>NC_091950.1:184374988-184739988 GCF_031021105.1 Erythrolamprus reginae
CAGAGAGAGAGAAAAAGAGAGACATAGCAAGAGAGGCAGAGAGAGAGAAAAAGAAAGAGAGACATAGCAAGAGAAAAAGAGAGACTTAGCAAGAGAGGCAGAGAGAGAAAGAGAAAGAAAGAGAGACATAGCAAGAGAGACAGAGAGAGAGAGAAAGAGAGACATAGCAAGAGAGAGAGAGAGAGAAAGAGGGACATAGCAAGAGAGGCAGAGAAAGAGAGACAGCAAGAGAGGCAGAGAAAGAGAGACATAGCAAGAGAGGCAGAGAGAGAGAAAAAGAAAGAGAGACATAGCAAGAGAAAAAGAGAGACTTAGCAAGAGAGGTAGAGAGAGAGAAAGAGAAAGAGAAAGAGAAAGAAAGAGAGACATATAAGAGAGGCAGAGAGAGAGAGAAAGAGAGACAGAGAAAGAGAGACAGAGCAAGAAAGAGAGACAGCAAGAGAGGCAGAGAAAGAGAGAGAGAAAGAGAGACATAGCAAGAGAGGCAGAGAGAGAGAAAAAGAAAGAGAGACATAGCAAGAGAAAAAGAGAGACTTAGCAAGAGAGGCAGAGAGAGAGGGAGAGAGAGGGAGAAAGAGAAGGAAAGAGAGATAGCAAGAGAGGCAAAGAGAAAGAAAGAGACATATAGCAAGACAGTGAAAGAGAGAGAGAAAAAAGCAAGAAAGAGATAGCAAGAGAGACAGAGAGAGAGAACAAGGGAGAGAGAAAGACAGAGGAAGGGAAGGAGGGAGAGAGAAAGAGAGCAAAAAAGAGAGGAAGAAAGAAAGACGGATGGAGAGAGAGAAAGAAGGGAAGGAAGGAAAAGAGAGAAAGAGGGAGAAATAGAGCGAAAGGGAGGAAGAGAGAGGGTTTTTTTTGTCCAAACTTTTCTTTAGCCCCCCCCCCCCTTTCAATGTTCCCCAGGATTTTGAAAATATGAATAATGTGCCGCGGCTCAAAAAAGGTTGGGAAGCACTGCTCTATGCATTTGATCAGCTAGTAAAATTTTGAAAAAACTGACATAAACACATTTTCATTATTTTATTCAATTCGCTTCATTAACAGAAATGTACTTTGTTAAATATGGGGTGGGGGAATGTCATGTTTTTTCAAATATCTTTGACATCTTTTGTTTTAACATAAGTCTTATTGTTCCTAGTCAATCTAAGAACACTTTCTTGTTGAAATATCACTTCCACAGCCACAAATTGAATTAGGATCTATTGCATTTATTTTTGGAAAATCTACAAAGGGATTTCAAGTGGCTGACCTCTTTAACTTTCACAAAATTATTCTCCAGTTGGAATCTTGATAGAAATTTTTCCTCCATGCAAACTCATCTGTCTGGTTATCCTTGTGCATAAATTCCACGGTGAGTCCTAATTATTTCTGAGTAAAAGCAAAGGAATATTTAAGGAGGAGGACACATGTTCTACATATGTCTTCTTCCTTAAAGTCCTTGGTTCAGTGTTAGTTGTTCCAAGCAAGGGAAGTGTTTTATACCCAGGTGATAAGATGCTAGTCATTTTAGGCACCAGTGAGTCAAATAAATAAATACTGTACCTTGATTGGGCGTGAGCCACCTTCTATGATGTAAAATGCCATATGATTTGAATAGAAATTTATCAGATTGATTCCACAGCTTTGGGAATTTTAACCTTGGGCAGTTTCTGTCAGTGATTACCATATTTTTCAGTGTATAAGACACAACTTTTTACTGCAAAAAGGTGCTTTAAAAACCAGGTGCGTCTTATACATCGAATGTTGATGAAGCCGCCCGCAGCCTTTGGCAGGAGATAGGCATCTTGGCGCTGGGGATGGCCAGGGTGCCAGGCATAGCATCATCAGCAAAGCCTCTTTTTCCAGGCGGCTACCTGGACCCTCCAACTGGCAGGTACAACACGGGCATGCCGCCTGAGTAAGCAGTCCCGGTGGAGGCAGAAGCAGCAGCGGCGGCAACTGCTGAAGTGGCTCCAGCGGCTTTCTTTTGAGGAGCAGCAGCACCAAGAATGTCATATTCACCACCCAGGCCAAATCGCGAGACTGAGGAGATCTGTGAACAGGCCCTGAATGGGCAGAGCCGTCGTCCGCACCAGCACCGTGTTATTGAGTGATGGGCTCGGCTCAGGCAAGTGGTTGTGGCAGGTGCTGGGCAGGGGCTGTCTCTCTCTGGCTGGACCAATTCCAAAGCAACACTTTTCCTCCCCCTGTAGCAACACATGAGTGGGACGACTGGGAGGAGAGGAAACTTCGTGCCAGGAGGAAGGAGCAAAGAGGGGGGTTGGTGAAAAGTTTCAAAGAAGCCTCGCAAGACGGGGTCTGCTTGGGGATTCCCAGGAGGAGCACATCCAATGGGAGCTGTTTTCTCTCAGAAAACAGAGATAAAACAGCCTAGTTGGGGAGGGGAATGAAGTGGATGCTCTATTGGCCTTTAGTTGGTTTTCCTTGCTAGATTATGGATAAGAGGGCCAAAAAACCAGCAGGGAAGAAGAAGAAAAAAACCCTCTATGACAATCTAAGAATTTTATTATTTCCCAAGCTGATCCCTGAGTTAGGAGTGCAAGGGTCTTCAAACTTGGCAAGTTTAAGGCTTGTGAACTTCAACTCCCATTTCTGAACTAGCATGACTGATGGATGAATTCTGGGAGTTGAAGTCCACTAGTCTTAAACCTGTCAAGTTTGAAGAGCCCTGAGTTAGGGGTTAGGAGTGCAAGGGTCTTTAAACCTGGCAAATTTTAGACTTTTGGACTTCAACTTCCATTTCTGAGCTAGCATAACTGGAGGAGGAATTCTGGGAGTTGAAGTCCACAAATCTTGAAGCTGCCAAGTTTGAAGTTTGTAAAATGTGTACATGGTTTTTAAAAGTATACATGGTTGTAAAAAGTATTCTGCTACACTGGTATTTTATTAAACAATATAATATTACACCATTTGGTTCAGAATAGAAACATAGAAACATAGAACATTGACGGCAGAAAAAGACCTCATGGTCCATCTAGTCTTCCCTTATATGGACCATGAGGTCTTTTTCTGCTGTCAATCTTCTATGTTTCTATGCTTCTATTCTGAACCAAATGGTGTAGTATTATATTTTAATAAAATATCAGTGTAGCAGAATACTTTTTACAACCATGTATACCTTTTTCCTTGTTTTCCTCCTCTAAAATCTAGGTGCGCCTTATACACTGGTGCGTCTTATACACTGAAAAATACTAAGGAATATGAGATAGAAAATATAGGGGTGGCATACTGGCATCCAATCAGCTGGGTGTCATATGTAAGCCATGCCAGTGACGGGCTACTGACAGTTCAGATTCCCGCCCTTACCAATGGCGGGAATTTGCACCACTCACCGAACTGGTAGCTATGGGGGCTGCCCCCCCCCCCGAATTGGTCCTTCGTTTGCCTCTTCCTAAAAGAAGCTTGGAATGCATGTGCAGAGGGTCATTTGAGCGATGTGATTGGGGCCCGTGCGAGTGTGAAGCAGAATGTGCACTTTTGATGAGATGAGAACCGGTAGGGAAGGTAAGTAGAAACCACCCCTGGGCCATGCCCATCCCTGCTCTGTGAATGGAAAAAACATCACAAAATTTCACACGATGGCAATATGACGCCCTTACTTTGACACCAGTGAGAAAGATGTAACAGTTGTCTAACTCAATAAAAACAGACTATTATTACCAGGACATCTCAGATGCTTGCTTTCTTGTGCTATGACATTGCCGAACAAAAAAACCCCATGGCTTTTCTTAAAATCAGATTGCTTTTCATGTTAAAATAAGTGTGTTGGGGACTCCATGGAAATTCCTAAATGAATTAGATTGCCATTTATGTATGTATGTATGTATGTATGTATGTATGTATGTATGTATGTATGTATGTATGTTGCCATGAAGTTGTCAACTTTAATTCTTTAATTCTGCCTGGGAAGGAAGAATGAGGTGGCCTTGTGTCATTGCTCCCAAACATTTTCCTTTAAAGAAAATTTAGACATTAGAGAATCATCTGGAGCTTTTCCAAAAACTTCCATAGAACCTCCTTATCTACTTAGCTTTAACAAACACTAGTAAAGCACTAAGCCAAAGGATTCTTTAAGCCCTACATTTTGCTGGGTTTATTGTGGCAAGATAATGTTACTTTAATGAAGCATTTTGAGATTTGTTTTCCATTAAAAAGAAACTCGGGCTGCGGAAGTAGAACATAATAGACCATGGCAGCATGTTTGTTATGATCTCTTACTGAAGTTCTAGAAATGACTTTTAAATGGATATTATTAACCTAATGAGCAATAATGGCTGCTCCGAAATTATTGAAAAGCAATGGGCAATTTCTTTATTTAGTTGTTGGATGCTATGTACTTTCAGATTTCCCACTGCAAAATGTCATACTAAATATAGTTTTCAGGGTAACGACACTTCTACTTCACACTTATTTTTGTCACTATTTAAAGGAATGTCCCTGGGAAATTAACACAAGCCTTATTTAGGATGTTGGGAAGATTTGAAATTATGGTGAAAAGAACCTTTTGTTAAAATGTAACCTTTACATTTATATGTAGGCATGTAAGAGTTTGCCCTGGTTAATATGGAAATAGGATGGGGAAGGAAGATTTATGGAAGGGGAGAGAGATGCACTATTACCTCTTGACATTAAGTGACAAATGACAAGGTTGCTGATAATGCCCTGGTTTCTTCCCTTCATTGCCGCAAGGAATAAGATGCTTCAGGTCTTCTTTATTATACAATGTCATCTTGTTGGACTTAGGAGTTGTCTTCGCTGTGGCAATACCTGCCTTGTGCAACAGATCTGCACAAGCCAGACTCTACTAGCTTGTTGTAAGGTCTGAAGATTTGGCTATTTTCCCCAGGAACTTAGGCAAGCTCTGTTGCTTATTTTTAATTGGTAGTGATGGACATGGAATGTGTTATTGACTTCAGATGTCATAGCTACTGTACTGAATTTAAGGAGAAATGGGTGGCTTAATATTTGTAAATGCTAAATCATTCCTTAACATTCCTAAAATCCAAGTTTACTTAAATACAGCAAGCCTGGTTTTGAAAAGTATATGTGTATGTATGTGTGTGTGCACCAGTTCTATTAGGCATCCTTTGTTAGCCAGTGTTAAAAAGAGCTTCTGGCACTTTTATGAACTGGGTATAGTGTATATGTTTTCCATTGAAAAAAAACCTCGAGCTATGGAAATACGGCACCATGGCCCATGGCAACATGAAGATAGCAGTAGCACTTACACTTATATACCAACGGGGGGCGGGGGGTTTGCTACCATTTTTTCTTGCATGTGACTACCATCCCAAATTTCCTTTTTTGCATTCCTTGGAGACCTTTCTATGATTTCTTCATATGGATAGAAGAACTTTCTACCATTTTGAAACAGACAGACTCCAGTGATGGAGGACTTCACAACTTCTGAAGGCAAGTCATTCCACTGGTTTCTGCTTTGATTTACTTACCTATTTCAGAGGACAATTCTGTACAGTCTAACAAACGCTCTTTTCCTCATAAAAGTCACATGCACGGCAAAGTCACAAAAGAGGTATTCTTGATGGTTATCTTGTACTTGTTCATATAAAGTTCCTGGAAACCTATCAAAGTATGAGCCTGCACTTCTTTAGAAATACTGAGAGTGTGGCAAGGGAGTCAGAGAAGATAAAAAGAGACTGTAAACAAAGACTGATGTCACACCATCAAGATACCCCAGGTCAGAAAACAGACTCCACAAGGACTACTAGAATTCTTTATTACTTAGGGTCAGGATCTTGAAAGTGGCTCTTGGAAGCTTGGCAGATCTTCTGTCTCTCTATCCTCTCTAATACCATGCAGAATTACGGCAGGGTCATTTTAAATCTCGTTCTTATGCTTACTACTTTCCTAGGCCTGAGATTTTGTTTACAGTCTCTTTTATCTGTTGATGGCTCTTTTATTTCTTTTCCAGAGTTACCTTTTCCTCCTTATAAAAGTTCTTACAGCTAGGTAAAGAGACAGCTAGAATGCAACAGAATAGAATTCTTTATTGGCTAAGTGTGACTGAAGAAATTTGTCTTTGGTGCATATGCTCTCAGTGTCCAATTGTTTCTCCTATATTTTATATATCTTTTCTCCCATTCATATATCCTTTCCTCCAGTCTTAGAAACATAGAAACATAGAAGACTGACGGCAGAAAAAGACCTCATGGTCCATCTAGTCTGCCCTTATACTATTTCCTGTATTTTATCTTACAATGGATATATGTTTATCCCAGGCATGTTTAAATTCAGATACTGTGGATTTACCAACCACGTCTGCTGGAAGTTTGTTCCAAGCATCTACTACTCTTTCAGTGAAATAATATTTTCTCATGTTGCCTTTGATCTTTCCCCCAATTAACTTCAGATTGTGTCCCCTTGTTCTTGTATTCACTTTGCTATTAAAAACACTTCCCTCCTGAACCCTATTTAACCCTTTAACATATTTAAATGTTTCGATCATGTCCCCCCTTTTCCTTCTGTCTTCCAGACTATACAGATTGAGTTCATTAAGTCTTTCCTGATACGTTTTATACTTAAGACCTTCCACCATTCTTGTAGCCCGTCTTTGGACCCGTTCAATTTTGTCAATATCTTTTTGTAGGTGAGGTCTCCAGAACTGAACACAGTATTCCAAATGTGGTCTCACCAGCGCTCTATATAAGGGGATCACAATCTCCCTCTTCCTGCTTGTTATACCTCTAGCTATGCAGCCAAGCATCCTACTTGCCTTTCCTACCGCCCGACCACACTGATCACCCATTTTGAGACTGTCAGAAATCACTACCCCTAAATCCTTCTCTTCTGAAGTTTTTGCTAACACAGAACTGCCAATGCAATACTCAGATTGAGGATTCCTTTTCCCCAAGTGCATTATTTTACATTTGGAAACATTAAACTGCAGTTTCCATTGCTTTGACCATTTATCTAGTAAATGGTCTAGTCTTCATTGATGTATTCTATTCGCATATCTCTTCTTCTATCCCTTCCCTGATATTTACTACTACATGTTTTTATTCTCCTTAACTTTCAATTTGTATTGGAATAAATAATTAAATAAATAAATAAATAAATAAATACACGTAAAAGAAAAGATTTGTCAAGAATCATGAGGTACAACACTTAATGATTGTCAATCTAAGGTGAAGTCATAGTCGTAGACATCCAAGATATCTACTTTGCTCACACATCTCCCTACAGTTAACAAGCTCTAGTCATTTCTGGATTGGACTACTGTAATGTGCTTTACATGGAGCTGCCTTTGAAGAATATTTGGAAGCTTCAGCCAGTGCAGAATGTAGCGGCGTGGGCCACTATGTCTATTCCTAGAACAGTACATACTATACTTCTACTTTACAGGCTCCAGTGGTTGCCAGTTTGCTTCTGGGTCCAATTCAAGGTGCTGCTTTTAACCCATGAACCCTTTCATCGCATGGGCCTGGGTTATCTGAAGGACTGCCTCTCCCTATTAGTATCAGCTCAGCCCCTTAAATCTGTCAGAGAGGGTATGTTGCGGATACCATGGATACATTGGATTGGATTAATAAATAAAAAATAAAACAAAACTAACCCAACCCCAACAAATACACATCCATTCAATTCAATTTCAATTCAATTTATCACGGTCATAGATCAGAGACTACAGCAAATAGAAACACTCCGTAAATATACAATTAAAAGTTATAAAATAAAATAATAAATAACAGATAAAATCTATAATAAAATCCAGTCTTTCAATTATACATGGTCTACAATACTAAAATTACAATCCATAAGCTGTGAGGCCTATAGTCGATTTAAAACTAAATGGGAAGGGAATAAGTAGGGTTTGCCACAATTGTTGTGTAAATTAGCTGTGGTGGATTAGACATTTAAAAATTAGTCACAGAAAAGAGTGACAAAAATGGCAAAGGGCTAGGAGGCTGAAACCTATGAAGAGTAAGTAAGGGATATTAGTTTAGCCTAAAGAGAAACCTAAGGAGAGACATGGCAGCAGTCATTCAATACATGAAGAGATGTCACTAAGAAAAGGGTGTGAATTTTTCCCTATAGTATCTGAGGATAATGCCAATAGGTGGAAGCCCTGCGGTATAGTGAGAGATCCAAAACTGAAGCAAGAAGGATTTTTCTGTCTGTGAGAACTACTGTGATTTATTGGCCAATCATACTTGGCCCATAAAATTCTGTTCTGTTCTATTCTATTCTATTCTGTTCTGTTCTATTCTATTCTACAATAAAACAGCCTGCCTCTTGAAATCATGGATCAGTGGAGGTTTTCAAGAAACAAAAAGGACATTTTTTGTCTAGGATATTTCCTGCACAGGATAGGAGATTGGATTAGAAGACCTCCAATATCCTTTCCAAATCTATAATTCTATGAGTATTTTTAGTGCACATCTAAAACACAAGGTAAATACATCTCAAAGATCCAAAGGTGAAAAGCATCTCAATATTCATTTACCGATAATGATCTCATTTTTCTTTAAGAAATGAATACATTAAAAATAAGATAGATGATTCTTCCTTGTTCCATTCACTGCATCCCTTGTTACTTTTGATTGTCAGCGCATTCTGAACTCTCATTAGTCATTATTCTAGCTATGCTGCAATTACTACTTGGCATGAATAATGGCGGTGGAAACTTGTATTTTGATTATCATGATTATTTTCTCCAAGGACAAATTGTATGCAACTTGCAGGTTAATTGGAAGGTCACAAGGGGAAAGCAGGAAAAAAAAATCGGATGAAAATAGGAATGAAAGATGGATGTCTGCTTTTACATGACAAAAAGTGGTAAAACTAGAGGCACAAACAATTAGGAGAGCATTCCAAGAATCACTGGAAACAACATGATATATTGATTTCATTTCACTATAGATTGAAGACGGGACTGGACCTCAGAAGGGAATTGGTCATTGGGTACCCCTTTTCCTATCTTCTAACCAACCTTTGAGGCTTTTCTGAGCTCCAAATTAACAATGAAATTAGATTTTCTGGGAGTTGCATCAAGGATACAGAAAGAAGAGATCAGATGCAATAAGGAGATGGAATTTGGACAAATGAGAAACAGGCCCAAGAGAAGACTGAGAAATGCGAACGATGTTCCATATTTTTTCTGAACAGGTCTGCTTGTTCCTTTTGATTCATATGGCAAGATAAAAGACATAATCAAAATTGCTATAACACAGACATTTCTCTTTCTACCTGAGAATCTATGCTAATAAATTTTCAGCAATACTGTTTTTTTTATTATTTAAAATACATTTCATTTCTTAAGATCTCTTATATAGTCTCTATTATTTTCAGCATATATTTTATAAAGAGCAAGTGTTTTTTGTATGGAACATACACATATGAAGCCATCAGTAAGACTTTAGCTAGAATTATAATTTCCCTAAAGCATTTTCTTGTCTCTACAGAAGATACAAGCCCCGAAAGAACTACAACTCCTTCAGAAGGAGTCTTGGGGGGGGGGGGGGAGTCCTGTTTAATCACAGGAGATTATTAATGGTTATGCTTCCTTAAGGTCTTAATGATCCCTGAATACTTTGTTACTTCATGAGACTTCTAAGAGTCTGCTGGCAAACCTACAAACACGTATAGGACCTTACTCTATGGACCTCTCCTATGGATTCTCTGTTCAGCTAGATCAGTGATGGCAAACCTATGGCACGGGTGCCATAGGTGGCATGTGGAGTCATATCTGTTGGCACACTAGCTCAACTCCAACATGCATGTGTGTGCAAGCCAGCTGATTTTTGGCTCTCACAGAGGCTCTGGGAGGGCATATTTGACTTCCAGAGAGCCTCGGGGGGAGGGTGGGTGGGTGGGTGGAGGATGACATTTTTACCCTCCTTCACCTCCAGGATGGAGCCTAGGGAGGGCAAAATAGAGCCTATTGAGCCCACCAGAAATTGGGAAACAGGTCCTTTCTGGCCTCCAGAGGGCCTCTTGGGTGGAGTTGTTTTCTGCCCTTCCCAGGCATTGAATTATGGGTGTGGGCACTTGACCATGCACGATAGCGTATGCACATGCTCTTTCAGCACCTGAGGAAAGAATGGTTCGCCATCACTGAGCTACATTGTGCCATCTTTTCTCTTCTTTTCTCTTTCTCATTTTCATCTGATCCACCAGCATCACAAGATGCTCATAAATAGATTCGGTCACTGCCCTTAGAATCTTCTCTGGGGAGGACTGGAAGCTGTAAAATATTGATCTATCTTTCTCGATGAAGAAAAAAAAAGCAGCTTCCTCGAGGCATATTCTTGAAGGCTTTGAGTATATATCAACAGCAATAGCTCTTCCATAAATCCTTAATCTGTCCTGTTAAGATATTTAAATTTAGTAGCTCCAGCAGTAGGGTTCTCCAGGGAGCCAGAACATACAATTGTGTTTGATTGTTTGGAGAAATTTGGCTCTTGCGTGAGGCAATCTGTGTTGCGATTGGTTGCTGTGAGTGTGGAGGGGGGGGGGGTTGCTTGACTATCTTGTTTAGAGTATATATAGATGTAAAATTTATTTATTTATATAAAACTACAACTTTGTGTCCATGTCTCTGACTTCATGTGGACACCTGCTGCACAATTCTATGACATGTCCATTTTGAGGGGGAGAGAGAGAGAGGGAGGGAGGGAGGGAGAGATGTTTGCACTCCCTATCTTCAATACAAATTGATCCCACATCTCTGCCCTAAATACAGATCGGGTTGCCATAGCAATTTTCTGATAATAGGCTATATATTCAATCTCTGGAGACCACATGGGGGAAAAAAATCCCTTCTGATAATCTAGTATCATGAACATCATGTAAAACCCTGTATAAGGGGATATGACATAATGTAACATCCATATGCTCCTTGCTCTAAGAATTTAAGCAAGTGTGGACTGTGTACTGTATATCATTCTCATTGATTCCTTCCGATAAATTTTTCCCATGTGGAACTAGGATCTCTGGCATCTACAGCCTGCTTTTTATCTGCAAGGAGAAAAAAATGTCACAAGCTGGGTTGAAATGTCCTCTCCAGCAGTGTATCACTGGATAGCACTCCCCAACACATCTTTTCTCTAAACTGCTTCCTAGATTACTGATAAAAGAGAGTGGAAGTAAAATTATAAGGCCAAATTCTATAGAAAGAATTTTCAGTTCTTGGGATAGACCCAAGCCTCAAACTATCCTCACTTCTCCCTTAACACTCCAATTTAACATCACAGCCTACTTGTTAATTTCATCCCTTTATAGGAACCATGCCTGCATTTTTTTTTAATTAACTCTAAGCACTCCCAGAGTACTTGGCATACAGCAGCTTAATTACAGAAGTTTTTGTTTTGTTTTGTTTTTAAAGGGAATAATAGAAGGTGCTAGAAGATTAGCGCAGCAGGGCCATAAATAAGGCAAAAAGCCAGCATGACATTGTACACTTGAAAAAACACAGGGCTATAGAAAGGCTGGCACCTGTAAAGGAAAATGAAGATGGAGTCAGAGACAACCTGTTGAATGAAGAATGGGTGGCCACAAAAGAGAAGAGCTTTTTCTCACTGCTTGTCTACCTCCTAGGTGAACCACACAGGAAACATGACTAGATGAGTCAATTCTACTTTATTGTAAGGCAATATTAACTGAGACTGAGAGTGGAAACTTTTCCCCACCGCTTTTAACTGTTTCACCCGTCAAGGTGAACCCTTTCTAAGTTTCTTTCTCCGATCATTAAGCCACTGGGGACTCCTGCTTTACTTGTGTGACTGTTTCCTAAGCAGCATTTCTTTCCCTCTTTTCTCAAGGTTATCCGCACATTTTATTACATTGACTTTCTTATCGGGACAGGATTTTGGAAGCCTACCTGGAAGTAAGTGTTCCTAACTTAACACAAATGTTTAGGTTTACACAGTTCTTAATACTGGATTTGGAAGTAGGCCTGCCACCATTGTTTTAGCTGGAAGAACTTACACAATGAACTCTATATATCTGGCTCCAATCAAAACAGTCCTTAAATGCAGGGAAGTGTAACATTTGTTATACTCATGAAGTGGCAAGTCACCAAGACATGTTGAAAGCACCCACTGGGGATTTTAATGCCTCTCTTCCTGCAATTAATCCATTCAGACTTATATTTTCCTGTCAAAGCCACTGTTTGAATATTAAACTTATGAGCAATGAATGATTTCCAGTTGCCAGGAAACCAATGAACCCTTTTCAACGTTGCGTTTTAGAGTATCTTTGTGTTGAAATTCATCATTCTTAGAAGATACAACTTACTTTAATAACATTAAACATACCCAAACTATAGTCTTTTCTTTCCTGAAAGGAATTCCTTTAAATCAGTTTTCACTTCCTCTTTATTGGTTGACTGTTTCTTTCATTTACAGGTAGTCCTTGACTTACAACAGTTCATTCAGTGGCTGTTCAAAGCTACCACGGCAACCAAAAAGAGCAACTTATGACTGTTTTTCACATTTATGAGCATTACAGCATCTGCATAGTCATGCAATCAAAAGTCAGATGCTTGGCAGCTGACACCCATTTATGATGGTTACCTATCACCTTTCGTGACCTTCTGGCAAGCAAAATCAATGGGGAAGCAAGCCATTGAGTTTAAGACTTAAGAACTGCAATGATTTGCTTAACCACTGTGGCATGAAAGGTTGTAAAATTGGGTAAGATCATTTAATAACTGTTTCATTAACAACAGAATTTGGGGCTCAATTGTGGTCATAGGGTGAGGATTACTTTGGTATCAAAAATTGCTAGAAACAATATTAAACATTTTTAATTAGGTTATAAAGTATAATAAATTGCAAAATACAAAAGTAAATAAAAGAGCACTGAAAGGTGAGGGGAAGGGCGAGAGAGGTGAAAAAAGATATGGAAAAGAAAAGAAAAAGAAGCAGTAGAATAGGGCATTAACATCAAATTCCATAATAATAAGAACAAGTCATTTCTATAAAGATCTATCAATCTAATCTGTAGAACCTAAAGTCAAAATTACGTCCTTTTTCGTATCAAGCAAGAAACTCAGGAGCTGTTTCCATGTGGAAATAAAAGTACTTATTTTTCTTTCTCCTTTAGTCAGAGTAGTCAGTTTTGTGCCATTTCAGCCAATTCAATTTCTAGAAACAATATGATAATGGTCCTGATTCTTGCTGATAACAAGATCTGATAAACTTGCCTTGGAAGAGACTCGGCACAGAAAAAAAAGCCAAAGACAAATTGGACAGCAATGCGGGTGAATCAGAGAGAAAGAATCCATTGAGGAAGAGGAGACCATGAAGATCAGGCTCAGCAACTAGACTAGCATATTGAGCAGTTGGCCAGCCATTCTGTATTTTAAAAACTGTTCTTCAAGAACATCTTCTCAAGTCCTCAGAGAGGGGCAGCATACAAATCTAATAAATTATTATTATCATCATCATCATCATCATCATCATCATCATCATCATCATCATCATCATTATATGACTTGAGTTTTGGAGGGAATTTGTGGAGAATCTGCAGTGAAGACCCAAGATTGCCCCTAAACTACACTACACAGAATTATCCCCTTTGGCTTTGCTCTATACCAGTGTTTCTCAACCTTTTTTGAGTTGCGGCACATTATTCACATTTACAAAATCCTGGGGAACATTGAGCGGGGGGGCAGGGGGGGGGCTAAAAAAAGTTTGGACAAAAAAAATTTCTCTTCCTCCCTTTCACTCTATTTCTCTCTCTCTCTCCTTCTTTCTCTCTCTCCCTTCCTTCCTCTTTCTTTCCCCCCTCTCTCTATCTCTTTGTTTCTCCCTTCCTTCTTCTCTTTTTTGCCCTCCTTCTCTCTCCCTCCTTCCCTCCCTCTATGTCTTTTCCCTCACCCTCCTTCCCCCTCTTTCCCTCTCTCTCTTGCTTTCTCTCTCTCTCTTGCTGTCTTTCTCTCTTTCTCCCCCTCTTTCCCTCTCTCTTTCTCTCTCTTGCTATCTATCTTTCTCTCTCTCTCTTTTGCTTTCTCTCTTTCTCCCCCCCTCTCTCTTTCTCTCTCGCTATCTCTTTCTCTCTCTTTCTCTCCCCCTCTCTCTCCCTCTCTCTTTCTCTCAGCAGCAGCATTGGGCAGTAGCCATGGGGCGATGGCAGGGTGATCAGCTGTGAGGTGGAGCTCCGGAATGGAAGCACTGACGGCGGCTAGATGTGTTGCTAGATGCCGTACATGCTGGCATTGCACTGGGCATGGACATGGGGCTGGAGCCTCCGTCCCTGCCCAGTCAGCAGGCAAGTGCCAGTCACGCAATTCCAGCATGTCCAGCTGCCGCCGTTGGTGCCTCTGTTCTGGAGCTCCGCCTCACAGCTGATCACCCTGCCGTCGCCCCATGACTACTGCACAATGCCGCTGCTGAGAGAAAGAGAGAGGGAGAGAGGGGGGAGAGAAAGAGAGGGGGAGAGAGAAAGAGAGAGGGAGAGAGGGGGAGAGAAAGAGAGAGAGATAGCAAGAGAGGGAGAGAGAGATGGACCACCCTGCCGCCGCCCCACGGCAACAGCAACATGTCCAGCCGCCGCCGGTCGGTGCCTCCATTCCGGAGCTCCGCCTCACAGCTGACCACCCTGGCGCTGCCCCACAGCTACTGCCTGCTGCCACCGCCATCACCCTCCCGCTGCACGCCGCCCTCCCACTGCCGCCGCCCTCCCACCAGGCCCCAAAGCTCACCTGCTGCCGTCGCCAGGGAAGCTCCAGCCGGGCGGGGCGCTGCAGCTGCCGGAAAACTTGGAAGGCACAAAGAAGGAAGCTCAGCTCCTGGTCTCACAACTTTTTGCTCTTCGCAAAAAGTTGCGAGACCAGAAGCTGAGCTTCTTTCTTCGCGACACACCTGACCATGTCTCGCGGCACACCAGTGTGCCATGGCACATCGGTTGGGAAACACTGCTCTATACTTCTAGATGAAGCTGATGAGTTAAGTTACCTGACTGGGAGACAGATTAACACCATACAGGGGGAAATGCAAAACAAAATACTTGGCTGGATTAATTTTCTATAATTAAAGATTTCCAATGACTCTCAGCAGATGGCAGCACCTAGCTGACCTTGAAAGATCTCAGAATTTAATCGAGGTCAATTCAGTTTAATACCTGGTTGAGGAAACCCCAGAGTACTCAATTGACCGGGAAGTTGTATTGAAAAGGAGATAGTAATCTTGATCTTTTCCTCTGTTTTTCCACTCATAAGATTTAAATCAGCTCAAGCACTATGTGTGCAATTTAACAAACTAGTACTGTAAGTTCCTCCATAAACCTAGAAAATGTTACTTAGCAAGCTTTGTGGGTCCTATACATCATGTGTAAATTCTTTTTATGTGTATTCCTACTTGTTATAACTAAGATTAAGAGGGCAACCTGAAAAACCTAAATCTAATAGTAACTAAGAGTAGGACGAGCAACAATCACATACTAGAATAAATGTTTCCCATATATATAGCCAAAATTCCAACTATATGGGGACTGCTGTTGTCATTTGTAGGGTTCCTGGTAATCCAAAGAGATATGGGTTGGTATATCTTTCTCTCTACTCATATTTATTCAATAAAATCCTTTTGACATTTAACAATGGATGTTTTGAAGTCCTCAAGAATCAGTTGTTTTCTGGCTGTATGCCAGGGGCAAAACAGTAAATGTGTTGGAATTCATCACACATTTACACACTGAGGTTACAAAAAGACTATGGAAGAAGCTGGTGGCAAACCATCGCTAGAATATTATCGGATGTCATCTCCAGCAACTAAGCTAACCTTCTGAGCATCTTTATCTTTATAAACATAATAAATTGGTCAATCTATGGTCCTACCAGCCTAACGATGCATCCTACAATTTCTGACACATAGAAACATAGAAGATTGACAGCAGAAAAAGACCTCATGGTCCATCTAGTCTGCCCTTATACTATTTCCTGTATTTTATCTTAGGATGCATATATGTTTATTGCAGGCATGTTTAAATTCAGTTACTGTGGATTTACCAACCACATCTGCTGGAAGTTTGGTCCAAGCATCTACTACCCTTTCAGTAAAATAATATTTTCTCACATTGCTTCTGATCTTCCCCCAACTAACTTCAGATTGTGCCCCCTTCTTCTTATGTTCACTTTCCTATTAAAAACATTTCCCTCCTGAATCTTATTTAACCCTTTAACATATTTAAATGTTTTGATCAGGTCCCCCCTTTCCCTTCTGTCCTCCAGACTATATAGATTGAGTTCATTAAGTCTTTCCTGTTAAGTTTTATGCTTAAGACCTTCCACCATTTTTGTAGCCCGTCTTTGGACCCATACAATTTTATCCATATCTTTTTGTAGGTGAGGTCTCCAGAACTGAACACAGTATTCCAAATGTGGTCTCACCAGCGCTCTATACAGCAGGATCACAATCTCCCTCTTCCTGCTTGTTATACCTCTAGCTATGCAGCCAAGCATTCTACTTGCTTTCCCTACCGCCTGACTGCACTGTTCACCCATTTTGAGACTGTCAGAAATCACTACCCCTAAATCCTTCTCTTCTGAAGTTTTTGCTAACACAGAACTGCCAATACAATACTCAGATTGAGGATTCCTTTCCCCCAAGTGCATTATTTTACATTTGGAAACACAATGTTATTTTGTCCCACTTAGAGACGGCAAGGACTGAGTATGCAGAGTACATACTTAATGCTTGAGCAAACCTCCTCTTGCCTCTTTTATTGCTTTTTATTTTTTTAAATTTTATTTCCCTTACAAGGATCAGAATATTTGGAGTTCTGCAGCCTTTCAGTCTACTGGGGTGGAAAACACAAGCTTGCATTATTAAAGAGTCAGTACTGTACTTAGAAAGTGTTCTAAGAGGCTGTTGAAATGTCACCATGATGATGGCTGAAATGTGCTGCAGTTGGTATATTATATATCAAGTTCCTGAAAATGAGAAGAAGCCCCTATCAATTATGATCTGTCACATTGCAAGCACAGTGTCTGATAAGCATTTTACTTATATTTACTCTCTGAAAATAAGCTAAACAGAATGTAGCTATTATAGTAAGAGAATAAGCTAGACAGAATCTAAGTGAGACATCACACGCTGCATTAAAGTTCTAGACTAGGGGGGGGTGTCAAATTCAAGACCCAGGGGCCACGGAGTACCTACATCTGGCCCATGGGACTTCCCTGGAAACAGCGAAGGATTGGCCCGCTGTGCTTCTGCCAGCAAAAACAGGCTCCTGAGCCCAGTTTTTTCTTGCAGAGCGCTCGGGCCACCTCAGGTGCCCCCAACAGGAATGACATCAAGCCAGCCACACCCACCCTGGTCACGCCCACCTCAGCCTCCTGAGGACAAACACAACCCTGACGCGGCCCTTGGTGAAATCAAGTTTGACAGAGCTGTTCTAGACCGTTTTTGCTTTTGTTCTAATTTTAATTATATATGAGTGTTCTTTTGTTTTGCATCCCCTTTTAAGTGTCTTGCATTGAATATTTTAATGGTTGGGTTATTATTCTATTAGCCTTTGTATTTTAAATGGTATTGTTGTTACTTCATTTGTATAGCAGCAGGCATTGCTTTTTTCAGAATCTTCAAAATTAATTTCAAAATTATCCTAAACCAGCCTACAAAGGTCTTTGATTTAGCATAGATAAAAATTTAAAAAAATACTGCAAGGAAAACCATCTAACACATCAGCAACATTATTGTTAAAAGTGACATAAAGTGAAGTTTTAAATGCACACGGACCCTCGTGACTAGAAATAAATAAAGAACACCCAGAGCTTCTGCAGAGCTCTCTCTAGAGCTCTCTCTCTCTGTGTTTGTCTTCTATTGGGAACTATGAGTCTGTTTTCTCACTGAAAAAAATACACCTTCACAGCCATGTTTGATTCCTTCCCATCTTCTGCTTCAAGGCATAAAAAGGCATTGCCTATGTAATTATGTAACATCATGGGACCAATATAACCTGCCCTTTTGCTTGCTTTCCTTCTTGCTGTCTTGCCCATTTCTAATCAATTTAGTAACTTTGCTTTTCTCTTATACAGTTCCAATGTCATATGGGCCAGGAATAGCAACAACCAACAACTATAGATTTGGGTGTGCTTCTCCCCTCCTTCACTTTATCTTTGTGTGAACTAAGGGGCTGAAGAAGAAATTTTCTCAAATTATTATTTTTGGAATGGGCTCAAGCCCTGCTTATCTGATTGCTGCCTCGCAAATGCTTCTTGTCCTTCAAGGCCATTTCCAATATTCCGCAGCCATGGTTTACAGACAGAACCAGTCTCCCTTGACAGTTCTTTCCTTGGTTAACAGACCCAATGTTCGAAAGTGCTTTTCATCTATCAAGTGGCATTTTATAAAGCCCACTGCAACAATATCGCCAAAATGGCTTTCAGAGTTGTTAACCTGATTCTACGTAGCTTCTGCTCTGGCAATCTCACACTACTGACTAGAGCCTACAAAACCTATGCCAGACCCATTCTCGAATACAGCTCATCTGTCTGAAACCCACACCACATCTCAGACATCAACACTATCGAAAACGTCCAAAGATATTTCACCAGAAGAGCCCTTCACTCCTCCACTCGAAACAGAATATCCTACGAAAACAGACTATCTATCCTGGGTCTTGAAAGCTTAGAACTGCGGCGCCTAAAACACGATTTAAGTATTGCCCACAAGATCGTATGCTGCAACGTCCTTCCGGTCAACGACTACTTCAGCTTCAACCGCAACAACACAAGAGCACACAACAGATTCAAACTTAATATTAACTGCTCCAAACTTGACTGTAAAAAATATGACTTTAACAATTGAGTTGTCGAAGCGTGGAACTCATTACCGGACTCAATAGTGTCAACTCCCAACCCCCAACACTTCCCCTTTAGACTCTCCACGATTGACCTCTCCAGGTTCCTAAGGGGCGTATATAAGTGCACTGATGTGCCTATCGTCCCCTGTCCAATTGTCTTTCCTTATCTCATTTATCATATATATTCTCTCCTTATCTCTCTCTCTATATATATATTATATATATATTATATATATATTTGTTTTCGTAAATTTTCACGGGTATATGTATGTAGATTGTTCTGAGTTCGGGTTTTGCCCTGTGTAATGTTTTGCATGTCTATGCGACGTTTCGGCGAAATCACATTCACCATCATCAGGCTGAAGTTCCAATCTTTGTGTTGTTGTAAATGGAATTTACAACAACACAAAGATTGGAACTTCAGCCTGATGATGGTGAATGTGATTTCGCCGAAACGTCGCATAGACATGCAAAACATTACACAGGGCAAAACCCGAACTCATAACAATCTACATTATATATATATATATATATATATATATATATATATATATATATATATATATATATATATATACACACACACACATACATACATACATACATATATATATATATATATATATAATATATATTCTCTCCTTATCTCTTATATCATATATATTCTCTCCCTCCCATCTACTTCTCTTCTTTTTACTTTCTATCATTATATATATTACTTAATGTCTATTCTCTTCCATATGTATTGTATATTGGACAAAGAATAAAAATAAATAAATAAATAAATAAAATTCCACAACCTGCAAGATCACTTTGCATTACCCTTCCAAAAGAAAGGAGGTTGCTCACTGAGATTAGGGCTTGGGTATATTTATCTGAGAGGGAGATTTGGTTAGGTTTTCTATATCGCAGTTCAGATGCTTTAGGCACTACGATAAACTAAAATGGATAACAATAGCGGAGAGTTCAGAATAACAGAGAAGGAATATCATATTTAATTTAAGTTCTATAAGCTTACTATAAGCCCTTTCTGCTGGTTGGAATAGCCTTCTGGAACTGAGCCTGTAGAATCAAAGTGATTTCATTCCTAAAAATGAAACATGTGGAATCTCATTAGGAAGCTCGTGAGTCATGCTTCTCTCCTTCCTCCGCCAAAGTGTCACGCTTTTTGTCTGAAACTAAAAGTTTATTTTTATCTATAGGTCTAGTATTAGAAGCAGGTCAATAGCTATTTCCATCTTATTTTCCATCAAACTGTCAGTGGCAATTAAACACATCTAACCACATTATGCAATCTAACCGCTGCTCTAGTCAGGTTACTTACTACTATATTTTATTGGAAGCGTTTGTGTTCCCAACCACTGGCATAGCAATTTTACAAATGCCAAGGTCATGAGTTCAACCAAGTTAGAAATGGGAGCAAAAGTTTATGCTGTTTTCGTATTCATGGTAATAATATGCTTGCTCCTTTTGCCTTTCTTTTTAAAGAAATAAATAAACCAGCATTCTTCAATCTTCATGTGTCAAGGGGCTAGTAGAACCTGAAGTCTAGGACCATAGTCTAAATCCAGATTGCTATCCTATTGCACAAGATAATAAATCTATATGCTGACTTCACAATTTTCCTCTATACCTGAAAAGCTGCACAGCTGACCACTTTCTGTTTTCCCCATGCATTCATACACATCATCCAATTGCAATACTAGGAGATGCTGTAATTTTCAAACAAATAATTGTCTGTCTTAAAAGATGAAGAATGTTCAAGCATGCATATTCTCCATTATGACTTACTTACTTATTTAATTTTATTTGTTAAGCATGCACAAAGTAGTAGGTATTGGTATAAATAAAAACATTAGCAAGGTAGTTACAGTTAATTTAGGCAATAGGACAGTAGGACATGGATGGTAGGCACAATGGTACGTTTATGCATGTCCATTTCAAACCTCTTAAGAATGGGGTGAAGTCGACTATAGACAGTCTAAGGGAGTGATGGCAAACCTATGGCACATGGGCCGTTGCCCTAGCTCAGCTCCAACATGCATGTGTGTGCCGGCCAGCTGATAGTTGGTTCACACAGAGGCTCTGGGAGGGCATTTTGAGCTTCCGGGGGCGATGGGGGAGGGCGTTTTTACCCTCTCCCAGCTCCAGGGAAGCCTTTGGAGCCTAGGGAGGGCGAAATAAAAACCGACTGGGCCCACCAGAAGTTGGAAATAGGCCATTTCCGGCCTCCAGAGGGCCTCCAGGAGGCAGGGGAAGATGTTTTTGCCTTCCCCATGCATTGAACTATGGGTGTAGACATGTGTGCATGCACAATAGAACGTGCCCATGGTCTTTTGCCACCCGAGGAAAAAAAGGTTCACCATCTCTGGCCTAATGTTAAAGTTTTTGGAGTTTGGGGAAGAAACCACAGTGTCAGGTAGTACATTCCAGGCATTGATTACTCTATTGCTGAAATAGTATTTTCTGCAGTTGTGTTTGGAGTGGTTTACGTTAAGTTTGTATTGATTTTGTTTTTGTGTATTGCTGCAGTTGAAGCTGACAGGTAGGACATTGCGATAAATGATTTTGTGAACTACATTTAGGCCAGATCGAAGGCAACAAAGTTCTAGACCAGTGATGGCGAAGCTTTTTTTGGTTCACGTGCCAAAAAGTGTGTGGGGTGCTAGCATGCATGCACATGCCCACACCCTTTCCCTCCCCCCGCGCATGTGCATTCTCCCTGTTGCCCCCCCCCATACACGTGCAGAGGCCTTTCTGAAGCCTGAACGCACTTCCTGTTTGCTGTTGTGTGGTTATTTGCACTCCAGAGGGTTCAGGGAAGCCCGTCCAGAGTACAAAAAAGAGCACATGTTTGGGGCTTTTCGGGCTGCTGGGGGGGGGGGGATAGGCAGCAGGATCTATCTCCGTTCCCCCCACCTCAGCAGCCCGAGAAGTCCCCAAGAAGCAAGGATTCCAGGCATCCTGACTGGCAAGGAGGCGGAAGCAGTGGCGAGCCA
Organism: Erythrolamprus reginae; assembly: GCF_031021105.1. Classification (NCBI taxonomy): domain Eukaryota; kingdom Metazoa; phylum Chordata; class Lepidosauria; order Squamata; family Dipsadidae; genus Erythrolamprus; species Erythrolamprus reginae. Next base: position 184,396,756 of record NC_091950.1, read on the forward strand.
GGTCAAGGTCTCTCTGCACTCCTGAGTCCACGTGCATTTCGCTCCCACTCCTTGTTTGCTTCCTGGAAACAAACACGCCGAGATGTCAGAGACACCCGTCCCCCCTTTTGTGTCAAAACAACAAGGATTCCAGGGAGCCAGCAGGCAAATAGGAAGGACGATATTCTTAGCCCAGGCTAAGCATGACTTCCAAAGCGCCCCAGAGAAGAAGCTTGAAGTTATGTATTGTTTAACAAAAAAGCCCTCCTGTCATACGTGTGTATGTATGTGTGTGGCCTCCCTCCCTCCTTTCTCCCTTTCTCTTACCGGCTTTGTAAGGATCTTTGTAATCTACGGCTTCAGCCTGATCCTCTGGGCTGAAATTGTAAATGTAGTCTAAATCCAAGCCAAATCCAGCAGGAGCGGGAGAGTTTGTTCCAGAGGGCCACACAGGCCAGCCACAGAGCCATCCTTCAGCAAAACATGTTCATACTCCTTGGCGTAGAGATCGGAGAGAGAGGGAGGCGAGGTGCTGGATGCCAGGAGTGGCAGAGTGTACGTGTGGCGGATGAGGGGCCTGGAGGGAAGGAGCGCCATGGGGAGAAAAAGGGCAGTGAGTATCTCATCCGCCCGCATTGATTGGCTCTTCTCTTCTCTAGGGGGATTGGACCTGGAGCTGGGGCTTCTCCCATGCATAGGAATCAAGAGGCTTCCATGCACGTGAGCATGTTTGTGTGTAGGCACACGTGGAAGGTGAAGGGGTTCGCCCCCCCTATGAGGATGGAAGTTGCAAAGTGGAAGTGCTGACTCACCCTTCTGCCTTCTCACAGCACCCGGCTCCCCTCCTCTTTCAAAGGCTGAGCAAATTTTTCTGCCTCCCCACCACAGCTGCTGCCGCCCTCCATGCGCCCCCCCCCACGGCAGTCTCCCGATTCCTTTGCATGGGGGAAGCCCCAGTTCCAGGTCCGATCACCCTGGAGGAGAGAAGAGCCAGTCGGAGTGGATAGACGAGGCACTTGCTGCCCTTTTTCTCCCCACAACCCAGATCCTGGCCCTACCAGAAACTGAAATAAACAATGATTAGTTGGGCTAGAAACTTTGGGTATAGCATAGAATTAGACCTTTGGGGGAAATTATGGAAAAGAATTATAAACTAACAAAATCAGCAGCATACAAAGAGAATCTCTATAAAATGTTTTATTGCTGGCATCTATCACCAAAGATATTGACCAAAATGTATCCAAATTGTTCAGCACAATGTTGAAGGTGTGGGTATAAACAGGGTACTTATCATATGTGGTGGAGCTGTCCAAAATAAAAAACGTATTGATGTAAAATAAGGATTGGATCCAAGGGATTACAGGACAACAAATAGAAATCAAACCAGAACTATTCCTTCTTGGTATCCTGGAGGTGAAAATAGAGAATTCAATATTCAAAATTCAATATACAATGCATATCCTGACAACTGCTAGAATTATTCTAGCATAAAACTGTAAACAGGTGGATTGTCCGCCAGATGTAAACATTATTAGTAAAATATTGGAATGCGCTGAAATGTACAAATTGTCTATGGAACTAAACAAAAGAGATGAACCAGAATATTACAAAGTCTGGAATAGATGGTACACCTGGTTACAAAATAGAAAAAAGAATTAAATAATATTTGAAAACTTATATGAACGTGTCTAAGAAAATGTTCTTTAAAAAGCTACATGGGTGTAAATAGGGAAAATAGTAATGCAATAATGGAAAAAATACATTAAGAAATTAGATTTTTGATAGAATTTAATGAGTTATAGTGAAGTTGTTGTAATGTGGAAAATAGTTTGTTTTATGTATTTTTGTGTTGTGTGTGTTGTTTTAACGTTGAAAATGTTCAATAAAAATTATTTTTAAAAAAGATTCAACACAAATTGATGTCATGTAATCAATTAATTAAAATTATACATGGTGTCGGGATAGGGTAGGGAGCTCTTATTATATGCTGCTACAAGTCCTTCAGATGAAGTATCCTTTCCTTTCATTCATTGCATGAAGCATCCTATTGTATGTATAAGATCACTGTTCTTGCTGTTTGATGCCCTGACCCTTCAGAGAAAGGATTTTACACTGCTATTAAATATAGATAAACTCTAGGGATTCAATTGATGAGTTGAAGACTTGCTGGGATTTGCCCTAATGGCCAAGCTAGCTTTGGCAGTTCCCTTTTTTTTTTCAATGAATAATTTACGAAAGCTCTCAAATGCATTCAAGCAACTTCAATATAAAATTGCAGCTGACTCCTAAGGAGAATCATATAACGGCTTTGCCTGGGGTTCCATGGCAGCTTAGAATTAAAAAGCACTTAATGGTTGGTTAATCAATGTTGTAATGTTATAAAACGCAGCTTGGTTTTTAAAAGAATTCCCACATGATTTGGGTTGAAAATGTGATTACTGACTCAGAATTAAAATGTATAAAGAAGGGACGTTGAAACGGCATCCAAAACAACCAAGAAATGATTATTCTTCAGATGCATTTTTACTCTTGAGTTGAATAGCAATAGCACTTAGACTTACATACCACTTCACAGTCCTTTACAGCCCTCTCTAGGTGGTTTACAAAGTCAGCATATTGCCCCCAACAATTTGGGTCTTCGTTTTATCGACCTTGGAAGGAAGGAAGGAAGGAAGGAAGGAAGGAAGGAAGGAAGGAAGGAAGGAAGGAAGGAAGGAAGGAAGGAAGGAAGGAAGGCTGAGTCAACCTTGAGCTGGAGAGATCCAAACTTGCAAACTTCTGGTAGCTGGCAGCCAGCAGAAGTAGCATGTAGTACTGCATTCTAACTACTGCACCACCCATCGATTCTGAATCCTAAATGCATAACTACTATTACAATAGCAGTAAAACATCGCATAATGAAGACAACATTGTTACATCTTGACACCCTAGTTAAATTGCAATGCTCCGTTCACATATTTGTTTCTGGGAAGCAAATTCATGGTAAGTAGATTATTGGGAAAACAGTTGATATGGATACTTCTTTGTAGGTGAGCTTATCTTTCATATTTCATCTGCCAATCAAGATTCAGTAGGAGGATGGTTTGCTTTTCATTTGTTTGAAGATTTCAATAAGTTAGCACTTTTCAGATTTGATGGACACCACTTCCCATAATCCTACCAAGCATGACGATTATGAGAGCTAAGGTCCAACAACTGGAGAGTAACTAGACAATAGAAGGCTGCGTCAATGATTAGAGTTCTTAGCTATAGCAACAGAATTAAGGATTGTCATTCTTGTGATGCTGTTTTTAGTGCCTTTTTTTAAAGTTGGGAAAAATTACACAAATTTGGACAGTTGTTCTATTAGAAAGCTTCTCCCCCACCTCTCCTTATTTCCAGAGTGAGCTTGCACTTGGTTCGTGATCATACTGTTCTAATTTCTCAGAATTCTACAACTTTTATTGTTCTACTCAACTATTTTATTGCATAATACTTGGGGGGCATCTACGGAATAGCAACATTTAAATGAAGGTGTAAATGTAAGTGTAATTCACTACCACTGCAGGTTTCTACCCTTTACAAGAAGCTAAGTCAAAAAGCCAGCTTTGCCATCTTATAGAAACATTCTTTATTGTTGTAAGGAAGAATTACAGAATCCTGAAAGCTCATCCTAATTTTCTTCCTGCTCCATCTTATATGAAACATAATCAAGATGGGATTGAGTTTCTTTCTCTCACTTCCCTCTGTATCTGGATTGTATAATAACCTCCCCGAATTTTAGCTTTAGTAGCTCTTTTATGTTTTCCCTGGTCAGCTCTACATTTTATTTTATTTTAATCTCATCTTTATTTTATTTTTTAAAATCCACAAAACAGCAACACTATATACAAATTCTAAATTGGTCATCCTGATTGGAGATGTACTGTATATACACCCAAAGTTTATGAAATTTGAAAATGTAACAACATATAAGCAATTACTGGATTAAAGAGGAGAACTTAAAATAAGGAAAAAACTAGGTGAGGAGGGTATTGAACTAGAATGGTGGGCTTACTTACAGGTGTAAACTAAATACAGTACATGAAAGATAAAAGGGAACAAGTCATAAAAAGGGAATCAACAGAATTGGATGAAATAATATTAGGAACAGAAGAAAAAATGAATAGGAAGATATACCACTATCTCCTAGAACAAACATTATGGGAAGAACACGTTAAAGAGACCATGATAAGATGGTGTAGGAACTTTGGATTTAATATAAATTTAAACAATTGGCAAGACCTATGGCATAGAAATTAGAGATCCACTCTAATAATAATAATAATTTATTAGATTTTATGCCGCCCCTCTCCGAAGACTCTAGCGACATCATATAAAGAGAACCTTTACAAAATGTTCTATAGGTGGCATTTTTCCCAACAAGACAAGCCAAAATGAAACAAAACATTTTAGGATTATATTGGAAATGTAAAAAGGCATTTGGCACTTTATTAGACATATTCTAATAAAACTGTATCTAATCTAATAAGATAAGAGCCATGATAGCACAACGGTTTGAAAGCAGTATTACAGGCTAATTCTCCACGTGCCAGTGGTTCGATTCCCATTGACTCAGCCTTTCATCCTTCCAAGGTGGGTAAAATGAAGGCCCAGATTGTTGGGGACTATATGCTGACTCTGTATACTGTTTAGAGAGGGTTGTAAAGCACTGTGAAGTGGTATAAGTGCTATTGCTATTGGAATACATTTAATAGAAATCCTTCCTCAAAACCTTCTTTTCCCCAAAACCCCTGCAAATTTGGCGTCACTTTTTTTTCTGTGTTGTAAGAATAATGTTTAAGAAACAATGGACCTCTTTTCTTATCCTGTTCTGAAAAATATATATTCCGAAATGAAATGGGTTATACCAGTGGTTCTCAACCTGGGGGTCGGAACCTCTTTGGGGGTCGAATGACCATTTCACGGGGGTCGCCTGAGACCCTGGGAAAAGACAAATTTCTCCTGGTATTAGGAACTAAAGCTTCTATTCTAGCATGTTGGAACATATTTTTACAATCCGACCAATCAGGTGTTTATAGTGGGGGCATCTCTCTGACCTTCTTGCCAATCAGCTCAAAGCTCTGTTGGGAGAATTGGTGCTAGACTTATGGTTGGGGGTCACCACAACACGAGGAACTGTATTAAGGGGTCGCAACCTTAGAAAGGTTGAGATAACTGGGTTATACAATAAAAATATTTTTTCATAGCACCTGGAGTTTTATCCTCTTCCTCTATGTTTATTATAAACCTGTTTTATTGCTTTTCTTTTCCTTGATTTGTCTTCTTGACCTCTAATCCAGCAACATTTTTCCTGTGGCTAACATATGGGATACAGCATGAGTGTTAACTTAGTTGCAATAGCCTTTGTTCGATGTTCTTTTTATTTTGCTTTTTTGTTTAATCTGCTGCTTTATACCTGTTAACGGCCTTATTCTAATCCAGTGATGGCAAACCTTTTTTGGCTCAGGAGCCAAAAGGGTGTGCATGAATGCTCACAACCATAATACAATGCCCTCCCTCACGCATGTATCCAACCCCCATGTGCTGCGCCCCCTGCACATGTGCACAGGTTTCACTGAAGTCTCTGGACGTCTGGTAGACCCATTGGGCCGTTTTTCGAAAGCCTCCTGAAGCTCGGGGAGAGTGAAAATGGCCAGAAAGAAAGATGAAAATCAGCTGGCCAGCACATGCATGTGCCCTGGAGCTGACCTAGCGTGCTCTCAGATAATAATAATAATAATAATAATAATAATAATAATAATAATAATGCCGTATGGACAGTTGGCGGAACAAAGCATTGCATGGCCAGTTCTTGGAGAAGATTGAAGGCAAAGTGAATAAAGAAAAGACCTGGTCATGGCTTACAAGTGGAACACTCAAAAAGGAGACAGAAGGACTAATACTGGCAGCACAAGAACAGGCCATTAGAACAAATGCTGTCAAAGCCAGAATTGAAAAATCAACAGACGATCCAAAGTGCAGACTCTGTAAAGAAACAGATGAAACAATCGATCACATACTCAGCTGCTGCAAAAGGATCGCACAGACTGACTACAAGCATAGACATGATGCTGTGGCACAGATGATCCACTGGAACTTGTGCCGAAACTACCATTTACCAGTGGCAAAGAACTAGTGGGATCATAAGCCTGAAAAAGAGGTCAAAAATGAGCAAGCAAAACTACTGTGGGACTTCCGACTTCAGACTGACCGAATTCTGAAGCATAACACACCAGACATCCTGATTGTGGAGAAAAAGAAAGTACGGATCATCGACATCGCAATCCCAGGGGACAGCAGAATTGAGGAGAAGCAGCTAGAGAAAATTAGTGAAATACGAAGATCTAAAAATCGAGCTGCAACGACTCTGGCATAAGCCAGTGAAAGTGGTCCCAGTGGTACTTGGTACGCTGGGTGAAGTTCCAAGGGATCCCAGTGGACATTTGAAAATCATCGGAATTGACAAAATCTCCATCTGTCAATTGCAAAAGGCCGCTTTGCTACATCACGCAGTCCAAGGTGCTTGGGAAGCGCCCGACTGGTGATGGAAGTGATCTCATTTGCTGTGTTGTATTGACATAATAATAATAAATATGCCACCCCTCTCCGAAGATATCACCCACATGCCCCCTGTGTCACACGTGCCATAGGTTCGCATCACTGTGCTAATCCTTACTTTATTCCATCAGCAATTTGATCATTTCAACATAACTTTGATGTCAATCGATGCTATTCTGGCACAAAATCTTTGTCCAGAATCTTGATGTGGAAGAGTTAAAAAAGAAGAATAGCAAAACAACTGTTTTCAGCTAAAAGGTTCCCTTTAAGTAGCTCCCTTTTGCTCTTTATCACTCATTATTTGTCAGGCTTTTGGTTGTCACATTCATTCATTTATCAGATTAATATACTTCTGCATACAAGAAGGGATGAACAGCAAATAAAGTCTAGCACAAACCAATAGCAAACATGCTGATTTAAACTCTGTCACTTTTCTCGTCTGTAAATAAATGTCCTCTTATCCTAGGCACTCATTTGTCAAACTTTTATCTTGGTACCAAAAAGGCATTCGTGCAAATACCAAGAAGGGTGATGGGAAAAGGGCACTGACATAGTTAAATGTCTCAAAAGCAATCGCCTATTCATCTGGCCACAGGATTCATGAGAGAGATGGTGCTGGACTTGACTTTCTCCCCTTTGAAAGGGTGGAGAAGGGGTGAGAGCTGGGAATTACAATGAGAAGTGGCTATTACCATAGTTCCCTCTAAGCTGAGCAGTGAGCAATCGCTCACTTAAAAATCATCATCAACTCAGAGTTTTCCAAACCTGCCCAGAAGCCGAGAGGGAAAGAGTGAGAGGGAAAGAGAGAGAGAGGAAGAGAGGAAGAGAGAGAAACAGATAGAAAAAAGAGAGGAAGGAAAAGAGAAAGAAAAAGAATGGGAGTAAGGAAGAGAGAAAGAAAATCAAAATCTAGTTTGAAACTAACTCAACTATTTAAGTGGCATTTTGATATTGATAGTTGCCCTATTATGAGCTCACTGTTATAGACACACAGTACAGTATTTTATTTTGAAGTTCTCTGAGGCAAAACAGGGTGGGTTTTTTGTTTGTTTGTTTGTTTGTTTATTTATTTATTATTTCTGTGCCGCCCAGTCCCAAAGGGACTGCCGCTCAGACACTATACTTTTCTGCCCCCCCCCCCAAAATTAGAGGGAACACTGGCTATTACATCACTGCATGGTGGGTGCAGTAGTTAAAATCAATATTGTGGGCTAACTCTGCTCGCAGTCAGGTGTTTAATCCTGAGGGCATTCCAGATTGACTCATTCTTCCATCCTTTCAAGGTCAGTAAAGTAAGAACCCACATTGTTACAGAGTCACTATGTTAACTCTGTAAACTGCTTAGAGGGCTGTAAAGCATTATGAAAACTAAGACAAAGACATATAAGACTAAGTTCTATCGCTATTGCCATTGTTATTTCTCCATACTTGAGTTTCCTTACCCACTGTGGGACCTAGGACTAAATGGACTCTTAGTCTGTGGTTGAGAATAGGCTCTTCTTGTTGTCTGGGAATGGGAGAGGGCTGCTATTCAAGGACAATGCCTCCATCCATTTACAACTTTCCTAATTTTTTCTTCTTCCTTTCCTGGGAAGGTGGGAGCTGGCTCTTAACATATACAAAAGCAAATATACACACACATAGCACCCTCTCTTATACATTTGAAATGGAATGAAAAACAGGTAAAGTCATCTGGATTTTTCCCAGCTGGGCAACAACCACAGAATTTCTTGGCCCTTGTTCTTTGAGGACGAGGGTGGCAACTTTATGTTCCATGAAGAATCGCGAGGACCTATAAGCTCGTGGGGCATTAGCAGCCCCCATTCCCCAAGGCCCTAGAGCAGTGGTTCCCAACCTTTTTTTGGCCATGCCCCACCTAAGCATCTCTAAAATCCTGAGGCCTCCCCCACCATGACATCATCATCATCATCATCATCATCATCATTATTATTAATTCGATTTTTATGCCGCCCTTCTCCTTAGACTCAGGGTGGCTTACAACATGTTAGCAATAGCACTTTTGAACAGAGCCAGCATATTGCCCCCACAATTTGGCTCCTCATTTTACCCACCTCAGAAGGATGGAAGGCTGAGTCAATCTTGAGCCGGTGATGAGATGTGAACCGCTGACCTGCAGATCTACAGTCAGCTTCAGTGGCCTACAGTACAGCACTCTACCTGCTGCGCCACCCCGGTTCTTAATTCTTATTCTTCAAAAAGTGAACTAATCACGTGGAGGAAGCCTAAAAGGCCATTAACTAGGTTTGAAAAAGGTTCCAATTAGTCCCCATTAAAAATGAAATTTTGGGGCGTAGGCCCCACGTTGGGAACCAGGCCCCAGAGTTTCCAACAAAAAAGAAAGCCAATTTTGCCTATCCAAATTTAAGCTGCATTGAAGAGGTAGGTGACTGGCCTGAGAATGGAAACATTTAGTCTTAGTAAATGCGTCTTGCGGCCAATTCCCCTTGTAACTCTCAAAAAAGCAAAAGAAAAAACCCACAATTCAGCCATCTCCTTTTCACAATATTATAATGTGAGTCGATGATGTCCTTAAAGTTGACTGACTTATAGTTCCCAACTCTTTCTCATGTCAGGGGGTTGTGAGGCAGTAATGGGCTCTAAATCCTATTGCTACCAGTTTGTGCAGAAGTGTCCCGGGCGAGTGGGTGGAGCTTCCCGCTGCTGCTACCAGTTCACTTAACCGGGCCGAACTGGAAGCTGCACATTTCCGCTGTGAGGGTTGGAGGGAGAAGAGAAGGCTTTATCTCAGGCCTAGTAAGTTTGAGTGGCGTTGGGTTTTGGTCCTCCGGATAAAGTGCCATCTTTTTTGGAGCGGGATAGGATTGCACTTCCTTAGACTGATCCTTTACTCAATCTCCTCAACTTGTGTCTCTTGCTCCAAGATTAGGTGGAAATTGTAGTCCAGAGGCCTTTGCACAACTTGATTTTGAGGTCTCCAGGCAGTCCTCAACTTACGACCACAATTGAGCCCAATATGTCTGTTGTTAAGTGAGATGTTTAAGTAAGTTTTACCTCGTTTTTGCAACCTTCCTTGCCACAGTTGCTAAGTGAATCACTGTAATTGATAAGCTAGTAATACGATTGTTAAGTGAATTCCTCATTAAGTGGCTTCCTCATTGACTTTCCTTGATAGAAGGCTGCAAAAGTGGATCACATGACCCCGGGACACTGCAACTGTCATAAGTATGAACCCATTTACATGTGTCTGAATTTTGATCACATGATCATGAGCATGCTGGCTCGCGTGCCAGCAGATATGGCTCCGCGTGCCACCTGTGGCTCCGCGTGCCATAGGTTCGCCATCACTGCTGTAAAGATTCTAAATGTGAAAAATGGTCATAAGTCACATTTTTCAGTACCGTTGTAAGTTTGAATGGTCGTTAAACGAACTGTTGTAAAGCAAGAACCATGTGTAGCTGTACCCATTTCTAGACCGAACTGCAGAGATGGAATTTACTTCTGAGTTCAATTCAAGGTACCCATAAAGCTATAAAGTCCTACATGGCAAGGGCCAGTTATTTGAGATCATTGGCCAGTTAACGGCCTGAACTCCAAACAGCCCGGAAGTTGATGTGGTGGCAGGGTGTGTTAAAATGTAAAGCCCCTGGTTGCTGCCACTCTGCACTGGGCCCACATGTTTGCCTGCCCACCAGCTCTTCCTCTCTTGGGGAGCACCCGGCTGCAATTGCTGTTCTATGCTCTGCCCACCCTCTCACTCACTTGCCTGCCCAGCTCTCCGCCCTGCTGCTGCAGCGAATTGGCCGTATTGAGTTGTCCTGCAACACCTTGGCACTGGTATATTGATAGACGTGACTTGGTGGCGGCAAACTGGCCACACCAACTGACAGCGCGAGTCGTCCTAGAATCTCCCTCTCTGGTTACATTTACTGTGCCACAAGGTCTGGCAGAAAAAGCACTTTATGGGTCTCGTCCATTAAGGGAAGTCATCTGCTGGGATGCAGCAGGAGAGCCTTTCTCTACTGCAGGGCCTGCTTTCTGGAACATTATCCTGATCTCTCACCCCCAGAGGCTAGATTGACCCCAACCCTGCTTGCCTTCCGAAAGACTCTAATTGTTATGTCAATGTGCCTAGGGATTTTGGAGCCTGCCAGATGGCTTTACTGATTGATCCACGACTTTCGCTTGCCTGTCTTTTAAGCTTTTTGGTTTTATTTTTGGTTTCTAAAGGAGCAGTGCCATTGTGTTTGTTACCGACTTCCACATTTGTAACTTCTTTTAATTAACGGAGTGCATTTAGGATACTGGCTGCTTCTGAGCTTTTTTTTGTAGCAAAAATACAGAGCTAAACTATCCTTAATAAATGCATAACACGAAATGAAATTTTGGAATACAGCATCTCATTTCCAAAGAGTGGGTAGGCACAGGGGTGTGGAAATGATGACGTAAGCTTTCTTTTGCAAATGCTGCCGTTTATAGGCTGCGTCAAATCTCAAGAAGTGAGTAAAGGTGTGCTTGCATCATGACAGCTTTGTGTACATGTCACCATTTTGGCATCGTGGTGATTAATTATGCAGGCAGCTGGCTCAAGATAAATATGTCGTTTAGATACACTAATAGAAAAATGTTCAATGCAATGAAATTTGATTTTTTTTCCTCAAGGAAGTTTTATTTTTGCAAAAGGAAGTATATTATAGGATGGCCTCATTTCAGAAAACATTTAGTCCCCATCAATATTTCCTCCATTTAGGACAAAGATGCAACAAAATACTCCCTTTGCATCAGATACATATAATGTTTTTAATTTTAGTATCAGTTGATGTTGTTTCAGTTGTTGCTTTCATTTTGAATTTTTCCACAGTGAGAGCAAGGGAAATATATATTTGTATTGATCTGTTTTCACAATGACATTAGCTTTCACATTTTCCTAAAAAGGATCATGAGTCACAGTTTTCTGGTTCAGCAATTTGCTTGGTCATGTAGTCCTCTGCGTCAAGAGCTGGGGACTGCCCTCCCCACCCCCCCATCTGTAAGTGTGAAAAGCAAATCTTCTTTTACAAATTGCTGCTGTTCTTTCACACGTCCTTGCCAGTTATTTACAACCTCACATTTATTTGCCATTGGAAGAATCTTTTTTGCAAGTCGGTATTTTTATAGACTTGCAGTACTGATACTGAATTATTATTCAGTTGCTCCTCTACTCAAACCTCTACTTGCCTTCCTTCTCTTACATCAATAAGACTGGGTGGTTTTTTTCTTGCACATCTGATAAAAGTAAATAAATAAACCACAGTAGGCTTCTCCTACTTCTCTGCTTTCATTTATGAGGAATCTCTATACTAGATCCTTAAATACTTTCTTTAAAAAAATCACCAAATAAGAGCTTTCAAGTCAGAAATTTGAGTTAGGATTTGCAGAATTATTTTCCCCTCTACCTCTCCCTATCAGCAAAGTTTTGGGATGGTTGTAAACTTGGTATTGTCTGATCCTGTACATCTCTTTTTGAGATCAGACATAGCTAGCTAGGACTGCTTATTGCTACTCCATCCATTAATATATCATAATGAAATTAGTGGAGAGGAAAGGCAACTTCATGAAGAGAGGTTACAAGGATATCTGTGCTCCATTCTACAGTTGTAAGTCAGGCACCACTGGAGAGAGACTGCAAGATTTAATACCAGTAGTTCTCAACCTACAACCAGAATTGAGCCTGACATTTATGTTGTTAAATGAAATTTTTCTAGTAGCATGTTGGCATGCATGGTTAGGATAATGTGTTGGAGGTTAGCAAGCCTGCGTTTGAGACCCAGTGCTGCTATCCAGCGGGATGAGCCATGCATGGTTAGGATAATGTGTTGGAGGTTAGCAAGCCTGCTTTGAGACCCAGTGCTGCTTTGAGGTGGGATGAGCCATGCATGGTTAGGATAATGTGTAGGAGGTTAAGAAGCCTGCGTTTGAGACCCAGTGCGTTTGAGACCCAGTGGGGCGGGATGAGCTCTTGTATTTCATTCCAGCTCCTGCCAGGGACATCAAAGGAGCCCCCAACTGGGTATCCCAGACCCCAGATGTCACCAGCGAATCCTTTCAACCTGGAATCATCTCAATGCTTCCAACATGAGTGCGATGCAATCAGATTTTGTTTCTATCACAACAACACAAAAATAGAATGCTAAGAATGATCATGGGATTTAAAAAATCACCCATCCTGGATTGAAGGAGAACATGCTTAAGCGGTGGACAGCTCAATGAAGATGTCAACCCAGTATGCAGCAGCAGTAAAAAAAGTAAATTCCATGCTTGACATGATTAGGAAGGGAATCGGAAATAAGTTGGTGAGTGTTGTTTTGCCTCTGTACAAATCGATGGTGAGACCACACTTGGAGTACTGTGTACAGTTCTGGTCAATGCACCTCAAGGATATAGTGGAACTGGAAAAGGTGCAAAAAAGGACAACAAGTATGATCAAGGAAATGGAGACCCTCCCTTATGAAACCAGGTTGCAACACCTTGGTCTCTTGAGCCTTGAAAGATGACATTTAAGGGGTGACATGATTGAAGTGTATAAAATCATACATGGGATAGAAAAGGTGGATAGAGACTATTTTCTCTATCACACAATGCTAGGATGAGGGGGCACTCCCTAAAGCTCATAGGTAGGAAAGCAAGGACAAATAAAGGGAAATATTTCTTCACCCAGAGGGTCATTGGTTTATGGAATTCACTTCCAGAAGAAATTGTGACAGCTGTCAGCCTTGATAGCTTCAAGGCAGGATTAGACAGATTTATGGATGCCAAGTGTATTGATGGTTATTGAAACGGATGTCCACGTGCCACCTCTATGTTGGTTGAGGGTGGCAAGGTTCCCTTGAGTACTATTTGTTGGGGGTCAAGGGAAAGGGAGGGTTTTGCCTTCTCTTTCTGCTCAAGATACCCATGTACAATTGGTGGGTCACTGTGTGACACAGAATGCTGGACTCGATGGACTTTGGCCTGATTCAGCATGACTCTTCTTATGTTCTTATGCTTCAAAGAAAAATCAAGTTAATCACTTCTAGGGTTTGATGATTGTATTCATAGCTTCCCTTTCTTTTGTTCATCATTCCTTGATCAAAGTTCAAAGTCAGGTTTCATAAATTATGTAAAACTGATTGAAATGGAGATTCAAATGCTTTACAGTGAAATAAACTTTTTTTTAAAAAAAAACACTTTTCATCTGTTGTACATACTCCTGGTCAGTTGGAGGATGATGAAGAACTTGAGGACTCTGATACAGATAGTGTTTATGAATTAGTGGTGGGCCCAGGGTTACAGGTAGTAGAACAGGTGGGAGGCCAGGCACAGGATGTTGCTATGAGTCCCGAATCTAGCGAGGAAGAATCAGATGTTTGCTGGGTCGATCCTAAATTCAGAAGGGTTCAAAAACGTAAGGAACAAGTATTTGGAAGAAGATATTAAGGGGAGGAATGGGTTAAATACTGGAGTGATGTATTTGGTACATCAGGGGGTCAGTGGGGAAGAAGGGTAGAGTTTCAATGTTGTAGAACAAAAATGGAAGGCGTTCCCGTTCAGCTTCCAAGCAAGCAAACTCATTCTGTGTTATTTTCTAGTCATTTCTGCTGTTTTTGAATCATGCTGTGAGTACATAAACCTTGGTGAACGGAGGAGGCTGGGAGGAATGCAAAAGGAATGTAATTAGGGAAGATAACGGGAGAACAGAAAGCAGACTATCAATCCTTGGTCTTGAAAGCTAAGAACTACGACCCACAAGATCATATGCTGCAACGTTCTACCTGTCAATGACTACTTCAGCTTCAACAGCAACAACACAAGAGCACGCAACAGATTCAAACTTAATATTAACCACTCCAAACCTGACTGTAAAAGATATGACTTCAGCAACTGAGTTGTCGAAGCATGGAACTGATTACCTGACTCAGTAGTGTCAATCCCTAACCCCCAACATTTTTCCTTTAGACTATCCACAATTGACCTCTCCAGGTTCCTTAGAGGTCAGTAAGGGGCGTGCATAAGTGCACCAGTGTGCCTTCCGTCCCCTGTCCAATTGTCTCTCCTTATCTCATTTATCGTTTCTTCCTTTCAAATTTGTCCACCTATACTTTTATATCTTTTGTTCTATTCGTTTCTTTAGTTATATTACTACATATCTATTCTCTTCAATGTGTATTATGTATTGGAATAAATAAATAAATAAATAAATAAATAAATAAATAAATAACAAGAAATGTGCTAGTATGAAATGTATTTTGAATACGGAAGGAAGAGAATAATGGAGTTTCTTTGTTTATGAAATTTGCATTTAGTAATTTGTAATTTAGTTATTTGTAATAGCTAAAATTCTCCCAGAAACCAGAACATCATCAAGATAGAGCAAACAAAAATTTAAAAAACTTTTCACAAAAATATTATCAGCAGCCTTTCCTATTCTTTTTTTCTGCAATAAAATGTATTTAGTGTTAAATAAATTCTTCCTCTGTCATGTTGGTAAGAATTAACTGCAATATCCTAAAGATGGAATTTTTACTTGAAAAATGTTATATAACTATATACATTATAGCTGTGGCATGGTACCATTAATTACAATGTCAAGGCAGATTGATGGCAGATTTCTTTGTTATTCTGTATCTGCTCATTCATTCTGCAGTTACTTTTCTTAATCAACAAGAAATCAAACTCACCTAAACTCTCTTCTCTTCTGCTATTTGAATCCAAGGTAGTTAACAAAATGACTTAATCTTACATTTAAAAGTTGGTGACAATATTTAAAAATGCTCAATTGGCCTTGAGTCCTTCGGGGTTGGGCGGCATAGAAGTTGAATTAAATAACAAATAAACAAACAAACAAATAAATAAATAAATATTCAAAATAATCCATCTCAATGTTGAATTACTATGAGGAACAGTGTTCACACACAAACACACATATGTCTTCTCCCTCCCTCCCTCTCTCACATACACACATGCGCTTTCTTTGTCTTTGCAGGTTGGGAAAACTATCCTGTTTTTGTATATATTTAATGGTTTTCACTATACTATTGTATAGAATAGAAGTGGAAATGAAGGCAAAATTATCACTTGTGATTCAGAACACCATTTAGATTCTACATCTTGCATGTTTTGGTCAAAACTTTTGAATTTTCTGCTTCAGTCAGTTTCTCCTTCCTTCCTTCCTTCCTTCCTTCCTTCCTTCCTTCCTTCCTTCCTTCCTTCCTTCCTTCCTTTGCTCATTCCCTCCCCTCCCAATTTTACAAATTTCAAAAACATAAAAAAATATAAAAATCTGCCTAAGCAATAGTTTTTTAAAAGGATTACAAAAGCACATCACATATGCATCATCAAATTCAATTATTTTTACATTTTCTAGATTAAACAGAATGAATGGTAATAATCTATTGTAAAATGTAATGAGAGCTATGGCAAAAGAAAACATATTGCATCTTTTTTTTGGTTGTCTTTTCAATAAACATCTTCTAAATTCATTTCTTTGATTGCTTCTTTAAGATTGCTCATCTCCTGGCCTAGACAAGAAATAGCCTGTCCTTCAAACTACTGTTTTAGTTTTAAAAATCTATGCTGGGAAATTGGGCACCTTTTCAACTTCAATTTACATTGCATTATGTCAGATTTTTTTTTCATGTATAAAGTGAGTAAGTACATATGTATTACTTCAGTATCAAAAGAGATGCAACTGTATTTAACTTCTGAAGTCCATCATTGAATTCCTTTTTACCCCAGCTTGATTTTAGTGTTAGCACTAAGCCAAATTAAGGGAAAACACAATGAAATACAGGCAGCAAGTTGATGAAGGGTTTGGCTCCCAATGAGGCTTGTAATGTATCATTTTATTTGATCATTGGTTAAATTCTTATTTTTCTCCAGGAAAATTTTTGTGTAATACAATATATACAGTATATACTATTTTCTTTATGCAAGGTTTGACTGATAGATACTGAGTGCCTATAAGCTTTATGGACTTCAGGTTGGGCTATCTTTCAAACACTGGTTCAAGTTGATAGCATCCTTTACCATACTACCTCTGTTTGTAAAGGCAACAGATAGAAGAACAAGTAAACATGGAATTATCTTTCATGTTTGCTTTTCTCTTGTAAAACAGACTATCCGAGAGCTTTCAATCTCCTTCCTTTTCACGCTCATCATTCACAAAAAGAAAAACACCCCTCCTGATTTCTAAACTTTGATGGATCCTGCTCTTTTACCTCAGCAGGGAATTCACCAAAGCTACCAAAGTCATACATTGAACCGATAAATAAAGGTTGATAAAAATAGAGTTCATGTTTCTGGATGATGGAAATTTCATTAGAGTCTATTTCCATGATCAATTATTAAATACATTCACTGGAGTCTTTCCCTTTCTAGCCTATCCACGGCTAATATATACTAATCTCTTGTAATGCCATGAACAGATTGTGAACAGAGAGGAATTATGTTACTCTCATGTCCTGAAGATTTCTCAGAACGCTTTGCTGAAATATTATGTTGCAAGCATCTTGGGAGCTCTGGAGGTACCAAGTGATCTTAACCTAGCATAAAGAAACATGAAGTAGAGTTTATCTGAGTGGAAGCAGAAGTAATTGTTCCCCTCCTTTAAAAAAAATCAGCTGATATTAGTGCAATACAACCCGCCTTTT
Organism: Erythrolamprus reginae; assembly: GCF_031021105.1. Taxonomy (NCBI): domain Eukaryota; kingdom Metazoa; phylum Chordata; class Lepidosauria; order Squamata; family Dipsadidae; genus Erythrolamprus; species Erythrolamprus reginae. Next base: position 184,413,960 of record NC_091950.1, read on the forward strand.
GGGATCATACTTCACCCACACAAATTCGCTTTGCATTAACAATGCACTGGGATGTAAATTACAGCAACCTAATGGCCCTGAACTCAGGCTGAATAATTTAGACTTAGCTTTGTGGTTTGGAGGATGTTGCAATGCAAATTCTTACACCTTTTCCAGTCTACAAGTAAAATGGCACACATGTTGTCAAATAGGCTTTCAACTCAATGCATCGAGTCATGTGACATTCAGTCTAGAAACATGAAACACCTCAGTAATGTGTAATTCTTCAACAGCCCGGGATACATTGACAGAATGATTAAGAAACAAGTGAATGGTTCTTTAAAATAAAGCCTGAATGTTCCTTGGTCTTTGATCTGTGTCTGTATATACATTGGAAAGTTGGAAGGTAGGACTAAGATCAATCAGCTTTAAAATACATCAGCATTTTGGTATCTGTGAAAGAGTATTCTCCCCATTTTGCATTCTCTGGAGGATTATTATTATTATTATTATTATTATTATTATTATTATTATTATTATTATTATTATTATTATTATTATGTAGCTTTGTCACTGAATGTTGTCAGAGCTTCATTTCAGCCTTTAGTGGCCCACAGAAAGGATTCTCAATGAAGAAATAACCCTCAACTCTGGTTTAATTTATTTCATAAACAAAGTGTAACAGGTCAGTGTGAAACCTCCCCTCCCATCTCCCATTGATTCAGATGCATTATCTTTGTTGCAATAATGAAAATGAGCTATTTCCGGCAATTGGGGTTTGCAGTGTTTTTGCCATCAGGACAAAGTAATTAGTTATTGGGTAGTATCTTTGGTTGTCCTAAAGTATCTTCTCTTGGTACCTCCATTTACACTACTGGTTCCGTTTCCTCTCTGAGAATGTTAATATGGGCTCAAACATTTGTCATGTATTTTCTGTAGTAATGTTTCCTGCAAACATTCTATCTGTCCTCCAAACATTCTATCCTTCCTCTATTTCATGAAGAAATCATTTGGAGCTGATTTTTTGTTTCTGCTACCAATCTTCTCTTACTCTTCTCACCGGTCTGTTCCTATCGAATACTCTGACTTAATAATATTTGCTAAGTAAATATTTATTTATTTATTCTTTTTTTTTTAATGCCGCCCTTCTCCTTAGACTCAGGGTAGCTTACAACATGTTAGCAATATCACTTTTTAACAGAGCCAGCGTATTGCCCCCCACAATCTGGGTCCTCATGACAGTACCCATCACAGTACCCAACTAGAAGAATTAGCTATTTTCAAAAATCATTACAAAAGCCTTCAACATCCAACAACAATCCATTTTAATTCCTTAGAAGCTGACGAAATCCTTTTTCTGCTTTGCTTTTGGCACTTTCCACTTTGTAACCTAGGGTCAGCTTGCAATTGCTACGCAGCAGCCAGAGAAAAATCAATTCATTCCCAAGAGATAGACATGCTATCGCAAAAGGTCACCATACTATTACAATGCTTGCAGTTCAGCATGAAAACCTTGAAATGGTGTGCCTGTACCAAGTTCATTTAGAAAGACTTAGCTGATTAAGATAAGCCATGCTTTCTTTCTGTCTTCCGGGCTGGTTTGTGCTAGCACGATCATTTGTTTCATCTAGCAAAACATGGATATCCATTATATTTTAGGTCAGCAGGCTGAGTAAACAAGACTGTTTTCTCTTTACTTCAGCTAAGCAGTGCTGGGTCTGCCTGATCTTGAAATTCCCACTATATTAGTTGATTCAGTTTTTTCAGCACACCTCCAGACAATGTGCATCCATGGGAATGAAGCTATGAAGAACTTCCTCATTCGTTATTCTGTGGTGTGGTAATCATCTCCATCCCTACTTTTATGTCTCCTGTTTCTCACACTGGTTAGAATTTCTTTCCATCTCTGAAGAACTTTAGCATGCCTGGAGGCATATTATAGACACCTTATCATTTATTGCCCTAACAAAGCTAAAAGGGAGAAAAAGAAAAAAAGTCCTTTTTCTTCAAAGACTCAGGATTATATTTCAGATTTAGAAATACTTGCATCACGGAACCTCCAAATGTCTTTTCTAGGCATTTAGGTTGTTTATATCTATCATTTATACCACCAGGCATGGGGGAGTTGAGATAGCTCTTCCCCCTAGGCCATTACAAGTTATGCATGGTATGTTTGTGTGTATGTTTGGTTTTATAATAGGGGGTTTTAGGTTTTTTTAATTATTGGATTGTACATGTTGTGTTTATTGTTGTTGTTAGCCGCCCCGAGTCTGCGGAGAGGGGCGGCATACAAATCCAATAAATTATTATTATTATTATGTACAACTACAGGTAGGGAGATAAATGATGTGGGTCTAAAACTAAACTCCACCAAATGGTCAATGACTCATCTCCCTATTTTGCCACATTGGTAGGAGAAGGCTAACTGGAGCTTCCACCATTGTTCATGTGTTGCTTTGGAAGTAGGATTTGCCAAAGCCCAACCTCATTTAGAGACAATGGTGCTTCTACAGAAAAATGCTAGCTAAAGAGACATCTGAAAATGGTAGGTGATAATAGGTGATAAGGACAGGGGCAAGGAAGCCAAGATTTGGGATCTGGACTGACAAGAGACATGACAGGACACATCATCTTAGCATCATTTATTTCTTAATTTTTGAAGGATGCCCAGCAAATATATATTAGTTGTGCCAGCAAAGGAAATCAGTGAACACATTGACTCAGCATCATTTCTTCCTTAATTTTTAAAGATGTCCGCAATAGCAACAGCACTTAAGACTTATGCACCACTTCATAGTGCTTTGCCGCCCTATAAAGTAGTTTACAGAGTCAGCATATTGCCCCCAACAATCTGGGTCCACCTCAGAAGGATGGAAAACTGAGTCAACTGTTGACCTAGTCCAAATTGAAATTGGCAGAATTAGTGTGCAATACTGCATTCTAACCACTGTGCCACTACAGCTCTAGCAAATATATGTGTGTTGTGTAAGCAAAGGGAATCAGTGAATGAACAAAACAACCCTTTGCCATTATGTCACAAAGCCAAATTATTATTATTTTTTCTGCTCCTTCATAGTTTATGAGTATTTTGAACTTTGCCTTTAAAGCTACTCACTTGGCAGGAAGCCTTCCTCTTTCCCACATAGGAAAATAAAAGAACAGTGTATTCCAGCTGTTCCATGTGCTGTCCTACATTTATTTGCACAGCCTGGGGAAAAAATTCTGCTCAAGGATAGTTGGCCAACCAATTGAGAGAAGAAAGAGATAACTGAAGAAACAAATCAAAAGGTTTTCTTTTTCACATTTTCCTAATGCATAAACCACAAAACAAGTCCAGCCCAGCCCAACATCAATAAAGTGAATTGTGTTAAAACAAAATGGAATGGATTACAAACAAAAGAGTTTGTGATAATGAAGGAAACGAGAGCTGCTGAGTAGTGTGTGGTGTTGAGACATTACTGAACAACATGTGCTAGTTATAGATTGTTTTCTAAATTCAGTTCAAAGCATTGTTTTAATCTCCAGAACTGTAAACAACTGTAAAGGACCACCTGTTTTGTTAAAAACTTCATGGGGTGCCCTCTTGATAATGACTTTATGATGCAGGAGAAAATGTTTCACACCTGGATTTGCTTGTTGGGTTTTCAAAATGCACTTTGAATAGTGTATAATAATACTCTTATTAACTATTTCATGATAAAATAACACTAAAGGAAAGAAACATTATTTTCAGATAGCTCTATCAAATGGGCAGTGCAAACAAATGAACATGTTCTGATGGACCTCCATGTAACTTGTTTTCAAGGTGTATTAAACTCTGTCGCCAGACATATTCTTTGACAGCTCAGCACATTTGAAAAAAAAGTTTTAAATGGTTGGGTTTGTACTTCAGCCCCTTCAGGGCTCTTTGTTCCATGAAACTTTCTACGACTATATCTCAAATCTCTTAACTTTTGTATAAAAGAGATGTATAGGATAAGATCTAAGATTTCTCCACTATGCATTCTTCCTAAATTTCAGGTCACTTTTTGTATTGATCAGGCATAATGTTTAATAAATGAGAACCTCCTCTGAAGCCAGAAGAGAATAGTGAAGTCCTTGACCAAGGAAAGGACAAGATTGTGAATGAACAGCTTATCTGAACAAGGAAGCAAATATTACATAGGGATCTGCTCATATCATATGATCATTGCCAAGGGCTATGTCATCCCTATGCTTGTTAATAATTTATAGAGATCAAATATAGCATTTGATGTCCCCATGCCCTCTAGTTTAAGAATTTATTTCTTTAGATGAGCTTTTTACCTTCAAAACCATAGGGTTCAATGTCAGATTTCCTTTATTGTTCTAATTACTGATATTCTCAAAATTTGGGAGGGAACAACAGCAGCTCTCATAAATAACCTCTTCAAGATGTTTAGGGTGGAATATAAAATTACCAATGTGCCGATCAGTTTCCGGTCACAATTCAAAGTGTTGGTTATGACCTATAAAGCCCTTCATGGCACCGGACCACATTATCTCAGGGACCGGCTTCTGCTGTACGAATCTCAGTGACCAGTTAGGTCCCACAGAATGGGTCTTCTCCGGGTCCTGTCAACTAAACAATGTCGCTTGGCAGGACCCAGGGGAAGAACCTTCTCTGTGGTGGCCCCGGCCATCTGGAACCAACTCCCCCCAGAGATTAGAATTGCCCCCACCCTCCTTGGCTTTCGTAAGCTTCTTAAAACCCACCTCTGCCACCAGGCATGGGAGAACTGAGATAATCTTTCCCCCTAGGCCTTTACAATTTTATGCATGGTATGTCTGTATGTCTGTTTGGTTTTATAATAAGGGTTTTTAACTGTTTTAATATTGGATTGTTACATGCTGTTTTTATTGTTGTTGTTAGCCGCCCTGAGTCTACGGAGAGGGGCGGCATACAAAGCCAAATAAATAAATGAATGAATGAATGAATGAATGAATGAATGAATAAATAAATAGTAATAAATAAATAAATAGTAATAAATAAATAAATAAATAAATAAAATAAACTCTTTTAGGTTTAAAGAGATTTAGAGTAATTTACAGAGTAATAAAGAAGTAAAACAAATGTGTTTGCTAACCATGCAAACACATACATTTGAAAGTGGATTCCAGATTGCATAATCAAGAAGCGGGATGGAATTTGCCATTAAAAAAAGAAGAAGGGGTTGGAAATGATTAAAGACAATTACATAATGTGATATTCCTTTGGAGAAGAAGATTAAAAATATAATCCATATTTCTTAGGACAAACCATTCTCTGAGAACATTCTAGTTAACTGTTGCAATATTTTGCTTAAGCATAATGATCTAAATCAGGGGTCTCCAACCACAGGGCCCATGGTTCACTACCGGGCCATAGCCTATATGGAATTGGGCTGCATGAGTGTGCAAGTGTGTAGCTCAATGTGCATGAATAGCAGACTGGTGGGCATTCGCACGTGGGCGTGCGGGCCCACTGCTTGTGCAAGTCGAGCTGCGCACAGGTGCCTCAGCCTGTTTCTCACAGGCCCAGTGCCCCTCTCCCTGCCAGCTAGGCCTAGCCACAAAGGTTGGGGATCCCTGATCTAAAGCACATACTGTATATACTTTTTCTACTTAACTATCTAAATAAGTATTCTCACATCTTGTTGACAGTACATGAAGATGGGAGACAACTGGAGTTGAAAGTACACATACTTGCACTGCGTAGACCAGTGAATGGCAAACCTATGGCACAGGTGCCACGGGTGGCATGCAGAGCCATATCTGCTGGCACACAAACTGTTGCCCTAGCTCAGCTTCAACATGCATGTGTGTGCCAATCAGCTGATTTTTGGCTTGCCCAGAGACTCTGGGAGGACATGTTTAGCTCCTAGAGAACCTCTGGCGGGATGGGGGAGGGCATTTTTACCCTCCCCCAGCTCCAGCGAAGCCTTTGGAGCCTGGGGAGGGCAAAACACGAGCCTACTGGGCCCACCAGAAGTTGGGAAACAGGCTCTTTCTGGCCTCTTTCTGGCCTCCAGGGGACACAGGAAACTGTTTTCATCCTCTCCGGGCCTTGAATTATGGATGTAGGCACTCATGATGCACTATAGCACGCGGCTACACTCTTTCGGCACCCAAGGAAAAAAAGGTGGCCTAGACACTGATTCTTACTCTTTAAAAAAAGATATTATCTGAAGCGTGTGTCATACGTGAGTAATTACACTATTACCTATCTTTTGTTTTCTCTTTTATTATTGCCATTTTAGTCTCTTATAATTGGCTTTGACTTTTTCTGAGGGGCGGTGGTGTTTATTGTTAGTTGCCCTTCAAATTCGGTTCAGTTTCCTATTGCCTAGGTCAATTGATATGTCATGTTCCAATTCACATATATACATCCTTTCAACTCCTATAAACATGTTCCTTCTAGTGAAGGAGTTCAAAGAGGAAAATATGTATTAATCCAACTCTGATGATGATGTAATTGAGACTTATTAATGCTTTGAGAAGAGTACAAGAAGCAAATCTAGAATGCAGCCAAGAATCTTACCACTTTGTCAAAGGATGGCACTTGGTTTGCCCTTACTATTCTCAGAGTAGGGTGAAAATAATGCAATTAGAATTTAAAAACCAATTACAAGTAAGCATTTAGATATATTTAGTCTTTGAGAAAGACACTTGGGGAGAGATTTAATAACAGGTTGCTAAAAAGGCAGCCATAAAGAAGAGAGAGGTAAATTATTCCCTAATGGCAAGGAGAGGCTAAGAGAAGGCAAAAGGTCAACATTAGTGTAAAGTAGTTTTCAGCATCACTCTTAACATATTTACATGCAAAAGATAACAGGCTTCAAGTGAGTTCAGTCCAAATTAGACATTAAAAACAGGGGCACATGGTAATACTCAAGCTTAAGAAAAGATGGAAGTTTCTGAAAATATTAAGGGGATATACCCTCTCCTTAAAAGCTCCATTATCCTTAAAATTCAAAGGACATTTTGCTCTGCTGTATTCAGAATTCTTCCTGGCTTTTTTTTCTTCAATATGTTCTGCTGAAGTTGGACTTTGGGGTATCTGGAACAGGGACACTGAAATTCATACAGAAAGACATTTATAGGATTATGATGTGCTTTTCTATCACCTCTACCTAGTTACAAAACATTCAGAGGATATTTAGAGCTGCATAAAAAACAATTGCCTTCCATTGAGGACCTGTATACTGCACGAGTCAAAAAGATGGCTGTGAAAATACTTACAGACCACTCACTTCCTGGACACAAATTGCTTCAACTCCTACCCTCAAAATGACACTATTGAACACTGCACACCAGAACAACTAGACACAAGAACAATTTCCCCCAAATTTATTTATTTATTTATTTATTTATTTATTTATTTATTCATTCATTCATTCGATTTGTATGCCACCCCTCTCCATAGACTTGGGGCGGCATCACTCTGCTAAACAAATGCCATCACTCTGCTAAACAAATAATTCCCTCAACACTGTCAAACTATTTACTAAGTCTGCATTACTATTAATCTTCTCATCATTCCCATCACCCATCTCCTCCCACAAATGACTCTAGGACAGTAACTTTGTGGCTTGTATTCTGACAATTTATATTGACTGGTTCCTAATATGATTTGATTCCTTATATGTACCCAGACTATCATTCAGTGTTGTATCTTATGATTCTGGATGAATTTATCTTTTCTTTTATGTACACTGAGAGCATATGCACCAAGACGAATTCCTTGTGTGTCCAATCACACTTGATCAATAAATTTCTATTCTATTCTGTTCTATTCTGTTTTATTATATTCTATTCTACTAGCATATAATATGAATATGCCTGATGTTTTGGGTGACCACCGAGAACTACAGGTTGCTATTTCTCTATAAATATAAACAGGCAAGTGTTTAAATATTATAGCTCAACATACTGTCAGCCAGATATTTAGATTGCATTTATCATTTTCATCCACCTATTCAATCCTTCCCCAGGATCTGGGTTAGGCAGGTACTGTTGTTTAATACAATTAAAAGCATCACCAGAAGATGTAAGCTGTTCCAAGCAAAGCTGCCTTTTGCAATTGGCTGATGGAAATTTGTCAATGTCAATGGTATTCCAGTGGTGCTCCATATGTTTTGGGACTACACCAAAGGTGCCTATTTCTTTTTTCTTTTTAAAAAAATATTTTTATTAATTTTTAAAAATGTAAGACAAAACAAGACATACAACAGTTAACATATAGGGGAGCTACAATTGCTCCGCTAAGTATAGAAGTCTTCTTAATACAGAAAAAAAATGAATTCTAATTTAGATCAATACAGAAAAATAATCTTATCAATGAAATATCACTACATAATCAATAATAACGTAAAAATCTTGACTTCAATTCTTTCTAACAATTATATAATTATAATTATAATAATTAAAATCAGTTAGTAAAAATAAACTTATCTATCGAATATCACTATATAATATGTTCAACCTATTAAATTTAACTATTCAATGCTTTATTTTGATATCTTTAAAAATCCTTTTTTATATTCCACCAATTATAAACTTTCTGCCAGGTTTTATAAAATTCTGTTTCAGCTTGGTTATTTAACCGTCTCATCATCATATCTAATTCTGCACATTTCATAATCTTCCTAAAAACCTCTTTGTCTTTTGGAATTTCCTTTTCTTTCCATTTTTGTGCAAATGTAATTCTTGCTGCTACTAATATATTAATGATTAAATAATATATTTCTTTTTTATATCTAATATCTGTGATACCTAATAAAAAAAATTCTGGGGTCTTCCTAATTTCCTTGTTTGTAATTTCCTTTAACCATTTTTCTACCTTATTCCAATAAATCTTGGATTTTCGGCATGTCCACCATGCGTGGAAATATGTGCCAATTTCTTTTTTACATTTCCAACAAATAGGTGAAGCACTTGGAAACATCTTTGAAATCCTATTTGGTGGCAGATGCCATCTATAGAACATCTTAATTTGATTTTCTTTAAAGGAGACTGATTTAGTTACTTTCCAATTGTATATCCAAACCTTTTCCCATGTATCTAGATTTATTTCTTTTCCAACATTTTTACACCAACTGATCATATCTTTTAATATCCAACCTATTGTCGTATAGTTTATTAAATATTTATATAACTTCCCAATCAATTTTCCTTGGTTTTGAATTAGAGGGGCGGCATACAAATCCAAATAAATGAAATGAAATGAAATATTATTATCCTTCTTAAATATAAATATTCTTGCATCTTTTTGCTATCTAGAATTAATATGGGCGTATTGCCACCAATCTATTTCTTCTAATTCCTGTAATTCTTGTTTTGTTTTCAGATTTAATTGGTTATCAAGTAAATCTCTATATTTACATATTTTACCTTCTTTTAATAAATTAGGGTGAGAAATAGCTTCTATCAGCGAAATCCATTCTGGCATTACTAGAAAATGATTTTTTTAATCTCATTCCAAATATCTATTAATGCCTTTCTAATTATGTTTCTTTTAAAATATGAATGGGTTTTGGACTTTTCATACCACATGAAGACATGCCAACCTAGCATTAAATCATGGCCCTCTAAATTTAATAATCTTCTATTTTCCAAAGTTAGCCACTCTTTTATCCAAGATAGTGCTGCCTCCTCTCTCCTTCCAATCTTCTAGTGAACTTTGTTTTATTCTTGGTTTCTTACCTTGCCATAATTTTTTTTTAGTAATCTTAGTTAATTCTTAAAAAAAAAAAATCCTCCTGGATTTATTGGGATTATCTGAAATAAAAACAATACTTTGGGAAGAATATTCATTTTAACTGTAGAGATTCTTCCTACTAACGTTAGCTGTAAATTCCAGTTCTAATTGTACAATTAAAATTCTGCCTTCACAATCACTATATATTTGTTTTAACTCTATTGTTTCATCAATATACATTGCTACACCTCTTTTTTTTTTGATCCGCTAAGCTTGTATAAATTTTCCCTAATTTTGGTTTATTAAGTAATTTTCTATTTGATTTCTTAATATGACTTCTTGTAGGATATTTATTTGTGCTCTTTGTTTCTTGAGTTTGGTCAATATTTGATTTCTTTTCATAGGGTTATTCAATCCATTTACATTAACTGAAAAGATTTTTAAATCTTGTGACATCTCTATTTATAGTATTTTTTTGGTTTCTTTGGGTTCTCACAATCTACTGCCTAACACCAATTCTTGTTGAATTTGTGGTTGTTTCTTTCTGACATCTTGTATTTCCTCCCTCTCTTTGCAGGCCACCCCCTTTTTTTCTTCTTTATCTTTGGATTCTTTATGTGGTTGTTCTGTTCTATTCAGTCCACTTTGTGCAAAGAAGGCTCTTGCTTCTTTTCTTTTTCTTTCTTCAGCCATGATTTTATACTTTTGACAAGCCAAAAATGGTTTGTCAAATACTGTGGTTTCTTTATTGTTGTTCCAAACAGTCTCTGCAGACTGATAATAATGTTTTTGAATCTTAAGGTAACTCACTTTAAGTGCATATGGATTTTTTTAGTTCTTTAAATGAAACTTATTGTTAAAAAATGTACTCATGTTCTGGAAATAAATCATTCCAATAGGTTCTAACCCAGAGAGCGTAACTCTATACTAACTAGAAATTGAGTTACTTAAAGCAGATAAATGAATATAGCAGATTAGCAACAGAGTAGGGCACCAAGGTTACTACAGAATCAAAGTGGTAGGCTGAATCAATATCCTGTTCTATGTAAAAATCCAAATCGAAACATCCATAATAATTGAGCATTCTGCTGTTGTTTTTCAACATATCAATAAAGAGAAGCCTATTAGCATTCTAGATAAATGTTGGGTTTTCTTACAGTTATGAAATATTTCCTAACATTCAGCTGGAAACTGTCTTCAAATAGTTTTAAACTATTCTGCACTCTGCACTCTGGTGTGAAACTATTTGTGACATCTTTTCAGGTATTTAAAGAGTCTTATCTCCTCAATATTCAACAATACCATTTCCTTCAACATCTCTTTATTAGACTAAGTTTCTAGTTCCCTGATCAGCCTCATGACTTCTTTCTGTATCCATTCAGATTTATCCAATCCTTCTAGAGGAGGAGTCTGCAGAACTACATATAATACTTGAGATAGAGTCTGACCAATGTGCAATTAATAAGGAACATTTATTAAAAATTTCTCATCCTCACAATTTTTAGAAGTGATGTAACTCATTGCTAGTAAAGACACTTGTAAGAAATCTTAAATCTATCCGATTATTATGAACAGAACAAAGAAGATGATAGAACTTGTTAACCACCCCATAATTCAGTTTTGTGAAAGTAATGATTAAATGTGATGTGGAATCCAAACTTTATTATAAAAATAGTCATATTTGTTTAAAAAAAATAGCTTGAAACACATGTAAGAATCAGATTTGGACTAACAGTTGTATGACGCAAGCCTTCTGAAGGTCTAAGAATTTTCACTGCTTCAGTTCACAGATTATACCTTAAAAACTTTATGTCATTGGCATTTAATCCCTATAAGAATCTCACACATAATGCATTTTTAATCTAGTAAATGCTGGATATACAGTATACATGCATACATACACACATGCATACATACATACATACATACATACATACATACATACGTGTGTGTGTGTGTGTCTGTAACATTTTTGCTGATAATGAAAAGGAAGGGAGACTACTATAGATCTATTTTGGGCTTATTTGACTTCATCAGGTAGCTCCTAAGGTGTATAAACAAACACACACATACACACACATTAATTCTGATCTGGTCATGTCATATGTGATCTTCCCATCTGGCTCCCGACAAGCAAAGGGAACAGAGGAAGCCAGATTTACTTAATGACAGCATGATTCACTTAATAACTGCAATGATTCACTTAGTAAATGTGGCTACAAGGATAGGAAATGATTGAACAGCCACCATGCTTAGAAATGGTATTTCTGCTCACAATTATGATTGTAAACCAAGGATTACCTGTACAAAGAAAAAGCACATAATAAAAATGCAAGCAGTGTCTGCAGAAGAAGCCCCCTTAATTTCCACCTGTTTTCATGGTATATCAAGAGTTAAATATTTTCAAGAGCCAACTGAGAATTGTGAACTCAGGATTGATCTTTTTTATTGGCTGTTGAAAAGGAGGTCATAAAAGTAACTATGGAATGGAAGCAAAAGGAAGCATGCAATGATAACTCCACTAGGTGTTTCCTGACCATCATAATTGCATAAATTCGGATCAGAGTTCATTTTTTGTAAGGGCAAAGATACAGCACAAAGATAAAGTTCTTGTTATATCTGAGCTATTCTCATCTTCCTTTATTTTCCAGTCAAATCCAGGCTTGTGGATGTAGAAAGAGGATATTACCGTCAGACTTGTCTGTTACATTTTAAGAAGAAAGAAGCAGAACTACTTTTTTAGCAGTAGTGTGTGAAGAGCTTTTTTAAAAAAACACGGGAAAAACAGCAAACTATATTCGGAAGCTAAGCTATCATTTTATCACTGCCAAGAACCGCATTTACAAAACAAGTAATTAGATTTTATAGATTTTTGGATTAAGATAGGGAGACATTTATTATTTTTTACATGCGGAGATGGCATAGTCCACTAATGTTTGCATTTGATGCAGTAGCTTGTGTCTTCAGTAGATTAGTTTGCTTTATCAACAAGTTGGTCATGCTTTTAGCTTTCAGTACCAAGAACAGCTCCTTTCCTGTCTATTATATCGAAAAGCAAACTAAAACTTATTGAATATTCAACTATACAGTCGAAGGAGAAAAGCACCATGCAATTAATCTTACTGGGATTATATCACAACAGTAGCATGACTTTCTACATTCAATTCTTTTTAGAACCCTTATTTCTACCCCAGGACTAAATTTAAGTGAAGGTGAGTGAGATTCTATTAGCAAGAGTTACCCTCTTTTTCAGGACCTGGATAATATTTTTGTAGGAAGAAGCTTCCTGTTTACAGTAGCAATTGCTCTCTAACTATTTTGAAGATACATAGTTAGGATTTAGAACTACTCTTCCACTTCTGGTTTCTACTTTATTGGAGGGATTGCAAATATGGAGAATGTGGTTTCTCAAATTTTACCTGCCTGTTTTCTATCACTACTTAGAACAAACAAACAAATAAGGGCAACCGAATGCTAGTGATCAGACATTATTCTACCAAATGGCAGCCTAGAATTGAAGGATTTTCAAACTTGAATACTGAAACCAATTCCCTTCAACTGCAGATCATAAGAGTAAAGTCTCCCTTGAGTTAATTTTCATTTCTGGTAAACTCACACACATTGTTCTTTTGTTTACTTGATAACAAGTATAATGTGACTGCTTTCTTCCTGCATTATTTTTTTACTTCTAGTCTAACCTGGATTTCTGAGATGTGGGCATTCACACCAGGAGACAAGGGCAGTGACAAAATGAGTAAAGAAATGAAAAGTTCATCCTTTATGTACATGAATAGAATGTGTAAGCTATAAAAAAAAAAATTAAAATCCTAAAATGCTGCTTGCTTTTGAACACATCGCCTTTCTTTAGGAGTTACGATCAGAAATATTATGTGATCTACAAAATTAGAAATGAAAGTCCATACAATGCTGGCCATCCTTCATATATTTGACATGAGAATGCAGATATGTCCTTTTGTGAGATGCATTTCTGTTCCATCTGTAGCGATCCAATCAAGGGAGGTCAAATGCACTTCTTTTTTTTCTTTTTTCTTTTACAAAAAACTTGTTTGTAGAGCCGATGATATTTTAAACACAAGTTTTACACAGATTCTTCTAAAATACACCAATATATCATCCTATTATCCCACTATGTACCATAGTTATTAAAATATCACAAAATATTTCAATCGTGAACCCTGAAGAACACTGCATTGCAATTAACCAACCCATAAGGCCTCTCTATGTATTCACATTTATCAATCTAATCTTCAAAGGCAATTTAATAGTTGCAGCCCTCTTTTATTCTGATGGAATTCTTCATGCCTTTCAAATCCAACTTTATGCATGACTTCTGAAGATGATCCAGCTCCATGCTTTCATTCAACCTCTGGATTATGGATTTGCAATCAGTCAATGGCCAGCACCATCGGGACAAGTACGGAACCTGTGACACAGAGCTACAAGATTTGTATTATCAGCTGTAAAGATATTGTGCATTGCAAAAGAGGATTGGCTTGAGATACCTGCCATTCATCATTTCCACAAGCATAGGTTCTGCTAGCAACTCTGTGAGCAATTTAAACTGTTGCACTGTGTTCTCATCTATGAAATTGTTAATGGAACCTGAGTCTATAAGAGTTGTATTTCAGAACATTCTGGGAACAAAGAGGAAAAATAATACAAGGTACTCACCAGGTGCTGGCTATCTGAGTTCTTTTTAATTGTCTGAACTTGTCCAAAACTTCAGGGGTCAAGCCTGCATAGTTTCCTAGAACACCTGGCTTTGAAACAATTTGGGCACTTATTTGCTGTATGGCCTACACTTTGACAAGTGCAGGTCTTTGTGGCTGACTCAGAGACCTATACTTTAGCAGGGTAAAGTATACCCCCTTTAAAGTGGCAGAGTAAACTATACTATCTCTTTATTCAGAGGTCTATACTTTAGTTTAAGAGAACACACGTTTAAACTGAATTGTGTTTCAATATTAGTAGCTTGGGTTGATAGTTAGGCTGTTGTTTTGAGCTCCGAGATTGGCAATTTGGTTGCAAACGTTTCATCACCATTCAAGGAGATATCCTCAGTGTGTTTTGAGTTGTGCTCATCTGTCAGAATACGGGTCTCATTGTGACAGATGAGCACAACTCAAAACGCAATGACAATGTCTCCTCGAATGATGACAAAACATTTGCATCCAAATTGCCAAGCTCAGAGCTCTACAACAGCCCTACAAGTTTAAATTGTCCATATAGTTGTCAGTGGAACCCATGCTTGAGAAAATGAAAGACAAAAAGCACTTAAAGTTGCTATTGGTAACTGGTGGACCTCTGAGGTGCTCACAGATTGGAGGCAGGGGTAGAACTGTAGAGTCTCCTCAACTCTTCCAATCATCTTGCTACTATTAGACAAAGTTGGAACAGTTTCCTCTGCATTCTTTGGTATGCCTCATCCCACTGATTCATCTCTCAGTTTATCAATAAGACCTTCGTCAATCAGAGCAAAATCATTCCAACCATTTTTAGTAAATAACTGGAAATTTTATAGATATGCATGAGGCCTCTGGTCGCCTTGTTTCAACCTGTAAATCTCTCAGTTTGCCATTGCTAGCTGAGTCATGAAATGCAGCTCTAAATCTTTGCCTGAAATTCTGGTAAGTGTCCAGTAACAAATCATTGCTCTCAGTGAGGGATACAGCTGCCCCTTCTTTCATCACAATCAGAACAAATGTCACCTTGAAGCAACCTGTGGGAAACTGTTGGCTGACACATTATGAACTATTCACAATGAATTGTCAAAATCAGAATTTTTTATTGAGCTCCTTCAAACATCTTTTTAATTTTATTTTTAAAAAGTCTTTAGCGGTAAATAAAAAACGCAGCTAAAAACATCCATAGAGAAGCACTTTACCTATTAATAGCTAAAAGGCCTAGTTACTTATGTACAGTAGTTCCTGACTGTACAGGTAGTCTTACAAAAGTTCATTTAGTAATGGTTCAAAGTTACAATGGCACTGAAAAAAGTGACTTATGACCGTTTTTCAAACTCACAACCTTTGTAGCATCCCTATGATTATGTGTTCAAAATTCAGATGCTTGGCAATTGATTCATACTTATGATTGTTACTGTGTTAACTTTTGCAACCTTTTTACAAGCAAAATCAATGGGGAAGGTAGAATCACTTAACAACCATGTTAATAACCTATCAGCTGCAATGTTTCACTTAACAACTGTGGCAAGAAAGGTTGTAAAATGGGGCAGAACTCACTCAACAACTCTTTCACTTAACAACAGAAAACTGGGACTCAACTGAGGTCATAAGCCAAGGACTACCTGGAGTCTGCATATGTGCTTTATATAACTCTCAAACTTATTTTGACTTGCTAGCTAAAAAAAGATGTTTAAAAATTTCCTTGCTGAGGTTTGCCAAGCTCTTGCTGTGTCCAATCTGCTTACTCAGGCACTTCGCTAGTGAACATGAATTGCGAGCTGAAGAACTCATCTCAAGGAAGGAATATTTTGAAAAAATGGGGATGCCTTGCTAAAAACTGAGCAAAAATATTACTGAGAGATATTTTTGCCCTAATCCCTTCTCCATTGAGAAAAGACTTTGATATTTTTTTGTAACTCCACCATAAGTGGAGTTAAACTTAATATATTTTATTGCACGTTTAAAGTACAGTAGATGCTGTTATTTGCTAGAATTCCACATGGCAAAACAGTGATGAATTGGAAGAGAAATGAATGGATAAGTTCTTGCTGTTATTTCGCACCCCACAGCAGTCTTTCCAGCAAATATTTCTCTCTTCCCCATTACGCACTTTTGTTTAAAAAATATAACAAGGCCAGCTGTGAAATGGTGATGAATTATGCAGTTACAGTAGGTCCCCCCCATTATTCATTCCTTCCTTCCTTCCTTCCTTCCTTCATTCATTCATTCATTCATTCACTCATTTTGTCAAAACGTATATAAGATAGCAGGTATTGGTATAAACATAAATATAAACAAAGTAAATACAGATAAATGAGGGCAGGAGGAAAGGGACGGTAGGCACGCTGGTATGCTTATGCACATCCATTACAGACCTCTTAGGAATGGGGTGAAGTAGACTGTCAGTCTAAGGTTAAAGTTTTGGGGTTTGGGGAAGAAACCACAGTCAGGTAGTGCATTCCAGGCATTGATCACTCTGTTGCTGAAGTTGTATTTTCTGCAGTTGAGTTTCAAGTGGTTTAAATTGAGTTTGAATCTATTGTGTGCTTGTGTATTGTTGCAGCTGAAGCGGATGCATTCATTGACAGACAGGACATTGTGGTAGATGATTTTATGAACTACATTTAGATCAGATCAAAGGCAACATAGCTCTAAGCTATCTAAGTCCAAAATTTTAAGTCTGGTGAAATAAGAGTTACACACTCCTAGTCTCTTCTCCATTGAGAAAAGACTTTGATATATTTTTGTAACTCCACCATACATGGAGTTAAACTTAATGATAGATTTTATTGCATGTTTAAAGACAGTGGATGTGTCATTTGCAAAAAAAAAAAAGGATGAAAGGAGGATTGCAGACGATGATTACTCTACAGAGCTGAGAATGGATCCTGAAGGATGCAAGGAAACAGATTTTCAAGTCCTTTATAACTCTTAAACTGGAGCAGTAAGAGAAAGGAATCTGGGTAAAGAAGAAGAATGTTCAAAGATTGTTGAAAGCAGAAAAGTTATACAAGGAGATTGTTGGGAAAAGGAACAGAGCACAGGATAAGCACAAGGTACAATTCTCATTCATCTAACCCCAGATTTGTAGCCTGAATGAGACAAAGTAATAACTGAAATCATTATTAAAGAATTATGGTAAGATATGGGGAGAAGGCAACACCTCTATGTCATATTAAACCACTTATGCTGGTTAGGACCAGTGTAAGAAAGGGTAGTGAAATGTCTGCAACTTTGTTAGCCCTAAATCCTAACTCTAACCCTAATCCTACAATGACTCAGAGATGCATCAAAGCTTTATAATATACAACCACAACAGAAAACAGAAAAGGCTGTACAGCATCAATAAGGTACTAAATTGATACCTTCTATCACTTGGATTCTGAAGGAGAAGTTATTCTGGTTCAGAACAATGTTCAATTTGGAAATTCAATTCATTTGCATAATCAGACAGAGAATAATAAATTCATCTAGGCTAGTGCATTCATACTATGGAATGACTGGGAAGTGGGGTCAGTCATCACATCTTTGCTATTTTCTCCCCAGGACTTTCAGTGACTCTGAAAATTATAATAATGGGAATACAATAGACTACATTTTCATCTATAGAGCTAAACCATGCCCTTCCCTTGCTCAGCACATGAAGTCCATCCCACCACATCACGAAATCAGAGGGCCAAGAGTCAGACTTTCAAGGGAAATGATTTATTTGAACCACACTTAATTTATAGTTGTCCTCTATTTCGGGAAAGGTTCAGAATCCACAGAACTGCAATGAGTCCCATTCAGGCAGGCACAGAAGAGGTCTGTGATTTTTTTACTGCCTTTAGCAAGAGAAAATTAGTGATTTTGAACAGGGAGGAAAAAGAACAAGACTGCCCACGTACATTATTCTGCTCGGTTTCACTGGCAGGGGAAAGAGCTGGGTACCCTTCTCTGTCTGACATTGTTGGGTTTTAGACAAAAGTACCACAAAAAGCACCAGAAGAAGATCTGCCTCTTCCCAATCTCTGCTACAATCCTTTTAAGGTTGCTAGGAGGAAGGGAAAAGAGCAAAGAAAAAAATAAATAAAGGTGCTATTTGTGTGATGTGTAAATTGTTTCTGTACATATGCATTCCTAGATAATCTGTAAAAATGAAAATAAAAGTGAAAGTGGGCTGGTAGATATCCCAGATGGAAGCAGGAATGATGGATTGGAAAGTTTAAGTGGACGTCATGAAAAAAATCTTCAAATGTTTACCTCTACCAGAGACAAAAATCAAATGAATAACTAAGGGAAACGGAAGGAAAAGGTTTGGGAAATTGCAATTGTGGCCTCTGTCTTTCTTTCAGTTCATTGCCAAGAAAACATGTTCTCTCTTTATCCTCGTTCTTCCTATGTCTTTTTGTCCCCTGGGTTTATATTATGCTTTGTAGCTTAGTGTCCCTGATATAGAGCATCCTGCTATTTCCTTTAGGCAGTCAGGAGTTTTCATCCATGAACCTCTCACAGAAAGACATCTTTCAAATCCAATAATTATGCTTGGTTTCCAGACACAAGGCAACAAGGATTTTTATTAGTTTACCAATGCATTGTGCATTGTGAAAAGATTTCCCCCCTGTGTAACTGGAGAAGTACAAGTTACATTGTTATGGGTGAAGGATTAACAACAGTTGCATTCCAAAATTCTGCATTGCTCTGAAATTCACTTTGAACTTTTCTTATGCTGCAAAGCTGAATGGATTTCTGGCATAGCAGCAGAGTATTTAAAATGAGTAAAACATGTTTTCCTATTTGCAACAATGGGATTCTGTAGAACTTTTTAAGTCATCTTTTTTCCACTGGTGATCTTTTGTGCGGGCTGCCACTTTCTAGTTTCCTAGCTTTAGCTGACTTAGCAGGCATTTTGAGGGGATTATTTACAGCTTTGCACATGAAGGTTGAGGGGATTTGGTTTATTTCATTTCTGAGTGGCGTTGCTGTTAGTTTAGAATCTGCAACAGTTGGAAGGGGCACTGATTGAATAACACCATCCACTCCTTTGCACCTTTCAAAGCTGGTAAAAGTGAAGAGGGTAATAGGTTATCTTCAGATGGCTTTTAAGAGGTTGGCAAATGCAAATGAGGATACTAACAGAAGGTTAAATTCTCCAGTGTGCTTTGACTATGGCTCAACAATCTAGAATTGTGGATTCATGAAAAAAATATATGGCAATGGGCTTTAATTTATTTAAGATGTAATCAGATACTGATTAACAGCAACCTGGAGTCTGTTTTCTAGGCTTTTTTGACTGTATAAGAATGCGTTACCTATTAGAGCAGGGGTGTCAAGTTCATGTCCTCGCAACATTGTCATATGACGTATCACGACACGACTTTTCCCCCCTTTGCTAAACTGGGCGTGAGGGTGGCCGGCGCATGACACATCTGGCCTGCAGGCCATGAGTTTGACAGCCCTGAATTAAAGGGTATGAAAACTATTTTTAAACGTAGTCTTTCCTTCTCTTCCTGACTTGGATCCACTAAGTGAGTTTTGAACAATTCCCTAAAGCAAAAGAAAATCGTGTTATTTGGTAATGAATTAAGTATCATGGATTTTAACAGAATTAGGTCTTAATCCATTCCAATGAGTAGCCACTATGGTTTGTCTAATTATAAGCGGTTCAATTTAATTAAGCTGAAATAATTATTGAACGTTTTATTTTATTCCGTGTAGGAGAAAACAAGATAAGCAGTTCATTTTAACACAACAAATCCATGTATATATTCCTTCTGAATTGCTATTCTTGAGAACATAGCATCCACTTTGATTTTACACAGGTGTGTTATTGTAGGGATTGAAGTGTTGGTCTAGGAGTGGGAAAATTCAAGTTTAACTCTACCATCAGCCATGAGAATGACTCAACAGAATATGTGATATTTTTTTCACTAATCTCTGAAGTGGTACATTCATCTCCTTAATCTTGTTGCCTACTTATCCAAAAGTTAATGACTAGTAAACTTTCAGCATCAAAGGTTGCCCTTCTCTATTTCTAGAGTCTCCTTCGAACCATATCACTAACTTAACTTAGTTATCTTGGGCTACTTTCTTTCTCCCTTTCAGCTCAGCCTATTTCATAGGATCGTTGTAGTAGGAAGAATCTTAAAGGAAATACTACAGGTATTTCCTTTAAGATTCTTTTAAGAGCTAGAGCTCCTGCAGAAAAGGTCAGGTATATCTATAAACAATAAAAATAGCAACAATCATGTCATCAGACAGTGATGGTGAACCTTTTTTAGTTTGTGTGCCAAAAAGGGTGTGTGTGCTAGCATGTGCACACATGCCCACATCCATTCCCTCACCCCCATGCATGCATCCTCCCGTACTGTTCCTGTGCATGTGCACAATTTCCCCATCTCCATGCATGCGCACAGACCTCACTGAAGCCTGGGATGGTGAAAAAGCAGCCAAACGGGCAAACTGGAAGATTGGAAAAGTGGACTTCCGGTTTGCCCATTGTGCTGTTTTTTGCACTCTGAAGCCTTCAAGGAAGCTTCTGGTTTGCCCGTTGGGCTGTTTTTTGCACTCTGGGGCTTCAGGAAGCTTCCCTGAAGCCTCCAGAGTGCAAAAAAACAGCACAGTGGGCAAACCATAAGTTTGTTTTTCCGAACTTCCGGTTTGCCCATTGGGCAGTTTCCCTAAAGCCTCCTGAGAGCAAAACAACCTTCCCCAAGGCCGAAATTCAACTGGCTAGTATGTGCATGCACGATGAAGCTGACATAGTTCATGGTTCACCATCATGGTCATAGAAGGAGATACGGCGGCACGATTAAAAAGTGGCAGAATAGGTAGCACCATTCATTCTATAGAAGATCATCTTAATTTCTGAAAGCTTTCAAAGTCCTTATTTTAAACCAATAAACAAGCAAACAAGGGAAGGGTAGTAGAATAAGATAGATTAATTTCCCCTCGATAGGCCAAGATTTTAATTGCAGGTAGGGTATTTTGTTCATAGTTAAAAATGTCCTCCTCCTTGAACCATTTCAGAATTCATACTATGCCTTCCTCTGATGTGGCGCATTGAGAAAAAGAAAGCTTGTTAGGAAAAAGATATCTTGAAAACCTTTCCTATTCAGAAATCTCGGGGGGGGGGGGACCAATGGAATTTATACCTAATGGACAAAATGATCACTGGATCTGCCCAGTCATGTCGTCAGTTTCTGCTCACAGAATCTACTTTGCTTACTTCTATAGAGTTCCTGGACTGAATTTTGCCTGCCTTTCCAGATCCCCTCTCTTCTTGCTTCAGATCTGAAAGATTTCTCTTCCTGTTTCGTCACTTGAGTTAATTGTTAGTTGTTAATTAATTAATTTATTATTTTATTTACTTCTTCAATTTCTATGCCGTCCAACTCCCTAGGGACTCTAGGCAGCTCATAGCAAAAATATAAGACATCAATAATAGTACAAAAACCTCTAAAAACAGTTTAAAAACAATTTACAATACAAACAATTAAACCCCTGCATACCATTCATGACTGGATCTTCAATGGCCCCAGGCCTGTCGGGAAAGCCAGGTCTTTACTGTTTTCTGGAAGGCCAATAGAGTGAGGGTAATCTGGATCTCATCAAGGAGCTGGGACAGCCACAGAGAAGGCCCTTCCCCATGGACCCGCCAGCCGACACTGTTTAGCTGAGGGGACCTGGAGAAGACCAACTCTGTGGGCCCTTACCGGGCACTGGGAGCTATGTAGTAGAAGGTGGTCTTGAAGATAAAGTCCTAAAGGTAATAACCAACACCTTGAATTGCATCCAGAGACCAATGGGAAGCCAATGCAGTTCGCGGAGGATTGCTGTAACGTGGGTGTACCTAGATGCACCCACAGCAATTTGCGCAGCTGCATTCTGGACTAACTGTAGTCTCCAAACACTCTTCAGGGGTAGTGTTGGCTTTCTATGAAATTTATGTTTTAAGTACTTCACTTAGCAGAGTATTATCAAAGCAGAATTGTGCAACAATGTATATTGGGTGCATAAATACACTGACTCCAATATAAGCTTATGTGTTTTATTTCTTCTTCTTCATGGAACTCGTTTTATGTTTTCACAAATAACAACTTGACAGCAGAACTGTATTTATCTTCTCAAGTAATAACATATATACACAATCCTTGTACTTCATTTAGATCCTATCCTAATCTTAAATATTCCATCTATGAATGTTATATATATATTCCCTCATGAATTCTAACATTAAGAGAATACATCTGCTCTCTATGGTGCAAATTCACCAACAGTCAGCATACAAAAGAATAGAATTCTCCCTTCCAATTGCCAAAACTGACTATATACCAGTATAAACTGACTATATACAAGTATGCAAATTAGCTCTCATGTAGCATTCTATCCCCTTTTGCCATGCTGTATGCTAACATACCCCTGCTGAAATAATTTACATTTGGTTTTTTAAAAACTAAAACAATATACAGTAAATTCATTTCTTATTCTTTACTGCTAGCAAATCCATCAAGTTTCTATGTCTTTCATTTGATAATGGCTTTGTAAATACATCAGCTAGCATATTTTCTGTTGGCACATATTCTAAGACAATTTCTTTCTTAAACAGCATATCTTTTACATGAAAATAACAAATGTCAATATACTTAGTTTTATTCTTAACCCTTTCTGTTGTGATTCTTTTTAAACAAGCTTGATTATCTTCATATATTTTCACTATTTCACTTGCATTTACATCTGCAGCTTTCAATAACCGTTTAATCCATATTGAATAATTGCAAGCCTCTGATAATGCTATAAATTCAGCTTCCATGTGCTGACAATTTTCCAAAGTTTGTTTTCGAGATATCCAATCTATTGTACATTTTCCATATTGTACAATTATTCCTGTTACTGATTTTCTAGCCGATATGTCTTGAGTAGTGATGGGCGAACCCAATGGTGTTCGGGTTCGGCAAGTTTGGCTGAATTTTACACAAAATTCGGCCGAACCTGAACCGAACCTGAACTTGAACCTGAACGGGGAGTCCCTCCCATGAAGAGATTCCGGGGGCGGAGCTTTGACGTCACCGGCAGGTTGCTAAGGACGCCAATGTGATCACTTCCTGGATTCCATGGAATCCAGGAAGTGATCACCTTGGCATCCTTAGCAACCTGCCGGTGACGTCAAAGCTCTGAATGCCAAACACGACTCCGAACTTTGCCCGAAGTTTGGAAAAATTTCAGGTTCGTGTTCGGCATACCGAACACTGCAAAATTCGGTACGGACCCGAATTGTGCGGGTTCAGTTCGCTCATCACTAGTCTTGAGCAAATGATGCATCTGCCCATATTTCCAATGCATCCTCATTTGGCATTTATTTATTTATTTGCTCATTTATATCTCATCTTTAATATTTTTACAAATAAGTCAAGGTTGAAAACATATCCATACCATCTTCCTCCTATTTCCCCCCACAACAACAAGTCTGCTGAATTGCATTGAGAGAGTGACTGACCCACGATTCCATCACTAAGGTGGGACTAGAACTCAGTCTCCTATTTTCTAACTGGATGCCTTGATCCCTAAACCAAACTGGCTTTCCTTTCCATCTTTTCTATAAACTTTATTCTTGGACCTAATTTTATTGCTTCTATTTCCCCCTCTTATAGTTCTTATGAGAAGACAGCTGGTCAAGGCGAACATTAAAATGATGTTTTTTTGAAGTTTTACGGCTTGTCTTAATTATTTCTACAGATTCCCAGAACATGACTTTTATTTTCTTTTATACAGAGAAATGGAATACTCTGGATTGCAAAAGAAAGGTCTTTTTCTTACCCAGAAACTGTCCATCACCATTAGTTATTCTGGTCTCTTGAAAGCTCACCAATGGAACTGAGTGTAATCTATTATGAAACATTCTGTTAAAAATAAAATGTTAGAAATAGCATGTCTCTACCTAACACCGAACAAGATTGATCACCGCAGTAAGAGGGGGGAAAGAAATTAAAGGAATGAAATATAACTTGGCAAATTTGTGGAATCAGAAACGTGTGTTAATTATGGCCTGCTTGTTATATAAGGATACACATTGGAGTGTATATTAATAGCACAATTCTGAGCACGGATTATTTTAATTAGAGATATATGCTGCAATGGTATTCATACCTCTAATTTTACACAACTCCATGATGCAAAAAAACCAAAAACCCCTCAACCAAAATTCTGAGCCTTTTTAAGGTTTATTGCATAATAACAAACCAAGGTGTTTATTATACTTGTTTCTCAATTCCTTCCCTGGAGTCTCTGGTTAAATATATATTCTAATTACTCACATTTATCTAACTTGTTTTGCAAATTCCTCTTTATTTAGAAAAGAGAGGAAGACAATGATTGTTTACCTATGTGAAACCAGAGATTTGTCCCAGAACTCCTGGAACTTTGAGCATTTTGCTTTGAAATGATGAGAGAGAGAGAAAATAAAATTTTAAATGGTGTCCTGGGCCAGTTACTATGGGTTCAGAAAGTACAGAACTACGATGCTCTTTCTTCCTACACAGCTTTATCTACAATCTCAGTTAAGACTAACTCTGCTGTGCATTGTTTAGGTTCATACTTGGGTTAAGACCCAATTTCTACTGCCATTACATTGGTGTCACTGAAGGAGTCTGTAAATAGATGAGCTTTATCGCCAAATTAAGTGAGATGTTGTTCCAAGACCCATTTGGAATTTTGCCGCTTTGTGAAAGAAAAACAGAAAGCTGTAATGCTTTGTTAACATCTCAGTTATTTTTGTATGATGCAGCCAACTAGGGTGGTGGTGCACAGTTAGTTTAGCACATAACAATCCCACTTATTAATCAATTTGTTTAGGTCTGCTCAAATAGGACACGTCAATCCTTTAATTATGTCATGAGAGGGGTAGGTACCTCTGTGTGGAACAGCAGTGCTCCAGGATGTGGAAAATTAATTGGTAGCATCAGAGCAACTTCAGAGAATCAGGCTGCCTATGTGAAACAAACTTGGGCTTTCTTGGAACATCAAACATCGGGACCAAAACTGCAATTTTATCAAACCCCAATCAAAGACTTGTAGGGCCACGTCCTACAAACTAAATAGTTAAACACCCCCCTCCCCAAGAACTTTAAGACACAGAAACTTTGATACTAGCAATCTCCATGAGAATTAATTTAATTTAATTTATTAGATTTGTGAGCCGCCAAACTCCTTTCGAACTCTGGGCGGCCTCCAGTCTTTCTTGGTTTCCACTGATTTTGTGGGCAACAGTTATGCACAGCTTGAGGGTGGGGGGGGGGTGTTTACAAGTACTCCTATACAAGAATTGCAATGGATCTCAGGGACCCATCAAAATTAAGAAGTTTCAGAACACTTTGCTATCAGGTTCAGGTTTAGGAGTGATGAACTACAAAAAATGTATTTCAGCTCGTGTTGCCATGAAGAAGAGAAGATAGAAAAGTACCCCAAAACGTGACTTGGTCATCAGACCTGTGGGGTACTTGCCTTATAAGATGAACCATGTGGCAGAACCCCTATGGAAGTAGCCTTGCTCCATGTTACAAAGGCCTAATGTCATAACCTCATCGGCTGCCCATATTAACAGACGGCGTGCAGAGTTTTGACTTCCTGCTCTTTAAGGCCCAATGTACTAATAACCAGTGGTTCTCCATTTAATCCAGCCACTCGTCTCCCTGTCAAAGACAGCTATGAGCCTCATGATGAGAAAGGCTTTTGTATCCTGGCTCTTGCAGTTTCAACCCCAAGTGTGAACATTCAAGAGACTCCGCTACCAAATGCTGAATCAGATTTGCCAACAGATGGGTTCTCGTATGTCACACAGAAAAAGACCAGTGTCGAATTATGCTGTGACCACAGAATGCTCAGTGCTGGAGAACGAGAAACTACTTTCAATTTTATCATCACAGATGGCAGAAGTTCTTGTGCTTCTGCAAGCCAGTTAAGTTGCCAGTGAACTGGGAAGACAATTAACATTCAATGGATAGCAAATATGCTTTTGGAGCAAACCACAGTTTTGGACAATAGAGAGGGTTTCTCTCTGTTAGGAAGGAACTCTTGTAACAGTGATGGTGAACCTTTTTTGGTTCCTGTGCCAAATGGGGAAAGAATGGGGGGGGGGGTGTTGCGCATGCCTACACCCATAATTCCATGTGACCCCTCCTCCCACACATGCGTATGCGATGGCACACCTGTTTTTTGCTCTCCCCAGGCTTCAGAGCCTTTCTAGAATCCTGGGAAAGGCAAAAATGGCTTCCTCCTCCCCCCTTCCCAGAGTGGAAACGTTCCATTTGCCAACTTCCTGTTGAACTGGAAGTTTGGGTTTTTTGCTCTCCCCAGACTTCAGAGCCTTTCTAGGAGCCTGGGAAGGGCAAAAATGGCCATCACCACCCCCTTCGGAGGCTGAAAACAGGCCGTTTCCCAACTCCCACTGAGCTCAGAAAGCCCAAAAATCAGCTGGCCAGCACACACACGTGCGCCAGACCTGAGCTCGCATGCCCACTGATATGGCTCCGTGTGCCACTTGTGGCACGTATGCCATAGGTTCACCATCACAGTCCTACATCAAGCATAGCCCCTCATAAAGGATGTGTTTGAGGCTATTCTCTTCTCAACAGCTATTCTCAAAATTGAGGCTCATCCTTGAATCCAAGGAGATGAAA
Organism: Erythrolamprus reginae; assembly: GCF_031021105.1. NCBI lineage: Eukaryota > Metazoa > Chordata > Lepidosauria > Squamata > Dipsadidae > Erythrolamprus > Erythrolamprus reginae. Next base: position 184,440,995 of record NC_091950.1, read on the forward strand.
GACCTGATGGTGAAGCATCTCTGCTGGGAACCAACCTGCCACAATACATTGAGATGGACAGAGATTACACACTTTCAGTCAGGAGATCCTGATTAATCATTCAGGCTATGAGAAATGAAGGAGGATTGATGATTGTTTTTTATAATTGAGAGCAGCATCTGGTTACAATCCAATTGGTGACCGAATAAAAGGTTTTGGACAACCCTTTAAGGTAACAAATAATTCAAGCTATGCACCAATCACCAACAAAGAAAGAAAGCACATCGATGAATTTTATGATCAAGCTCAATTTGAAATCGACAGAACATGCAAGCATGAGTCCCAGCAACAGGTGAGGTCCCACAGTCGGCTTTCTCCAGGTCCCGTCAACTAGTCCATGTCAGTTGGCCAGACCTAGGGGAAGAGCCTTCTCTGTGGGGGCACCAGCCCTCTGGAACCAGCTCCCCCCGGACATTTGTACTGCCACCACCCTCCTTGCCTTCCATAAGAGTCTTAATATTCACTTATGTTGCCAGGCCTAGGGTGATTAGATCTACCCCCTGGCCGATGAAATGTTATGTATGGTTGTGGTTCAAATGGGTATGATTGATTTTTTAAATAGATTTTAATAATAGATTTTTCTAACGATTTTAGAGTAGTTTATTTAATTTTATTTAATTGGATTTAGCGCGTTATGTTTTTTATATGTTGTAAGCGCCCCAAGTCTCCGGAGAGGAGTGGCATATAAATAATAATAATAATAATAATAATAATAATAATAATAATAATAATAATAATAATAATAATAATTATTATTATTATTATTATTATTATTATTATTTATTAGATTTGTATGCCGCCCCTCTCCGAAGACTTGGGCCGGCTCACAACATAGCAATAGTACAATACATTACAAATCTAATATTCAAATTTAAAAGTCAATTTAAAAAAACCATTAATATAACATAGTCAATATCATAAAATCACAACTATGCACTCGTACACACTCAACCCAATTAATCATACTACAGAAGTCAGACAAAGCAATGAAATCCATTAAATAATAATAGAAACACAGAAACATAGAAGACTGATGGCAGAAAAAGACTTCATGATCCATCTAGTCTGCCCTTATACTATTTCCTGTATTTTATCTTAGGATGGATATATGTTTATCCCAGGCATGTTTAAATTCAGTTACTGTGGATTTACCAATTACGTCTGCTGGAAGTTTGTTCCAAGGATCTACTACTCTTTCAGTAAAATAATATTTTCTCATGTTGCTTTTGATCTTTCCCCCAACTAATAATAATGATAATGATGATAATGATGATAATAATGATAATAATAGTAATAATGTTACAAACGTTGCTTGAAATTGGAGGTTGGAATGCCAAAACTGGAAATATTAAGGAGGAAAATATAGTTGGATTTTCTGTGGCTTAGGAAATTGAAATGAAGTAAAAGAATATCAGTTTCTGGCACTTCAATGAAGGTAATGTTATCTCCAAACAACCAAATGATGCCCGTATACATGGACATTATCAGAAATCGATATACTGTATAGCCGCCACAGGTTTTCGGAGAGGGGCGGCATACAAATCTAATAAATTATTATTATTATTATTATTATTATTATTATTATTATTATTATTATTATTATTTTGCCAAGGGTTGGTGGATTCTCAGTCATCCACGTCATAGTTGTCTCAGGGTGTTTTCCCCTTCCCAAAAGGCAATTGGACTGGTTTTTTTTCCTTGAGAAGGAAGAAGAAAACACTGCACTTCTCACCCAAGAATTTTCATGAGTTCTGATGGTGCGTGTGTATGTGGGAGGGGGGGACATGCAAGGATAGGCAAAGACAATTGAGACTGAATGGTGGGGGGGATGTAAGGATTGTATTTATTTGCAGTCATCTGGTCATTAGCACTCTCTCTGAGAGATGTTGAGGCCATCTGTGGGCTCATCAGTGTTCATCTGTGACTACAGGTTCACTTGAATCAGGGTGAAATTGGCTGTGGAATCTTCTTGGAACTGCAGCAAAGTCTGTGTTATAAACCGGAGATACAGTAGGTGGTATCTTATTTCTCCCACTCTGTTTGGTGTTCAATTCTAACATAGATGGCTCATTTTACCTCTCTTGAATTCTTACTTTGAATTCTAATTTTAATATTGCTAAAAGAAAGTGGAAGATGTCAGTTCCAGCAGTAAAAACATGGCTGGCTTTCTCGCTGTGGAATAGATTATGAACTGTTCACACATAGGTTCTAAATTAAGCTAAAGACGATTGGGGGGGGGGGGGATCCACAATACATGTATCTTCTTTTTTATCCCTATAGAAGTCTATCCCGAGTCTGCGGAAAGGGGCGGCATACAAATCTAAATAATAATAATAATAATAATAATAATAATAATAATAATAATAATAATAATATAATAATAATATCATCTTTTCTTCTATTCTCTCATTGATATATTTTATTCCTATATTTTCTCTTCTATTCTTTCTTTGATATATTTTACTTCGAGTGTATCTTCTATAACCTTCATTGTGTATTATTGTGTTTGGGACAAAAAAAATAAGTAAGTAAGTAAGTACTTACTCCGAGTTTTCGGAGAGGGGCGGCATACAAATCCAAATAATAAATAAATAAATAAATAAATAAATAAATAAATTAATTAATTAATAATATGATCTCCATTTTTAAGGAGAACAACTGGAATTGCTGAACCAAATATGGAATGAACTTTAAAAAGATGTTAAGGATGGGTATGTAAAAAAGACAGCCACAAAGATGAAGAAGTAGAAGAAAGCAAACTACTGTAGATGTCAGAACAAACCATGGAAATTGCTGAGAAGCCAAGAAAAATAAAAAATCCCAGAAAGAAATTTAACAGGATTTCAGACCTCTGTTAGAAAAGATAAGAAGTAATATTACATCAACATCTGTAAAAGCAGAGAAGATGAAAACAGGAGCAGAAAAACAAGGAAAGCCTTTTAAGAGACCTTTGAACTCTGAAGGAGGTTTCAACTTTGAACTGGGACATTAAATGAATAGGTAGTAACCAACTCAAAAGTGATCAAACAAAGATAGAAGGAGTACACTGAAGTACTGCATAGTGGAGATGGAACTACCCAAGACATCTTAGAAATATTCCCTACTTCCCGTTACAAGAACCTCTTGTACTAGAAGATGTAGTTACATCAGCATTCCTGTCATTACCAAGTGGGAAGATGACAAGAACAGATGGAATATCCACAGAAATGTGGCAAGTAACTTTAAAGAAACTTTGTACAGTTTCTTTAAAGTTACTAGTGGCCACCATCAGATATTTTCTAAGCAGTAATGGGGTGATGCTTGGGAAATAAAGGTTTCTCCAATATAGAGATGAGAAGAAATAGAACAAGTTATGATGGTCATTTTAAAACAATCCTTTGAAAATATGTTACAGTATTGCAGCTCTGATTTGTATCGGTCCCACTGGCTGGATGCTCCGTCTCTTCAAATTGCCTTTGAATGTAAAAGCATTCAACGCTTTACCTTAGAATTATGTGAAATTCTTTTAGCTAGAGAAATATGTGCGTTTCCCTTTAATGTTTTATTACAGCACTAAAAAGGGGGAAAGCATGAGTGATTTAAAGCACCTTTTCCTTTCTTTCTAGAATATTGGTAACAACCTCAGAGAAATAAAGGAAGTTTGACAATAATAACGAACAAAATGAGGACTTTGCTGCATGTGCAGTACCATTCCAAGTATCGTGGTTGGAATCTAAAGAGCCCTATAATAGAAGAATCCTCAATCATCTAGGGCCGTGATGGTGAGCCCTTTTCTGGTTGCATGCCAAATGTGTGCTTGCACACCAGTGATAGTGCCCACATGTGCTGGCACCCCAATGCAATGCATGCCCGACCTGCACATGTGCATACGACTGCCCCCACTATTATTATTATTATTATTATTATTATTATTATTATTATTATTATTATTATCATCATCATCATCATCATTATCATTTATTATTATTTATTGGATTTGTATGCCGCCCCACTCCGTAGACTCGGGGCGGCTAACAACAATGACAAAAAACAGCATGTAACAATCCAATAATAAAACAACTAAAAACCCTTATTATAAAACCAAACATACACACAAACATACCATGCATAACTTGTAATGGCCTAGGGGGAATATCTCAACTCTCCCATGCCTGGTGGTATAAGTGAGTCTTGAGTAGTTTACCAAAGACAGGGATGGTGGGGGCAGTTCTAATCTCCGGGGGGAGTTGGTTCCAGAGGGCCGGGGCCGCCACAGAGAAGGCTCTTCCCATGGGGCCCGCCAACCAACATTGTTTAGTTGACGGGACCCGGAGAAGGCCAACTCTGTGGGACCTTATCGGTTGCTGGGATTCGTGCGGTAGCAGGCGGTTCCAGAGGTACCCTTTGCCACACACACACACTGGAGGCAGCGCAAGAGCAACTGAAGTTTGTGCACTGTTTGCTTGGAGCTGTCTGGAAAGGAAAAAAAGCCTCTGGCGGGGAGGAATGGAAATTATGGCTAAAAGAAGGCAGCGACAGCCATAGCCCAGAGGACCCCTGTGGCCAGTGGAGTGAACCGTGAGGCTACCGCCACCTGGGGAACAGCTGCTCCCAGTGAGGAGGAGGCCAGCAACGGGTCATTTGCACAGGCAGCACACCATCCCTACCCTGCCCTCATCGGCTGCTAGTCCACTGGTCCTCTGAAGTGCCCGGGGCCACACAAGAAGCTTGTGCAAGCAGGAAGGGAGGGAAATATTGGCTTACCTTGCTCTGCTACCCGAGGAAGCAACCGCTGGGATTCCCAAATCAGATCAGCTGGCCCATATACATGCGCACTATGGAAACAAGATCATCATCTTCCTGGAGCATGCATGTGTAATGGGCAGCTGCTCTTCTGGTTTTTTGCACACCTGTGCAAATGAAAACCCGCTGGCTGGTACACCAGAACCTGGAAGAGCAACTGGTGATGGCTCCACGAGCCAGGAGAAATTGCTCTGCATGCTAATTCCGGCACGCATGCCATAGGTTTGCCATCAAGGCTCTAGGGCACGATTGTCCCAAAGGTGCTTTTGCAACTGGTCCTTCTTGCTTTTTTCCCTTTCAAAACATTTTGTTTCTCATCCAAGAAGCTTCTTCACCTCTGGCTGGCAAAAACAAAGCAAATCCAGTTGCCTTTTGTAAAAGCACCTTTGGGATCCCATAAGGGGAGCATGTTCAAACCTTTAGTATTCAGAAATGATGTTTTGTGTCTTCAAAAATGGAAGAAAATGAAAGAGGATGGAGCACGTTAAGGTGGCTCCTTTTCAAGAAAGGCTTCAAAGAGATATGGAAAGCTTAACAGATTCTTATTAAAAGTAGCTACAACATTAAAAGGTAAGATTTTCAATATGCTGATAATCCAAATTAATCAAGCATAGTTTGATTAATTTGGACAGTTGTGTACAGTGGAGGAATCTTAATGAATGACATGAATGCATATTCATATTATACAGATTATATAGGAGCTAATGTTCACATATACATTCATTACAGTCACTGATCGATGTAATACATTAATTGTCACTAGATGATATGAACATTCCAACTGTGCAGCTGAACATTTGTTGGCTAATTGGCAAACAAACCATTCCTGATATGGAATAATAAATGCATTTTGGTTGAATAAGATGGACTGGTGATCCTGCACATAATATTAGATAATTAACAGTGAACATGAAATATATTTTTTAAATCTCCAGGAAATATGGGCTGTATTTTAATTTCTCATCACTGCTTTTTTCTAAGTGTAAGAATGTGAAAAGAGCTTTCTAAGGTCCATTCTTTTCACTTTCCATGGCCTGTAATGTAAGGAGGAATAGAGACCGTTATCTCATGTATATATGCTAATCCATACACAATATGCTGATATCCATTCTCACCTATGATACCTCATGCTTACACATGGATATATCCAAAGCCTATATATTCCACTACCATAAGATGAACCAGAACTTCAATTGCTAAGTGAGGAAGTTGTTAAGTGCATATACCCAATTTTCAGTCTAGTTTTTGCTGCAGTTGTTAATTAAACCAACAAAGACAGTAAATGAATCACACAATTTTAAGCAAATGCGACTCCCCCCATTGACTTCGCTTGTCAACAGTCAATTAGGAAAATCACAAATGTAGATTATGTAGCCCCAGGACACTGCAATCATCATTAATAAGTACATGCCAGTTGCCAAAAGTTTGATTTTTAAAATCATGTCACCATAGGGATATTGTTTTCCCCCCACGTTTTTTTTTATTTTCTCACCAATCACAGTACAATGTAAAGTACCAACAACATCAAATTGCTTGAATACATCAATAATTCAATTTTAAAAGTTATGGCATACAAATCCAATGCTACCTCCTTTACTTTTGACATCTGGATAATAAATAGCTGCTCAGATTTCTTATATTAATATGCTATTCGCTAAAACATCTTTTAAGTTGATCCAAATTTTAAATTTTAAATGCCTCAAATTAATTAGGCTGTAGTATTCCAAATTTCTCCACATCTCCATTTCAATTTTCATATATATTTAATAACCTCTTTTATTAGTAAGTGCCCATTAAAAAGGATTTTTTTTAAAAAAAATTTAAACCCGCCCCCAACATCTTCCAATATACGAATCAAGGGGAAAAACAATTAAAATCTCAAAAATTCACCAAATTAACCATATTGTAAAGCCTAAATAATAATAATTCCTTTATATAGGAATAATAAAAAATGTATAAGAATTAAAAACATAGAATTTGAAAAGTAAAGAGGAAAAGAAAATGAAATACAATGAAGAGGAAAGTATGTATCAAAAGAAAAAAAGGAGAATGAGAAAAGTACTACTAAAAAATAGGAAAGAAAAAGAAACCAAGCAAACCAAAAAAAGAAGAAGAGGGAAGAGGAAGAAAAAGAAACCTTTCCTCCTCCTCTCACCGACTTCCCAAAATAATTCAGTATAACACCATCAAAAGTTACCAAACCTTAAAGTTCATCCATAAACCACTAAACTCTTCCATCCCAGTCTAAATCATGAAACAATAATTCTAATTTATATAAAAAAACATTGATCCAAACCTTCGTAATGTCTATATCTTGTGAAATAATCACATCCTACTCTAGTTTTATTGTTGTATACTCAACGGAATTTTCATGCCCTATCTCCAACCCCAGTGGAATCCTCATACCCTACTCTAATCATATCACTAGGAACCTCCTGACCTATTCCTTAACAAAAAAAAGAAGATAAAAAAGGAGAGGAAAAAAGAAAAAGAAACCCCTAGTAACCATTAGAATCAAATTCTAAGTATATCGCTGCATACCCAGCGAAATCTTCATGCCCTACTCTAAACTTTATCGCTGCAAACCCAACGGAACCTTTTTCTTCGAAACCATAGGGATATTGTGATGGTTGTAAGTGTAAGGATTGGTTTTAGTCCTATTTTTCCAGCATCACTGTAACTTCAAACAGTTACTAAATGAATGGTTATAAATCAAGGACTACCTTGCTCCACCCTAGAGACACATAAGAGAGGCTTAAGAAGGGGGCATAAGCTTGCTGTTAACAGCTATGGGTTTTTTTTTCATTGTTCGAAGGCCTAAAAGGCAATGCCTAAAATACCTTTTAGCATTAAAGCAAGATAAAAGGCTTCAGGAAGACAGAATAGGAAGGAAAGGCAGTAAACCAGACTGGAAGCATCAGCTGAATATAACTGGAGCCAGGCAGAGATTTCCTACTTTTGTTAAGAAACGTTTCAGTAATACCCTACCTAGGTCTCTCTGCATCATTTGTTTCGCTGTATTTAGGATTATGAAATTGATTTGGAACGTAATTATATATTGCCCTTGGTCATGAGCAACCTTTCTCTGTGGGTTGTTCTGATGTAACAAAATGCAAACGTTTAGTGTGGAAGGCTTATGTGGGAAGAGGGAATTTGGTGAATTTAGAGAATAATCCTTCAGGGTTTTTTAACATTAGAAGTAGGCATAATTAAAGACATCATTACAAGCTGCTTCTCTCCCCGCCAACCTCACCCTTCCGACTGAATCCGTAAAGTGTATAAGTGGGTGGTGTGATTAGAATAGTAATGAGGTAGCTGCTAACTCTGCCTTTAAGTTAGCAATGGTCATCAGTCATTCCCACAGAGCAAAAATCCCTAAGGTTTCCTGGAGGGAAATGTCTATTAAGACAGATAAACCCATTGTGGAAATACACCCTAAAGATCTTTAGCATTATTCTGAATCCTGCAGATTTTTTTTCCCGGGTTTGTTTTTTGATTTATTCTTCTGAACAATTCTGTTGAGATTTTTTTTTTTCACGCATAGGATTTCCTTTTGTGTCAGGGATCAACATATGAGTGGAGATATTTCTGGAATCTTCACTGCAAGGGAGGCTAAGCTTAAGTGAGTATGTGTGCATTCTGCACATGTTCTTCATTCCTGATGACTTTCAGATTTAGGATGTCTGTACAGTGTTCCCTCGATTTTCACGGGGGATGCGTTCCGAGACCACCTGCGAAAGTCGAATTTCCGTGAAGTAGAGATGCAGAAGTAAGTACACCATTTTTGGCTATGGACAGTATCACAAGCCATCACTTAACACTTTAAACACCTAAATTACCATTTCCCATTCCCTTAACAACCATTTACTCACCATTATTACTGGTACTCACCATTGAATAAGACTCTTCGTGAGCCTGATATTTATAAACATAATTATTTATTAACAATAATTTTTTTTTGTTATTTATTTCAAAAATTATTAGTTTGGTTATGACATATGATGTCATCGGGCAGGAAAAACCGTAGTATAGAAAAAAAAACCATGAAGTATTTTTTAATTAATATTTTTTGAAAAACTGTGGTATAGGGTATTCACGAAGTTTGAACCCGTGAGTTTGAACCCGCGAAAATCGAGGGAACACTCCCTTGTCTTTAAGGCATTCTAAAAAATTCTATAATAAATGCAATCATGTTTAGAAGGAGATACATTTGGTTTTTAGATTTGAGAAAAAACAACCATAATTGGTGAGGAAAAGGAAAATTTTGTTGTAAAATTGAGGTTTTTCATCTTATTAAATATATAGTTATGTAACCAATGTTTAGAAGATTGATACATGTCACAAAGGTGCTTATTCTGGAGGCAACTAGACTTCTGTTTTTTTTCTTTGAAGATGTTTTACTTCTCATCCAAGAAAGTTTTTTACCTTTGGGACAACCATGACCTGGATGACTAAGAATCTCTACAGAAGATTGATACATATGTTTTTATCTTCAAATTCCATACTGTTAAGCTAGCTTGAAACGGATGTCCAAGTGCCGACTCTATGTTGGTTGAGGCAGGCAGGATTCCCTTGAGTACCATTTGTTGGGGATCAAGAGAAAGGGAAGGTTTTGCCTTCTCTTTCTGCTCAAGATCCCCATGTACAATTGGTGGGCCACTGTGTGACACAGAATGCTGGACTTGATTGTCTTTGGCCTGATTCAGCATGGCTCTTGTTATGTCCTTACGTTCTTATGGCCTGACCATTGCATTCTGGATTATTATTGAAGTTCCCCTTCCAATGTTGAATTCATACAAAATATTCTTTAATACCACTTATAAATTTCAGTCAACATTGAATTTCCTTAATTTTTAATAAATATTTAAAATCACTGAATCATGTCTATGCTCATGAATTCCACAACAATCATATACAACTTTCTTCTGAATTTGATGTCTATTCTTGAATGTCCTAGTGATTACAGAGATCGTACCTCTTAGAACTTTGTTTGCAGGCTAGCCTAAATATAACATATCTAGTTGTTCTTTTTGCACAATCTTTTCCCTGAAGATTAGTACATTAATAAACTGGCAAAACATGATGTATGTGTAAAAGAGGGGGAGGGAGAATGGCTCAAGATGCTGTGGGATATTTACTGAAAACCAGAATAATGTATCCAAAGAGTCTTTTCTAAGGGTCCAGTAAAAGATTTCTGTATCTATCTGAACACCTCTCAGTAGACCCTGATCCAAGTCTTTTGAACTGAAACATGTTGGGTTCTCAGAAATACTCTAAAGCAGTGGGGGTCAGGACCCCTTTGGGGGTCAAATGACCATTTCACAGGGGTCACCTAAAACCATGGGAAAAGACAAATTTCCCATGGTGTTAGGAACTAAGGCTTCTATTTTGGTGCCTTGGAACATATTTTTACAATCTGATCAATCAGACGTTTACAGTGGGAGTCTCTCTCTGACCTTCCTACCAATCAGCTTAAAGCTCTGTTGGGAAAATTGGTGCTAAACTTATAGTTGGCGGTCACCACAACATGAGGAATTGTATTAAAGGGTCGCAGTATTAGAAAGGTTGAGAACCACTGCTCTAAAGCATGGATCTCTATCTTTTGGACCTCAGGAGCCACCAAATTCCTAATTTTAAACTCCACTGGGGAGGCTCAGCTGCCTTTCATGTCTATCTGTCTGCTTCTGCGAGGCCTCTGGGTAGGAGGCCCAAGAGAAAGAGCCTGATCAGGCGCACAGCCTCTTTTGTATTCCTTTTCTCAAGCTTGGTCAATCTGAGTGAAGGAAAATGAATAGAGGCAGACTGACGGTGGCTTGATGATGTGGGTGGGAAAGTCAGTCCCATATTCCAGAGTTGTGGTAGTCACAGGACTGACCCTTTGGTCATCCTGGAGCAGCTCATCTGCCAGTGCACCCAAGTGAAAGAGATGCTCCGAGATGAGCAAAGGGACAGTCGAGCACTCCTCAAAAGACAAGATTGCAGTGGACTGATCTAGCATCAGGACTGGCTACAAGAGAAACATTCATCCACATTTGAAATTTCTAGCTGCAATGGACAGCCAAGCTAGGAAATTCTTTCCGCTAACAGGCAGCCAAGCTAACTGCCTGAAGGACCCCATCCTGTCCCTGGGAGTCAAAGCACTGAAGTGCGAGCGGCACAGGAACTTTGGCTATGTTCCTCAAGAGTAATGCAAAGTTTTCTCTGCAGACCATCAAACTTTTTTCGTGGGAACCAATGGTCCGCGGGCCACTGGTTGGTGGCCACTGTTCTAAAGCATTAGCAATAGTAATAGCACTTAGACTTATACATCACTTTACAGTCCTCTACAGCCTTCTCTAAGCAGTTTACGGAGTCAGCATATTGTCCCCAACAATTTGGGTCCTCATTTTGCCCACCTTTAAAGGATGGAAGGCTGAGTCAACCTTGAGGCTGGTGAGATTTGAACTGCCAAATTGCAGATAGCCGGCAGTCAGTAGAAGTAGCATGCAGTACTGCACTCTAGCCAGTGCGCCACCATGGCTCATTAGGGAAGACTACACCCTGCTCTTGTTAGATTTTGTATGTTTTGTGGGTTATAGAAGACGATAGGGAATGACTTTTAATGGATGCGAAATCAGGATTCATCATTGCACTGGAGTGGTGCTAAGGAGTTATCAAGGAAATTGGTGAGAATACTGGAGTAATAAGAGATAGGAAGAGATATACCAATATAAATATAAGAGTCGCACAAAGATTATCCTGAAACAACTAGACAAATTGTGGTTGCTTAATGGATATAATTTAAAGCACTGTACATATGTTTAAGTCCCAAAAGACTTGGACTCTAGTTTTAAAGGACTTCTCACTAGCCTCTGAACCTATCCAACCTTTAAGATCTGAAGAGAGAATTCTTTTGAAGGTATCTTTACTATAAGAGACCATGTGAGAAAGGACTTTCTTCTCCTTTCTTCTCAGGTTATAGAACACCCTCCCCTGGGAACTATTTTTGGCACTTCTACTGCACACTTTCAGCATATCTCCGAGACCGCCTGCTGCCGCACAAATCCCAGCGACCAATTAGGTCCCACAGAGTGGGCCTTCTCCGGGTCCCGTCAACTAAACAATGTCGGTTGGCGGGCCCCAGGGGAAGAGCCTTCTCTGTGGCGGCCCCGACCCTCTGGAACCAACTCCCCCCGTAGATTAGAACTGCCCCTACTCTCCTTGCCTTTCGCAAGCTCCTTAAGACCCACCTGTGTCGCCAGGCATGGGGGAACTGAGACATCTCCCCCGGGCATATACAATTTATGAATGGTATGTGTGTATGTATGTGTGTTTAGAAATGGGGTTTTTAAATGTTTTTAGTAGAAATTTAGATTTGTTATAAATTGTATTTTTTTTTGCACTTTATTGTGAGCCGCCCCGAGTCTGCGGAGAGGGGCGGCATACAAATCTAAATAAACATAAACAAACATAAACAAACAACCATTTAAAAATATGATATTGTGAGTATCTTTTACTGGACTTCTAACTATTAATTGTTATTTTTATTTATTGTAGGATTAATTATAGCAGAAGCCTCCTTTGGATACTGTTTTGTGTTTGCTTACTTTCTTAGCTGTCTTAAATAGTCATGAGAACAGAACATAACTCAAATAAATAAACATTTATAAGGAGATATACAATTATTGCATCCCTTAACATCACTGAAATGATGCAGCACATGAGAAATATGATTGTTGAAGCCTCATTGCATAAATGTTTTGTTTTATTCTAACTTTATCAAATTAAGCATAATACAGTGAGAATTTATGTCTGACAATTGATTTTAGGTTTGGTTTTGTTTTTTCTTACTGTCTTGTGCAAATTGCAACTACATTTCCTCATCTTTCCACTCAAATCAAACAAAACATAGAAAGATTGAGCAACTGTCAAATATACCCACTCACTTTCATTAGTGGATACACAGTGGCTGCACACTATACATTCAGAAATTGCTAATGTCAATTTAATGCTACAAACCACCACTATCCTTTCCATTCATGCAATTGTTACTAATTTAGTAGGAAATTTATTATTGCAGAGTTAGGAAACTGAAATCTCAGCCTCCAAGATTCAAAGGAAAAATTACATTCCTGGTTTAACATTTTTATTGGGTTATAAAATATTATAAGATACAAAATACAAAAGTAAATAGAAAACAGTAGGGAGGAAGAGGGGAAGTGAGGAGGGATAAGAAAAGAAAAAGAAACATTGATTCCGGACTCTCTTTGTTACAGTAAAATAAGTAAGGCATTAGCATCAATTCATAGTTGGTATGGTAAGTTCTGAATAGAGGTATTAGACATGATGATAAAATGAGGGGTATTAATATCAAGACATTTATAAATTGAGGGCTTTCGCTGATGATTTGGTTATATTTTACGGGACCCCAAAAAACAATACAGTGATACCTTGTCTTACAAACTTAATTGGTTCCGGGACGAGGTTCTTAAGGTGAAAAGTTTGTAAGATGAAACAATGTTTCCTGTAGGAATCAATGGAAAAGCGATTAATGCGTGCAAGCCCAAAATTCACCTCTTTTGCCAGCTGAAGCGCCTGTTTTTGCGCTGCTGGGATTCCCCTGAGGCTCCCCTCCATGGGAAACCCCACCTCCGGACTTCTGTGTGTTTGCAATGCTGCAGGGGAATCCCAGCAGGGGAATCCCAGCATCGCAAAAACGAGTGCTTCATTGGCAAAGGAGGTCCGGAGGTGGGGTTTCCCAGCGAAGGGAGCATCAGCGAAATCGCAGCATCGCAAAAACACCAAGTCCTTGAAACCCCACCTCCGGACCTCTGTTTTTGTGATGCTACGATTTCACTGAGGCTCCCCTCGCTGGGAAACCCCACCTCCGGACTTCCGTTGCCAGCGAAGCTCCCGTTTTTGCGCTGCTGGGATTCCCCTGCTGGGATTCCCCTGCAGCATCGCAAAAACACGGAAGTCCGGAGGTGGGGTTTCCCATTGAGGGGAGCCTCAGGGGAATCCCAGCAGCGCAAAAACAGGAGCTTCGCTGGCAACGGAAGTCCAGAGGCGGGGCATCCCAGCAGCGTCGGTGGGTTTGTAAGGTGAAAATAGTTTGTAAGAAGAGGCAAAAAAATCTTAAACCCCGGGTTTGTATCTCGAAAAGTTTGTCTGACAAGGCGTTTGTAAGACGAGGTATCACTGTATAGAATATTTGATGAGGAAAATGAATGAACTTGTTGGGCTTTGGCAGATTTCAAAATAAATAAAAAGAAAACAACAATGCTGATCAAGAATATGCCTTCTCAGGATAGTGATGATATATTGAACAAGAAATCAGGTTTTAGGGTTTAAAATAGAGTGAAAAACCTAGGCATTATCTTGACAAATACAAATATAAAATTATTTTAAAAAAACTATGTTCCTCTTTGGAGGGATATTAAACAGAATTTACAAAGATGAGATAAACTGCACTTGTCGTTATTGGATAGAATCTCATTAATCAGGATGAGTATTTACCATTTTTTTTAAAAAAATATGCTTTTTTATTTCAGATGTTACCAATATTTGCAACTTTACAATCCATCTAAACAACAGCCAAAGGATATTTCTAAGTTCATATAGCAATGGAAAAAACCAAGAATTAGATAAGCTATTGCAAGATGCCAAGGAAAGAAAAATTGCATTCCCAAACACTGCATATTTTGAATGAACAGCTACTCAATGAGAAAATCAATAATATATTAAAAATTATGCGTAACTATTGGGGAAAGGAGAAAGAGTAGAGAAGTTGTATTACTCACACACATCATATGCAACTAGTCTTTCAGAGTACCAATATTTTTGTCTGAGGGATCCTAGACATTTCATTACCCAAGCTAGGTAATATAATCAGTGACTCAAACCCCATTTCATCCTTGAGCTACAAATATTCTCCTCTATTGATATTTTTTACTATTTGGCATATAGAGCTATTGCCACAAACTTACATGAAAAGTATGTTTTACCAAACGATCTAACCGTAAGTATTTCCAAAAGCAAGTTTTTAAACCTTGGCATGAAATCTGTTCCCCTTTTACTCAAATACTCCAGCCATGATGCTGGAAATGCAGAAAGAATTAATTATATTTTCCTGTTCTGTCGGGCTCTCTGGTAGAATCCTCCCAAAAATTCACAGGTACAAATTTCAGACACACACACACACACAAACTTCAAAACAATGTTCTTTATAATGAAAATTCCCTTAACCTAAGCCCTCTTTTGGTATAGCAAAGAGCACTCGTCTCCAAACAAACTGGTAATTTGTACAAGTCCCTTATCAGTTCTGTGATACTTAGCTTGCAGCTGTGAGGCAATTCACAGTCCTTCTTCTTTCACAAAGTGAAACACACTTTGCTCTGGTTTAGTTTCAAAGCGGGGAAAAATCAGCACACAAAAGGTCAAAGTCAGTAAAGCAGTCACGAAACACAACGATCAGATAATCCTCCACAATGGCCAAACCCACAGGCTGCTATTTATAGCACCCTCACTAATTACCACAGCCCCACCCAACCACAGGTGGCCTCATTTTCTTTGATAATAATCTCTCAGTTGTTGTTGCCTATGCATCGCTCTCCACATGCGTGGCTGTATCATTAACTCTTGTTCCGAATCCAAGGAGGAGCTAGATAATTGATCTCCTTCTGAGCTGTCTGCCACACTCTCCTCCTCCCTGTCACTCATGTCTTCTTGGTCAGAGGAGCCTTCATCAGCAGATTCCACCGGGGGGGCAAAACAGGCCTGCAGCATGTGGATGTCTCCCCCACATCCACAGTCCTTGGGGCAGGAGCTGGGCCAGAGCTAACCACAACATTTTCCTGTTATAATGTCTTTCTGTTTACTAGTATTTAATGGGTGTACCTAAGCGCATCAATGTGCCTACCATCCCTGTCCTAATGTCCCCTTTTATTTGTAACCATTTTATGTATTAATAAAATTGTTATTTTATTATGTATATGTTTATACCTATATCTGTTTTCTAATATGTGTTTGACAGGAAAAAAATAATAAAAAATAAAAAGTATTAATACTGAAAGAACAGGAAAGGTGACTATTTACTCACTTAGTCATGCTCATTTATTTATTTTAATATCCATGTCGGCCTCATTTCCAGCACATTGAAAACCAAGAAGTAAGACTCTCCAAACGACAACTGAATTCACAATCCTTCATTGTTTGTAATGCAATCTACTAGATACGATAAAATGTTTCTCCAACTTATTTTATTTTTGGAAACTGTCAGAATTTGTCTCTGGGAAAGGGAGAAAGTCATTCGGTTTTCTCACTGCTTTAAATATCAGAACCTCTTTTTAATTTTTCAGATTTAATTCTCTAACTCTATAGTTTGCTCAATTTAAAATGTGATTAAGCACATACAGCCCCATGCAGCCCTGCTCTATGGGCTGTTTCTAAAAAAAAAAACATTTAGAAACAGAACAACTGTTTGTTTCCAAGAAAACCCTGCTAGAATTTAAATGAACCTCATTGCTTTTCCTCCTGAACACTGACTGGTAGAGTCCTTGGGCCCACACACATTATACACCAGTTATATATCAGCAGAGACTAAGGCAAGGCTAGCTAAGGGGCAAATAAGGTGAAAGGGAGGCATGGTTGTATAGTTTTATTGACAAGAGCTGCTCTCTCATTTATAGCCAAATATTTATAGCACTGGAGATCCACTCTTGCGTGCACTGCTTTGTCCCATCTTTTCATTCTACTGGACGCAGCAATTGTTATGGTCAAAGCTCATATAGGAATTCCCCTTTCTGAGCTGTTTTATGTTTCTTTTATGACACTAGCTAGCATATTTTTAATGGGTTGGACTGATATTTACAGTCTGTCATCACATCAATTTCTCTTTGCATAAACTATCTTTGGTAATGGAATGGATATGACGCTGAGTTTCACTGCGGAGCTTTTAATTCTTTAAACTGGATTACAGCTATGTCAGGTATGCAGATCTTCTCTCTCAATACAATTTCTTAATAATCTGTTGTGGTTAGCTCTGGCCCAGCTCCTGCCCCAAGGACTGTGGATGTGGGGGAGACATCCACATGCTGCAGGCCTGTTTTGCCCCCCGTGGAATCTGATGATGAAGGCTCCTCTGACCCAGAAGACATGAGTGACAGGGAGGAGGAGAGTGTGGCAGACAGCTCAGAAGGAGATCAATTATCTAGCTCCTCCTTGGATTCAGAACAAGAGTTAATAATACAGCCACGCATGCAGAGAGCGATGCATAGGCAGCAACAACTGAGATATTATTATCAAAGAAAATGAGGCCACCTGTGGTTGGGTGGGGCTGTGGTCATTAGTGAGGCTGCTATAAATAGCAGCGTGTGGGTTTGGCCATTGTGGAGGATTATCTGATCAGGTGTTTTGTGCCTGTCTTGCTCACTTTGGCCTTTGTGTATTGATTTTTCCCCACTTTGAAACTAAAGCAGAGCAAAGTGTGTTTCACTTTGTGAAAGAATGACTTTGAATTGCCTCACAGCTTCAAGCTAAGTATCACAGGACTGATAAGGGACTTGTATAAATTACCAGTTTGTTTGGAGACGAGTGCTCTTTGCTATACCAAAAGAGGGCTTAGTTTAAGTGAATTTTCATTATAAAGAACATTGTTTTGAATTTTCAAACATGTGTGTGTGTGTGTGTGAAATTTGTACCTGTGAATTTTTGGGAGGATTCTACCAGAGAGTCTGACAGAACAATAATCATTTAATTTTTTTAAAGAGAGAAGGTACCGTAGTATTCATTTCCAGAACCTCTTTTGTGAGTTGCTATGTATTTTTTTTCTCTGCACACATATTTTCCTGCAAAAAGCTACTCATCCATATATACTAATCATTGACCAAAGTGAAGAGCCACAGAAATCCAGTGTGAATGAAAGAACCTGTAAGAAGGATAATCACAAATATAATGATTGATGATGATCGATGAGGAAGAGGATCAGTTCTCAACAAATGAACCAGCAAAATACCACCAGTTACAACAAACCACCTTCCCAAGCTGAAGGAAATCAGCAACTGGCAGGTGGCCTGAATGTGCTCTACTGCAGGTTTGAAAGGAAATTACAGCCACCTATCTCCGCAACCTCCATCCCAGACACACACACCAACAGCCAAACCTTCTACAACTGAATGCATCCCATTGGGTTTACAATCCCTGGTGATCACAGAAAAGGGCCGCCTGGTACACCAGTTGTGTCCCTATTTGGACAGGGAGTCTCTGCTCACAGTCGCTCATGCCCTCATCACCTCGAGATTCGACTACTACAATGCTCTCTACATGGGGCTACCTTTGAAAAGTGTTCGGAAACTTTAGATCGTGCAGAATGCGGCCATGTGAGCTATCATGTGCCTCCCTGGGTATGCCCATATGTTTCATATGGGTATGCCCATATGTTTCATCAAGCCACTCTGCGGCTTGCCCTGGCTGCCGATCAGTTTCCAGTAAAGCCCTACATGGCATCAGACCAGAATACCTATGGGACTGCCTTCTGTCCCGTCGACTAAACAATGCCATCTGACGGGACCCAGGGGAAGAGCCTTCTCTGTGGTGGCCCCGGCCCTCTGGAATCAGCTCCCCCGATATTTTGAATTGCCCCCACCCTCCCCATCTTCCACAAGATGTTAAAAACCCATTTATGTTGCCAAGCATGGGGGGGCTGATTCCCCCCCCCCCGCTCTGCTGATTATAGCACTTGAGAATGGTATGGTTGTGTACTATTGATTTAAGGGGTTTTAACTCTAGCTTTTACTAATATTAGATTTGTACCACTGTTTATTGTATTTTATTATTGTTGTGAGCCCCTCCCCATGAGTCTTTGGAGAGGGGTGGCATACAAATCTAATAAATTATAAAAAGTTATTATTATTATAAAGGAAGTGCAAGATCTATTTCACAGACAGAAACCAGGAAAAGCACCAGGCCCAGACAAGATAACTCCTTCTTGCTTAAAAGTCTGTGCTGACCAATTGGCTCCCCAAATCTTCAACAAATCATTAGAGATATACCATATTCCTTCTTGCTTCAAGTGCTCCACTATCATCTCAGTGCCGAAGAAGCCCTCCATCAAGGAACTGAATGACTACAGACTAGTTGCTCTAACATCTGTAGTTATGAAAACATTTGAAAGGCTAATGATGTCCCACTTGAAAACCATCACAGATCCACTGTTAGGCCCCCTGCAATTTTCATAATGAGCAAATAGATTGAGAGATGATGCTGTTAATATGGCTCTGCCCTTCATCCTACAACATCTTGAATCTCCAAAGACCTATGCTAGGGTCCTCTTTGTAGACTTTAGTTCAGCATTCAACACCATCATACCGGACATTCTTCCAACTAAACTAAATCAACTAAGGTACCTGAACACACTTGTAAGTGGATCCTAACAGACAGGAAACAACAGGTGAAGCTAGGCAAAATCACATCAGATACCTGTACAATTAGCACAGCCTGCCCCCCCCAAGACTGAGTACTCTAATAACATCTCTCTCTATACCAATGACTGAATCTCAAATGATCTATCTGTTAAACTACTGAAGTTTACAGATAAAGTGATCCCCCGCTCGTTGTGAGGGTTCCATTCCAGGACACCCCGCAACGAGCGGGTTTTCGCGAAGTAGCGCTGCGGAAGTAAAAACACCATCTGCGCATGTGCAGATGGTGTTTTTACTTCCGCAGCGCTAGCGAGGAGCCGAAGATTGGGGGCGGCGCGACTGTTTTAAAACGTCGCCGCCGACATGGGGGGCTCGCTAGCACCCCCCCAACCCAGGTTGGGGGCTCGGGGGGTGCTAGCGAGCCCCCCATGTCGGCGGCGACGTTTTAAAACACCCGCGCGGCTTTCCAATGAGTCCCGAAGACAAACGTCAAACTTCCGCGTTTGTCTTCGGGACTCATTGGAAAGCCGCGCGGGTGTTTTAAAACATCCACGCCGACATGGGGGGCTCGCTAGCACCCCCCCGAACCCCCAACCCGGGTTTGGGGGGGTGCTAGCGAGCCCCCCATGTCGGCGGGGACATTTTAAAACACCCGCGCGCCTTCCCAACTGAGCCCTCAAGCCAAGCGCCAAAGGCAAAATACTGCGCTTGGCTTGAGGGCGGCTCGCGGGCAGGCCTGAGTACTCAGCTGGGAAGCGGCCCGAGCGAACGGCGTGGGCGGGAGAAGGGCGCACGAGCCGCGGGCGCGCGGGCAGGCAGGCTGGGGACAAGCCGTTCGCTCGGGCCGCTTCCCAGCTGAGTACTCAGCTGGGAAGCGGCCCGAGCGAAGCGGCAGCAGCGAGGAGTTTGCGTGGGCGGTGGGGAAACTCCTCGCTGATGCCGCCGGGAAGACCTAGGGAAGCCGCCCAGCAGCTGATCTGCCCGGCGCCATCTACGCATGCGTGCCCATAGAAAAAAAGGGCACGCATGCGCAGATGGTGTTCTGACTTCCGGGTTCAAAAATCGCAAATTACCCTGTTCGCAATGGCCGGGGACGCAATAACCGGGGGATCACTGTAATACAACAATGATTGGTCTCATTCAAGACAACAATGAAACCTCATACAGAAAGGAGATTGAACAACCAGCCTCATGGTGCAACTGGAACAATTGGAACTGAACACACTCAAAACCATATAAATGGTGGTAGACTTTAGGAGAAACTCCCCCATCCTACTATCTCTTACAATACTAGACAACACAGTATCAACAGTAGAGACCTTCAAATTTCTAGGTTCTATCATATCTCAAGGCCTAAAATGGTCACCTAACATCAAAAACGTCATCAAAAAAGCACAACAAAGGATGTTCTTTCTGCACCAACTCAGGAAGCTCAAACTGCCCAAGGAGCTGCTGATACAGTTCTACAGAGGAATCATTGAGTCTGTCATCTGCACCTCTATAACTGTCTGGTTTGGTTCTGCAACTCATCGAGACAGACACAGACTTCAGAGGATAATCAGAACTGCAGAAAAAACAATTGCTGCCAACCTGCCTTCCATTGAGGACCTGTATACTGCACGAGTCAAAAAGGGGAAGGGGAAAATATTTACTGACCCCTCGCATCCTGGACACAAATTGTTTCAATCCTACCCTTAAAACGTTGCTACAGAGCAGTGTTTTTCAACCGGTGTGCCGCGGCACACTAGTGTGCCGCGAGACATGGTCAGGTGTGCCGCGAGGCGGTTCCCCCCCCCGCTATTGCCCCCCCGCCACCGCCGCCGCTATTGGCACCCTCCCACAGGAGGCCGGCAAAGGTTGCTTTGAAAGTCGGCCCCCTCGCGCCCATGGCTTCTCGTCGCTTCCCCAAAGCACCGTCGCTTCCCCGAAAGCGCGCTCCTCATCTCCCTGCCAGCCCGCGGGGGGGGGAGGCGCCGGCAGCAGAAGGGAAGGGAGCCGCGGCCGCCCCTGCCTCCCCACGGTGCCTCCGGCCCCCTCGGCCTTTCGGCGCTGCCCCCCGCCCGCCCCCTCTCCTCCTCCGCTGTCTCCTGCCTTTCGGCGTGGCTCCTCCCGCACCCGGAACGCAGGAGACAAAAAATGGCCCAACTCTCGTTCTCTCTCCGTTCTCAGCGGAGGCCAGTGAAGGTAATATTCAATGTCGGGAGCGCGCGGGTGGTTGCGCGCGCTCCCTACCCCCCTGCTAGCCGCTCGGAATATTCAAAATAAGAAAAACCTTCGCCGGTGAAGGCTTTTCTTATTTTGAATATTCCGAGCGGCTAGCAGGGGGGTAGGGAGCACGCGCAACCGCCCGCGCGCTCCCGACATTGAATATCACCTTCGCTGGCCTCCGCTGAGAAGAACGGAGAGAGAACGAGAGTGAGTGACAGCAACAGACAGCAAGATAGAGAGAAAGTGAGAAAGAGAGAGAGAGAAAGGGGGGAGAGAAAGAAATAGCAAGAGAGAGAACAAGAGAGAGAAAGAGTGTGAGAAAGAAAACAAGAGAGAGAGAGAAAGCAAGAGAGAGAGAGAAAACAAGAAAGTGAGAAAAAGAGAGAAAGAGGGAGAGAGAGAGAAAGAGAGAGAGAAAGAACAAGAGAGAGAGAAAGAAAATAAGAGAGAACAAGAGAGAGAGAGAGAGAAAATAAGAGAAAAAGAGATAGCAAGAGAGAGAGAAAGCAAGAGAGACAGATAGGGAGAGGAAAGGAGAGAGAGAAATGAGAACAAAAAGGGGAGAAAAAATGAGAAATGATTGAGGCAGAGAATGAGAGGAGAGAGAAACAAAAGAGAGAGAGAGGGGTGATTCTTGAAGCATATGGTAAAAAGCACCCAAATAATAAGAAATGCCCCCCAGCCCACACCTCTTTTTGAAAAGAATAAAAGAGAAAAAACCCCAGCCCTCAACTGGTTTTGGAAATGGTTCCAGTGTGTATACACACACACACATAGGTGGGGGAGAGAGACAGGGATGGAAAAAGAGGAGAAGTGAGAGGGAAAAGGAATGAGGGAAAAAGGGAGGAAGAGAGAGAAATGACAAACATGAGAGAGAAAAGGGGGAAAGACAGGAGAAGTACCCAGAAATGAGATATAAATTTGAGTAGGGATGATTGATGATTGACTGTATTTATAAGGGGATGTTACATGGGATTGTATATACGAGGGGGTTATGTATGTATGTATGTATGTATGTATGTATGTATGTATGTATGTATGTATTTATTTATTTATTTAATTTGTGTCATTTTGGTTGGTGGTGTGCCCCAGGATTTTGTAAATGTAAAAAATGTGCCGCGGCTCAAAAAAGGTTGAAAATCACTGCTACAGAGCACTGCACACCAAGACAACTAGACACAAGATCAGGGTTTTTTTAAAAGTTATAATTACGCCATAAGCAGCCATGGGATAGAGTGGGAAGTGAGAAAACATGTGACGTTATTACATATGTATTTGAGTCCCAGCATACAAAAAGCTGACATTTGTGCTGTGACATGACAATACATTGGATCATTTGCGTGAGGTTGCAACTGGAACAGGACAATAGAATGATTACTACTTTCTTTATACCATTTATATAGAATACCCTTTGTCTAAATTATTTTATAATGTAATAAAGGATTGTACCTTAAGCTTTACAGTAAATGACAATACTGTAACTGTACACTGTATTGTCATTTGTAAATGCCTATGCATATTAGAAAACATAACAAAAAAACCCTGATCACACACAGTAAATATTTAGTAAGTTTTAAGACTGCCTGATTTAGACTATAGATCTAGTTTGCTGCTACGTGCAGGATGGATGCTTTTAATATAGAAATTATTCTTCTGTGCATTCTCTGGTATAACTATCTCCGAAAGGTATCTCTTGGGAAAAATACTAGGATAAATAATTATAAGAGGCCTTACATGATATTATTTTTAGGCTATCTCCAATGTGTTTGCCTTGCTGTATCACTGCAGTTTATCTGTTATCTGTTTCCTAGTAGGGAGCTTTGTTCTCTCTCCATCTTGCACAATTTATTGTGAATATTTAATAAAAGAGTACATGTCTTTTTAAACCAGGAGTCTACTGGAATAGCTGGCTATAATAAATTTAAATAAACAATAAACTCCCACATAGCATCTCTGTAAAAAACAATAATAATGCACTTCTGAAAAGTGTTAATATTGAAGGTGACAATGGTGCCTACTAATAGAATACAAGCCCTCTAGGCAAACATATGGCCTATTTGGTTGGCTCTAAGCAATTGTGGTTACAGGTAATACATACATTAATCTATAATCAAGTGTATTTATCCCCCTGTGAATAGAACAGAATAATAGTCCAGAACTGAATGACATCTGAGGTCAGTTTAGAAGTAAGTAAAATGATCTTCAAGTCCATCTTGACTTCTGGTAACTATGCAAGTGGTTTTCTTGGCACGATTTGGAAATGGTTTGGTAATGCTTTTTTCTAGGTTGATTTTTCAACTTCCTGATTTGTAATGCTAATCCAGATGAACATTATCCAAGCTCTAACTAAGACCAAATGTATATTGCTTTTTAGATTACATAAATTTGGTGAGGCATTGCTGCCTAACTGAGTGGGACATCCTTAAAGTGGGGCAAGAGGCTTATTTAATGTGATCACTCCTGCTATCAGCGAATCAGAATAAATGAATTAGAACAGTGTTGATTCTGCTTCCCGAATTGCAGATTTCCTTTTTAACAGCTGACACCTAGGTTCATACCTAGTTTTTTATGAATGAAAAAAAATGATTTCATTACTTACCAGCAAACATCTCCGTGAAGGATAACCATTAGAATTGTTCCCCCAGAGTAGGTAAGAGATAGCAGTAGGTGCACATTTAAAAATTATTACTTTCCAGGAGCAAATAACCAGGATCAGGAGTTGAGTTCAAAGCACCAGGAGTTTATTCTTGCCTCCTATCACACAAGAATCTGAGCAACTAAGCGCCCAAGCTAAACTGGTGCTACATAAGGATCAACAAAATTCACAAGAGGTTGGACTCAGGTCTCTTGATGACAATGACTCTAAACTGATTACATGCCCTCCAACTTAGACTATTCCGCCCACTGTAACTTAAATGAAAGGTTATCATATCCTTGTAAGTTGTGTATAGTTTTTACAGATGTGGTTTGTAGTCTCCTTCCTACTCTCCCTATTATCTTGTGGCTAATGGGGCACTAATAGTCCCAGTCAAACCACCAGCATCTCTTGGGCAACTGTAATTAATTATGGTTACAATACTAGAACCCACTCATTTATTGAAACTCCCATCCCCAATCATTGAATCCTCTCAGAGAAGATGTTAAACTAGTTACCACCGGTAACTAGGTTTGCACATTAGAAAGGAAAGCTTTTTAGGAATGCTAGTTGTCAGATGCAAAGGACATTAAGTTGCAGCATGGAAGACTTATTCAAGCTAATACACAATTATCTAGTCAACTAACAGACAGGACTAAATGGGTACTAGATGAAGGTTAAAGGAGTTCAAAGGGGGCAAGACTTGGATCATTTGTGGATCATTGTGTCTATCCTATACTTCTTTATATATCTTTTATTCTTTTATTCTATTCTCTCATTGATATTGTATTCCTATATTTTTCCATCTATCCTTCATTGATACTTTCTACTATGAATATATCCTCTGTAACTTTTATCATATTTTGGACAAAATAAATAAATAAAATAAAACTAAGATCTCTAAGCTGTTGCCATCTAGCATTGCCTGCTTGTCTCAAACCATCCATCCTCAAAGCAACTGTGTCCTTCTGTAGACTCTTGCAGCTACTTTTAAGACATCTCTATACCCATGCACTTATATCTGCATGTAAGGAAGCATGCACAGATAAATCTTCTGCTGTGTTATCCAGCGAATGGGTCTCCCATTCTTTTCATTCATGTCCTGAATTTGCAAAGTTACCTCTAGCTTCTGAAGGTTGAAGAAATCAACCATCTAGCAATTTATGATAACAATGAAAATTACCTATTGTTGTGGTTGGCTCTGGCCCAGCTCCTGCCCCAAGGAATGTGGAGGTGGATGCAGGGGAAACATCAACATGTCATAGGCCTGTTTTATTGCCGACAGAGTCAGGTAGTGCAGTTTCCTCGGACAAAGAAGAAGGTGGGGATGACTTGGAAGAGGGGGGCTTGGCACACAGCCCAGGAAGCCAATCTCCATTATCTTCAGTCGATTCGGATGAGGAAGTGTTAGACCCAGGCAGGCACAGAATTATTCATAGAAGAGACCAATTGAAGAAATATTACAGGAGATAAGAGAGGCCACCTGTGTTTGGGTGGGGCTCCAGTAATTAGAGCTGCTGATTTAAATAGCAGCGTGCTGGCTTGGCCGTTGTGCCTTGCTGTTCCCGGACTTTGTTGATTTTTCACGACTTTGAAACCAAAACAGAGCAAAGTGTGTGTGTCTCACTTTGTGAAAGAAGGAGGGCTGTGACGTTTCTTCACAGCTGCTATCTAAGTACTTAAGGATTGATTAAGGGGATTGTACAGCCTACAAGGTTGTTTTGGGACGAGTGCTCTTTGCAATATAAAAAGGGTGCTTTGTTTCTTTTGAATTTTGTGATAAAGAACATTGTTTTTGAACTTTCAAGTGTGTGTGTGTGTCTGAAATTTCACCCTTGAATTTTTGGGAGACTCATACCATAGAGCCGGGCAGAACAACCTATTATATAAATGATTATTTTAGATATACAATGTTGGAAAGATATTTTTGTTTAAGAAATCATGGGATTCTGGATAGACCTTTCTATATTATTATTTTCAGGAGAGAAAGTTACTCAGTTCTTCAGCTCAGATCTCAGAAGTTTCTTGGGCGAGAAGCGAAATATCTTCAAAGAAAAACCAGAAAGCCCAGTTGTTTCTTGAAAAAAGCACCTTTGGGACAACCATGACCTGGATGACTGAGAATCTTTCATAGATATACTGCACAATTGTTTACAGAGAAAGAACATTGTTGCAAATAATGCAATCAAAGAGTGCAAGAAAAGGTTATGGTTAAAAAGTTAAATACATATGCAACTCATATTGGTCTCATATTGGTTTTGCTGGTCTGCTATTTTGTTAAAATTGGGAAAATAAATGGGAAGGGAACAAGGATTCTTTCTCCAGGGAGATAGCGATTGGGGAGAGCACTTCAATAGTCATATGCAATTCCGCCAGCATTCTATTTGTACTCACAGTGGTTAGAGTGCAGTATTGCAGGCTACTTCTGCTGACTGTCAACTGACTGCAATTTGGCAGTTCAAATCTCACCAGGCTCAAGGTTAATTCAGCTGTCCATCCTTCTGAGGTTGGTAAAATGAGGACCCAAATTGTTGGGGGCAATATGCTGACTCTGTAAACCACTTAGGAAGGGCTGTAAAGCACTGTGAAGCGCTATATAAGTCTAAGTGCCATTGCTATTGCTAAATGCTATTGCTATTTGCTCACATAATTTCCTCCTCTTTTTTCAACATTCCACGTGAAATTGGAAAAGACACCTGAAAGTACCATGGACAGCCAAGGGGGGAGGGGGGAAATGACTCGTTGACTACATCACCCCAGTGTTCTCACACAAGGCACAAATGACCAAACTCAGATTATCATATCCTGGACACATTAGGCAAATATCTAGTTCTCTGGAGAAGACTCTAATGCTGCGAAAAGTGGAGGGAAAGAGAAAAGGGGGACAACCAGCAGCAAAGTAGATGAACTCAGTTACAGCAGCCATTAGTATACTGTTGAGAGACCTAAAAGACCAGATTAAGAACAGATCATCATGGAGAAAATCTATGTAAGTGATTGTTAAGAATCAACAACGACTTGTTGGCATCTAATCAACAATCAAGAATGAGGTAGTTCTGAGAGGCAAATCATCTCCTTTTGGAACCTTACCTCCATCACAAACCACAAGATAAAGCATGACCAATGTTGTCCTTGCTCCTTCTGTTGACATTCCTTGATCACTGGATGGCTGTTTGCAGCCAAAAGGCAACTGTTCAAAGGCACATGCCCTTTGGAAGATGCTCATTCTATATTAAGATAATTCAGGATCCAAAAACATTGACCTGCTGAGCCAGGCTAAAAATATCTAATATCTTTTCTTCTCTTAGTGGTCACCTTTGGTGGCTCCGAAATCACAAGTAGACTGCAGATAGGGAAGCTATACCACTCTTCTGCTGCTGCTGCCCAGCTGGAATTCAGAGGCACGAAGGCTGAAATCCTGGTGATAGCCTATCCCACTGTGTCATCACAATTAGGGGATATATAATGAGATATACAATTAAAGCAAGTACCAATGATGTGTACTTTCTGGTGCCTTTCCCTCTAATGCAGCACCCTGGGAGTTATTAGACAAGCACCATCACTAACTCTAAACAAATCAGCATGAACTCAAGAGAAGGTAAGGAAGCATAGGGAAAATAAGAAGCAGAAAAAAAGAGGAAAAGGAGAAACAAGGTTTGGGTGCTTTTTCAATGCTCTTTATTTCCCTGCTTTAGATGATCTTGCAGCACCAAATGGCAATATCATTATTTATACACTGTACGTGTGCTTTAGAAAAGTACATATTATGTATTACATGCAAGCAATCCAGCAACATTATTAGAGACAATGTTCCCATATATACAGTAGCACACACTTTATGAACAATTTTTTTAAACTACTCACTGGAGTAGGGGTGTCAAACCTGTGTCCCAGATGTGTCACGCACTGGCCACACCCACCCCTGGTTTAGCAAAGGGGGGAAAAGTCACGATTCCTCACATGACGATGTGACACCGCGAGTTTGACACTTGTTCACTAAAGTGATAAATAAGCATTTAAAAACTGGTGGCGAAGACAAATGACATCAATGTTTAAACAAATGTCAGATCATGGTCTTGTTCATACATTATTAGGCAACAGGAAAGATTTGCATTAATCCTGTAGCATTATTAGGCAACAGGAAAGATTTTCAACAATAGATTGGAGGCAAGGGCAGATGTTCTGGAGTTCTGATTCCAAAGAAATCCAGAACTTCTACTGCCACTGGCTATGTTGGCTGAGGCTAACACAGTATTTCTCAACCTCTGAAACTTTAAGATGGGCGGACTTCAATCCCCGGAATTTTAAAAGCTACGGCGCACCCATTTTAAACTTGAGAAATACTGGGCTAACAGGAGTTGAAGTTCTTGTCAGGAGGTGGATCAGGACAGCATCCAATACGGGCACACCTACACAGTCAGTACTTTAATGAGATATTTTATTCTGTACACCAAGATACTTATGCTAATAAAGTGTGAGCTGTCATTATATACACTGACAGTATAATTTACAAAAGACAGCATGTACAAAATAGTATGTGTGGATGTAGAATTAAAGAAATAATCTAGTTAAATTCCTCCCTCTCAATTCTCTTTCCCCTCACTTTCTGCTCACTAACACTTTCGGGGTCTTTGTTGTTGTTCAGTCATTAAGGTGTGTCTGACTCTTCTGATATGAGAATGTCTTTTTGTTATCTCCTGGTTGTCTTACTGCCAAACAAAGCCTTTAAGTCATAAAAATTATAATGTCCAGAATCTGAATCTCCATTAACTCAACAAGAGTGTGTGCTGTCTTGGTCTTTCCACTTTTTCTTTACAGTCTTCCTCCTTTTCTTGTGTATTTGATAGGATTTCCGTTTGCAAATCTGCAATACAGCCTACCTACCCCCTTTTTCTGGTGTTCCTGGCTTTTAAAATAGAAAAGTACATATACCCAGGACATATCAAATATATTACACAGGTACCTTCTGGCATTTTCACTTGCTCTGATTTGTTTGCCATTAAATTTTGTTTGCCATTCAATCTCAACACAAGCTGACAATTTTCTGCTGAGTCATCTATCATTCATAGATAGATAGATAGATAGATAGATAGATAGATAGATAGATAGATAGATAGATAGATAGATAGATAGATAGATTGATAGATAGATAGGTGAGTGAGTGAGTGAGTGAGTGAGTGAGTGAGTGAGTGAATATTATGACCATGTCCATGACTTAGACCCAAACAATTTCTTTCAGACAAATGTTTCAAGCTGCAACAGTCTCAATCACATGAAGCAGACTAGATAACTTACACAAAGTTTGTATGGAGAAAAACCCAGATTCAATTTGCCTTATTTCCAAACAGGACTCCAATACATTCTTGTTTAAAACTAGGTACCTCTCTTGATAGTCTGTTTAGAAATGAGAGCTTTGCATGATTTTTAAAGGTTCAGAATTGGTATTCAATTAGCAAACTGTTAGTACATGGTACATACTGTTATTTTGGATTGCTATGTCTGTTAAATTGCCTATCGTAGTTTATACATTTACAGTTGTAATATCACTTTAAGGACTTTGGCTGGTTAGCCATAAGAGGGCGCCAGTACTCTCTCCTGATGATGATGCTGGATTGCTCATTCACCTTTTGCCTTTACCTTGAGAGGGAAGTGTATTTTGCTTAGTGCTTTCTATGTGCAGTTTGTAGATTATTTCTGCTTTATGTATACAGTGATCCCTCGATTTTTGCGATCTCGTTCTTCGCGAAACACTATATCACGATTTTTCCCACCCGATGACGTCACTCTCTTCCTTCCTTTCTCATCTTTCTTTCTCTCTCTCTTTCTCTATCTTGCTTCTTCCTCTCTCACACTCTCTTCCTCCCTCTCTCATCTCTTTCTTTCCTTCTCTCTCTTTCTCTATCTCTCCCCCTCTTGCTGGCGGGCGGCGGGCGGCGGGCGGGCGGGCGGGCGAGCGGGGGCATCAGCGGAAGACCCAGGGAAGGTTCCTTCGGCCGCCCAGTAGCTGATCTGCTCGGCAGCGTGGCAGCAGCGAGGAGCCGAATCGGGGTTTCCCCTTTGCGTGGGCGGCGGGGAAACCCCGATCTTCGTCTGCTCGCTGCTGCTGCGCTGCCGAGCAGATCAGCTGCTGGGCGGCCGCATCAGCAGCGAGCAGACGAAGATCGGGGTTTCCCCGCCGCCCACGCAAAGGGGAAACCCCGATCTTCGTCTGCTCACTGCTGCTGCGCTGCCAAGCAGATCAGCTGCTGGGCGGCCGAAGGAACCTTCCCTGGGTCTTCCCCGCCGCCCACGCAAACTCCACCATCTGCGCATGCGCGTCCATGAAAAAAGGGCACGCATGCGCAGATGGTGTTTTTACTTCCGCAATCCTACATCATGAAAAATCGATTATCGTGAGGGGTCTTGGAACGGAACCCTCGCGATAATCGAGGGATCACTGTATATGTAAATAATACTTATTCAGCATACTAACTCTGTGTCGTTACTGGCTGTATCGCACATCCACACTCTTCCTTAATCTCTGCTCAGCATATGTCGAAGGTCTCATAGCCTAGATGCACCAAGACATACCAACACAAACAAAAATCTTTGCATAAAGCTGAATGTGCTTTATTAGAATTGCCCCCACCCTCCTTGCCTTTCGTAAGCTACTTAAAACCCACCTCTGCCGCCAGGCATGGGGGAATTGAGATACCCTTTCCCCCTAGGCCTTTACAATTTTATGCATGGTATGTCTGTATGTATGTTTGGTTTTTTATTATAATGGGTTTTAATTGTTTTTAGTATTGGATTAATGTTATGCGCTGTCTTATTATTGCTGTTAGCCACCCCGAGTCTCCGGAGAGCGGCGGCATACAAATCCAATAAATAAATGAATGAATGAATGAATGAATGAACAAATAAACAAATAAATAAACAAATAAATTTCCCTTGCCATAATCAGATGGAACCACTGAGTCAAAAAATTGATACCAAAAACAAAGTAGATATCTGGTTACAACTTCTAGAGGCAAGTCATTCCACTGATTAATTGTTCTAACTATCAGGAAATTTCTCCTTACTTCTAGGATAGTTCTCTCCTTGATTAGTTTCCATCCATTGCTTCTTGTTCTGCCCTCAGGTGCTTTGGAGAATAGCTTGACGTCTACTTCTTTGTGGCAACCCCTGAGATATTGGAAAACAGCTATCATGTCACCTCTAGTCCTTCTTTTCATTAAATTAAACCTACCTAATTCCTTCAACCATTCTTCATCTGTTTTGACCTCCATTCTGCTAATAATCTCTGTGCTCTTTTTTGTACTCTTTCTGGACTATCAACATCTTTTTTATATTGAGGTGACCAAAATTAGATGCAGTACTCCAAGCGTGGTGTTACCACAGCATTATAAAGTGGTAGTATCACTTCTTGTGATCTTGATTCTGTTCCTTTGTTATTGCAGCCTAGCATTGCATTGGCTGTTTTGGCAGCTGCAGCAAATTGCTGGCTCATATTTAACCGGTTGTCCATTATTTCTTCAAAATCCTTCTCGCAGTTACTACTATTGAGCCAGTTCCACCTAGTGCCAGGGGTCCCCAAACTTGGCAATTTTAAGACTCGTGGACTTCAACTCCCAGAATCCTACAGCTAGTTATGCCGGCTGGAGAATTCTGGGAGTTGAAGTCCACAGGTCTTAACGTTGCTAAGTTTGAAGACCTCTAATCGAGTAAGTACCTACACATTTGATTTTTCTTGCCTAAATATAAAACCTTATGTACATACACATCCGACCTAACAAATCTCTCTCCTCCACCATTTTTTTTAAAAAAAATTAAAAATGTGTTTTCCAAGAAGCACCAAAATTACATTTCACCTTTGTATATTCTTGACGAATTATACCATCATAAAAACTAATAATTGTTTTGTGTTGCAATATACAATTCATTGTCAGCCACACTTATCATTCTTTTGCATGCACTGACCTCTTAATGCCAACCTAAGCAACCAACCAATGGCTAGCATTCCCCCCACCCTCCAGAAACTTAGTTGCAATAAACTATCCTCTGGATAGATAACCTTCTGTGCTATTTTTAAGCAACTCAATTAGAAGAATATCAGAATGAAGGAAAGGATGAGGAAGGTAATAGACTAATTATTTCAAGCTACTCCAATTTAATAGCAAAAGCAATCCAGTGGCTTGCTTCCCAGGAGGACCTGTGTGATGAAAGGGATGATAACAAAGCTTGTATTTCAAACAGAACATAATCTAACTGCATAAATAGCACAGAACAAAACCATTTAGCTATGCCCTTTTTGTTAACTAAAAGGGCAATTCCTGCCTCATCTCCATGTACATATGGGAAATAAATGTCTGACTAGCAGAGCTTTGGACATGCACTCATATCTCACATGGGGAACTATGAACAGCATGTGACCCTTGACAATCCCTCTGCCCTATTATAGGTCTATCTGCCTATAAATTAACAGGAAAAATTGAGAGATATTCTTCCTTTCCCTTGTGCTATTAGAATATAGGAAATATAAAGGAAGATGGCTAGGAGGTGAGTGAGAAGAACAAAATCTCTCAATGAATTTGACCAAGAATCTTTCCCTACCAATAGCAGCAAAGAACTGTTGATTTGCTATAACTCTGGTGATATGACTGCCAAAAGAAGAACAAATTAAAAACCCTTCTACTCATAATAAGCAGGCCCATGATCATTGTTTTTCTGTCTCTTCTGAATGTATAGTATTGCCTCCTAACGAGGTACAGTGATCCCTCGATCTTCGCGATCTCGATCTTCGCGAAACGCTATATCGCGATTTTTCAAAAAATAATAATTAAAAAATACTCCACGGTTTTCCCCATCTGATGATGTCATACGTCATCACCAAGAGTCACTTCTCTCTCCCTTTCTCTTCCTTTTTCTCTATCCTTTCTACCTCTTACTCTTTCTTTCTCTCCCTTCTTCATTCAATTTTCTCTCCCTCCCTTTCTCTCTCTTTCCTTTCTCTCCCTCCCTCCCTGTGCCTGCCCTGCACCACCCAACAGGGACGGACAGCCCCCGATCGTCGGTTCGTCGCACCCCCCCACACACAGAGGGAGATCGGGCTGCGAGGGCAGTGGATCCGCGTCCCCAGCCACCGGCTTGGATTCCCCTCCCGGCGGCATTGGGCTGCCCTGCATCACTCACGCGCTCGACTGCGGTGGCTGCTTTGGCAGGGAAGGAGGAGTTTGGGGAGAAGATGAAGGCAGCGGGCAGCAGCTGAGGCGAAGCGAGGCGAAGGCGGCGAGGAGCGGCAAATCCACCTCCCCAGATCGGGCTGGTGGGGGCGGCAGCCACCGGAGGGAGATCGGGCTGGTGGGGGCGGCGAATCCACCTCCCCAGCCACCGGAGAGAGATCAGGCTGGTGGGGGCGGCGAATCCACCTCCCCAGCCGGGCAGCAGCCGGCCGAGTGAATGGGAGAGCGGCGAGTGAGTGAGCGGGCCGGCCGGGCAGGCGGGCGAGCGGCGAACGAGCGGGTGATGGGGGGGCGGGGGCAGCCGACATTGAAAGCAACCTGTCGGCTTCCGAACTTTCGTCACTCCCCGGCTCCACCATTTGCGCATGTGCGGCCATGGGGGGGGGAAAGGGCGTGCATGCGCAGATGGTGGTTTTACTTCTGCACCGCTATATCGCGAAAAATCGATTATCGCGAGGGGTCTTGGAACGGAACCCTCGCGATAATCGAGAGATCACTGTAAATGTTTCCTTTTCTTTGAATATGTTGCCTGCATTGTCAGTTTATCAACCTAGGTTAATATATGGAAAATACTCTTCTATGACTGAAACTTAAATTGATCATTTTCTGGCTCTTTTCTCTCAGTTACTTTACCCCTGAATAAGTAAATGGGCTTCTCATTGCCAAATTAGTCTCTTAAACTCTTCATCTCATGAGGTTAAGTAGATAATTTGGCTCGCTTTTATGGTATCTTTAAACTGCTCTGTTTGCAATATAGCCATGCAGGTAAACAGAGCACAATAATTAAACTACTTTCTGGGCTAGCTTAATGGATTTTAATAAGCTAACTCTGATACTAAGAATTTTGAAGTCGATTATAAAGTGGGGAAATGATACCATTTCTTTCACTGTGTTTGGAAAATGCTTTGGAAAGTGGGGTGGACAGGGGACCTTCTTTGTGTAGAAATAAAGAAGAAGAAAGCAATAGCATTTAGACTTATATGCTGCTCCATAGTGCTTTTACAGCCCTCTCTAAGCAGTTTACAGAGTCAGCCTCTTGCCCCCAACAGTCTGGGTCCTCATTTTACCCATCTCGGAAGGATGGAAGGCTGAGTCAACCCTGAGCCGGTGGTGAGATTTGAACTGCTGAACTACAGCTAGCAATTACCTGAAATAGCCTGCAGTGCTGCACTTTAACCACTGTGTCACCCTGATTCTTATAATATAGAGGTCATAGTTTTTCCCCAAAGGGATTCTGCAATTTGTTTTGGGTTTCCCCCCCCCCACACACACACATTCCTACTTGTGCAAATGGATGTGTCTCCAATAAGAACATGAACATTGTTAAAATATATGTTACTAAAATGTTACTATATTATATGACCACTGAGAAGCAAATGGAAAGGAAGGTAGTATAGAATAGAGAATTACTAAAGCAAATCACATGTACCAATATGGAAAGCTGTAAAATGATTCTATATGGTATGTATTGTTTTGTTATGCTATGTTTTGCTTTTCTGAATTTGTGGTTGTTTTCATGTTGTTTTTAATGATATAACTGTTTTAATAAAAATGATTTATTTTTAAATATGAATATGAATATGATTGCAGGGGATGTTTCCCTGACCTTAAATGGGTTGGCATGACTTACTGCCTGAGGATTCACAATAGGCAGCATCACAGGGGAGGCTATAATGGAATTAAATTAGCTTTCAATCTTTAAAGGGATATAATAATACAATAAATGCCTGCACTTTATAGGCAAATGAGATTGGTGAAACAATGAGACACCAGCCATTTATGGGTATAATGGGTTCATTTATCTCTTCCCCCAACCCTATAAAGAGTATACACATTAAAACAGCATGTATCACTAACAAAATAACTAACAAAAGTAGTCACCTGAATACTTTAGTATTGGATTGTCGCATGTTGTTTTTACCTCTGTTGTTAGCCGCCCCGAGTCTACGGAGAGGGGCGGCATACAAATCCAATAAAATGAAAATGAAAAAAAAATTATACTAACAGTAAAATATAATTTCAAATTCCCAGAAATGGGCTGAAATCTATCCCCCCCCCCCCAATGAAATGCTGACAATTACCCAAGCATTTACTGTAACTTAGGGTGCACTCACCACCGAAAACAAAATGTTGGTTACTTTACATGCTATTTGCACTTAAGGGTTTAACTCAGAGGTTTGGGGGAATTCAGCAAAGCACTCTCTAGTGAATCTTCCCTTATAATAATCTTCCCTTATAATAATGTTGATCCCACCAGGTTTAATGGGAAACCGCAGCAACAGTTGTTTTATTAAACAGTTGGTTTGTCATTTAGCACAAAATAAAATTGAATGAAGATACATCATGGCACCGGAGGCAATTCAGATGAAGTAACCTAAGATACATGTATCCCTTCCACTGTGTAGACCTCATGTGTAAAATAGGACCTGTGTAAAATGATGTGCAAAGACAAGACTGGCTATATCGAATTTCTCTAGAGGGAGGTAATAACTTTCACACTGCGGATTCTAAAATATTATCCATTTTTGGGGGCAGTTTATCAGAAATTTCTTAACCAGAAAAGCATCAATTAACTTCTCAGAGGGGTCAATAGCTTTAAATTGCTACCTTTTGCCTGCAGAATGTTAGTATTTATTTATTTATTCGGGGGGGGGGGGGTTTATGCCGCCCTTCTCCTTAGACTCAAGGCAGCTTACAACATGTTAGCAATAGCACTTTTTAACAGAGCCAGCATGTTGCCCCCATAATCCGGGTCCTCATTTTACCCACCTCGGAAGGATGGAAGGCTGAGTCAACCTTGAGCCGGTGATGTGATTTGAACTGCTGTCCTGCAGATCTAGCAGTCAGCTTTAGTGGCCTGCAGTACCGTATTCTACCCACTGCACCACATTGGCTCATTTTAGTAGTTTTAAGATTATGCCACTATTTTTAAGATGCACAAGCCTGGCCAACAAATCCTTTAATCATTTGAGATTTTGTAAATGTATTAATAGTGTTATATATATATGTATTTTCCTTTTCTTTTTTCTTTGTGTTGTTAATGTTTGTATGTTCATATTGTCTTTTAAACTTTAATAAAAACTATTTAAAAAGAGAGAGAGAGAGAGAGAGATTTAAGATTGGCATTTTGCCTGACATACTGGTTTTCTACTTGCAGGGACAAGTTTTCTACTTGCAGGGACCGTATCAGGAAAGACTTAATGAACTCAATCTGTATAGTCTGGAGGACAGAAGGAAAAGGGGGGGACATGATCGAAACATTTAAATATATTAAAGGGTTAAATAAGGTCCAGAAGGGAAGTGTTTTTAATAGGAAAGTGAACACAAGAACAAGGGGACACAATCTGAAGTTAGTTGGGGGAAAGATCAAGAGCAACATGAGAAAATATTATTTTACTGAAAGAGTAGTAGATCCTTGGAACAAACTTCCAGCAGACGTGGTAGATAAATCCACAGTAACTGAATTTAAACATGCCTGGGATAAACATATATCCATCCTAAGATAAAATACAGAAAATAGTATAAGGGCAGACTAGATGGACCATGAGGTCTTTTTCTGCCGTCAGACTTCTATGTTTCTATTTTTCTTGTAGAGGAGAGAGAATGTGATGGGCAAGATACTGTATTTCAGACTTGTTTGCCCCAGCCACAATCACTAATGGCAAAGAATTGCCTGAATTTTTATCCAAATTATCTGGAAGACGCTGCATTTTCTATCTCTGGTCAAAACGATTTAGCAGCCATTGGAATGTGTTCAATCCATTTCTATCCCTTCCGCTTCTATTACTTCATTCTGGTGCTGTGCAGGTCATATTGAGAAGGCTGACACCATTACTGTAATTATCAACTCTAGCTTGGTTGAAGAGCCTCCTCAGGGCTCCTGGCAGTGTCTTCTGGCTCCAGAATTTGTATTCAGCATAGAGAAATCCAGGAAGGGGTATCGTCTCATCTTCCCAGCTTTTCTGAGCTCTGCACTGCTGCTGCTTCTGAAAGCGTGCGAGATAACTGCTTCTCTCCTCCCAAAAATTGTGGGCCAGCCTGGCAAACGTTCTAATAGCCCTGACTCATCAGTAATTATATTAAAGTGTCAGTCTATCATCAATGATACAATTCTTTCCCCATTCAGTGTTTATAGAATACAAACAGTGGTTTGAATACAGTGGTTCTCAACCTGGGGGTTGGGACCCCTTTGGGGATCGAATGACCGTTTCACAGGGGTCGCCTAAGACCATGGGGAAAGACAAATTTCCCATGGTATTAGGAACTAAAGCTTCTATTCTGGCACCTTGGAACATATTTTTACAATCTGATCAATCAGGTGTTTACAATGGGTGTGTCCCTCTGACCTTCCTGCCAATCATTTTAAAGCTTTGTTGGGAGAATTGGCGCTAGACTTATGGTTGGGGGTCACCAGAACATGAGGAACTGTATTAAGGGGTTGCAGCATTAGAAAGGTTGAGAACCAATGCTTTAGGTCTCTATCTCCCCTTTTCCCCTTTATATATTTATATAACTGTTCATTTACCAAAGCATTCGGGGCAGTGCAACAAATGCAACCATGGTAATCTATCAGATTTAAAATTGCATAAAAATAAATATCTATAGTAGTCCAAGGTTTGGGGCAAAAAATGTCATTATAACAACAGATAGAGCTACCTTCTCTCAAAGATAACATTCTAGTCCTGATGTCTGGAAGAATAGTCAGGTTAGTAGGTTGGTGGGGGGAGGTTATTCCTCATATAAAGGTGTGACACAAAAGGCACATTTTAGGGATCCATCAAGGGACATTGTTTCAACAATGGAACTAAGAGCCAGACCTCCTTGATATGCTGGGATAGGCAGAAATCATCAACGAAAGATGGTAATGTGGGCCCATGTAGGAAATTTCTCCTTAGCTCTAAGTTGCTTCAATCCTTATTTAGTTTCCACCCATTGCTTCTTATTCTAACCTCAAGTGCTTTGGAGAATAGGTTGACTCCTTCTTTGTGGCAACCCCTGAGATCTTGGAACACTGCTATCATGTGTCCACTGGTCTTTCTTTTCATTAAACTAGTTTCATTAAACCAGTTCCTGCAACCGTTCCTCATATGTTTTAGCCTCCAGTCCCCTAATCATCTTTGTCGCTCTTCTCTGCACTTTTTCTAAAGTCTCAATATCCTTTATGCATCATGGCGACCAAAACTGGATGCAGTATTCCAGGTGTGGCCTTATCAAGGCCTTATAAAGTGGTATTAACACTTCACGTGATCCTGATTTTATCCCTCTGTTAATGCAGTCTAGAACTGTGTTGGCTTTTTTGGCAGCTGCTGCACACTGCTGGCTCATATTTAAATGGTTCTCCACTAGGACTCCAAGATCCCTCTCACAGTTACTACTATTGAGCAACATACCACACATATTGTATCTGTTTTCCCTGCCTAAATGCAGAACTTTACTTTTTTCACCATTGAATTTCATTTTGTTACATAGCGCCCATTGTTCAGGTTTGTCAAGATCCTTTTGTATTTTGCGCCACTCCTCTTCTGGAGTGTTGGCTGTTCCTGCCAGTTTGGTGTCATCTGCAAATTTGATGGTGAACCTTTTTTGGCTCGGGTGCCAAAAGGGTATGTGCGCGTGTGATAGCGTCGGTGCGTGTGCCCCCACCCATAATGCAATACCCTTCCCCTATGCACATGCGTACAACCCCTTGTACTGCCTCCCCAGGCATGCACACAACCCCTCACGCTGCCCCCTCGTGCATGCTTACAGGCCTCACTAAAGCCTCCAGACTTCCAGAAGGCCTGTTGGGCTGTTTTTCACCATCTCCAGGGTGTTTCACAGCCCATTCTAAGCCTCCTCAATCATGGGGATGGCAAAAACAGCCAAATGGGTCAACCAGAAGTTTGGAAATGAACCTCCAGTTGGCCCATTGGGCCATTTTTTGCTATCCTCAGGCTTCAGGAGGCTCTCTTAAAGCCTAGGGAAAGCAAAAATGGCCAAAAAGAAGACCAAAAATCAATTGGCCAGCATACATGCACACTGGAGCTGGCATAGGGCAATGCATGCCTTCAGGTAGGGCATAACATCGATGTGGCTCCTCATTTTACTGACCTTCTGAAGGATACAAGGCTGAGACAACCTTGACACATTGAGACCCGAACTACCAAACTGCTGGCTATAGAAGTAACCTGCAGTTCTGTATTCTAACCACTGTACTGTAATAGAGTTTTGGGAGACTGGGAAAATACCTCAACCACATAACTTGGACAGCCGGAGAACAACACAGAATTGTTAAGCTGGTTATGGTGGTGTCTATTAAGGTTTGAAAGATGGATGTTATTTTGGGATTCATTTCTTCTGTGGTCAGAATCTCTCCTTAGATTGAGACTTAGGTGCACGAATGCACCTATATAAAAGTCATTTTATAAAACAAATTAAGGTTTCAAGGACTCTTCTGTATTTTGGAAGGTATAAGATGGTATTTTATTTATTTACTTTTAGTAAATGAGTCATGATGGTGCAGTGGTTAAAATGCAGTACTGCAGGCTACTTCTACTGGCTGCTAGCAGTTCATCGTCTCACTGGCTCAAGGTTGACTCTGCCTTCCAAGGTGGGTAAAATGAGGACCCAGATTGTTGGGGGCAATATGCTGGCACTGCAAACTGCTTAGAGTGGGCTTTGAAACACTGTGAAGCGGTATATAAGTCTAAGTACTATTGCTATTGCTGATTCGATCTTCTCTCTGAATCCCAGACATACTTGTCACCTCAGTCCAATCTAAGTGCATTTGAAACACACAGAATTAGATAGGTTGGCTATGGAAATATAATGATTTTGCCCCTGGATACTAGCAGGCTGGATGTACCACATTTATTTGTGCTCAGGTGGCATTTCTGCCTATTCCTTCTTTTTTTTTAAATAACCTTGAAATCATAGCATGGGCAGGTGGACAGAAAGAAGAGGATCCAAAGTGTGATATCATTTGTCACTTTACCATCATTTATTGTCCTATCTGCTGCAAACTCCACATGGCATCAGGAAGGGCGTTCGGCTGGTAAACGCTCATTCAGCCACCGCAACTCTACCCGAAATTAAGGGATTACAGGGTCATAAGAAAGGAGTTTTATTGTCTTGTTTCAGTTGTTATTAATTTCTTCAGGCTAATCATACAGTGCAACATTTTAAATTGCATGGCTCTAAATCTGGCTTAAACATACACTTAAGCAAGACAATTTGTGCCCTACCAACTCAGCCACAAGATAACTATCAATAAAGACTGCTGCATCACAGTGTCTTTTTTTAACTTGCAGAGTTAAAAAAGCAAGGTGGGGGGGGACAGTTGGTGAAGAGTGGGAAAAGAAGGGGAGGGAGGAGAGACAGTCTGAGCTATAAATAGATTCCACTAGCAAACAAGATTGAACAACTCCAGCAAAATTCATTGCTTTGTTCTGCTTGCATATGCATGCTTTACAACATTTCATTTGTGTGGGCAGATGTGTGACAAGAAGACGGAGCTAGAGTGAATGGCACGCTCAGAAGACCAAAACTGGATTTCCAAATGAAAATGCTCATAAACAACTTCGGTGGCAGCGCAGCTGGTCCCAAGAGTGGGCGGGGGTCTGTAAAACAATTAAAATTTCTAGGCCAGATGGAAATGGAGGAGATTTGTCTTGCTACTTATGAAGCATGCAAAAAACTGGCTGCTGCGCAGCGCACAACTTCCCGAGAGAGAATGCACAACTCTAGGGTCTGCAGTTGAAGGAGGGGTAAACATCAAATAAAATTGCCTGTGAGATAAAGAAGATGCTATGTTGCAGCCAAATCCTTTTTATGAAATACATGTAGAGTTTATAGGCAGACCCCCAACAATCGGAAAGGCTATGATGGGTCCAAATATTGAAGCCCGCCAGGGGTGGGTTCTAACTTACTTTGTGGCTGGTTCGCTATATGCCCATGCTGCATTGGCGCATGTGCACAGGCACAGTGCAAAAAAAATCCAAAAAAATCCCCCTTCAAAAACCCCAAAACAAAATGGTGACACACAGTGATACAGAAACTAGGCTTCTGCGCATGCACAGAAAAAAAAAATGGGGAAAATCCCCCCCCACCAAAAAATTGTTTTTTCAAAAAGATGGCGGCGCCCTCAGATCGGCACCAACGAATCCTATTCCGTGATGTCATAATGACATCAACAACAAGTTGATACAGGTTCAGGTGAACTGATCTGAACCGGGAAGAATTCAGCTTTGAAGCCCACCATACCTCTACATGGGGCTACCTTTGAAAAGTGTTCGGAAACTTCAGATTGTGCAGAATGCGGCTGCGAGAGCCATCATGGGGCTTCCTAGATTCGCCCACATTTCTGCACTGGCTGCCGATCGGTTTCTGGTCACAATTCAAAGTGTTGGTAATGACCTTTAAAGCCCTACATGGCATTGGGCCAGAATACGGAACTATCCGGAACCGCCTTCTACCACACGAATCCCAGCGGCCCACAGAGTTGGCCTTCTCAGGGTCCCATCGACCAAACAATGTTGTTTGGCGGGCCCCAGGGAAGAGCCTTCTCTGTGGCGGCCCCGGCCCTCTGGAATCAACTCCCCCCAGAGATTAGAACAGCCCCCACCCTCCTTGTCTTTCACAAATTACTCAAGACCCACCTTTGTCGCCAGGCATGGGGGAGTTAGGATATTCCTTCCCCTAGGCCATTACAAGCTTTGCATGGTATGTTTGTGTGTATGTTTGGTTTTTATAATAAGGGTTTTTAGTTGTTTTATTAAATTGAATTGTTACATGTTGTTTTTTATCATTGTTGTTAGCCGCCCCGAGTCTGCGGAGAGGGGCGGCATACAAATCCAATAAATAAATAAATAAATACCTGAACATGCATATAATAAGCTGAGTCCTCTACTCTGGATTCTTCCTTTTCTCTTGGTTATCTGTATTTGGAGCTTCAGCTATTTAGTCCTAATTTTAAAAATGATTTTTTTCTCTTCTGTCAGCAAATGGAAATTCCTTTACCATTTGACTCTCTGGGTAGGGTTTACAAAAGATAATTTGGTGAACAGATTGATCTTCCAGAGGCAATTTAGTATGGAACTAGCCCTCAAAGAACAGGTAAGTAAGATAAGCTTTATTGTCATTTTTCCCCTTGTGAGCACACTGGTATATATTAAAAATGAAATTCTGTTTCCTGCTCTCAAAAATGTACACATACATAACACACATGTAAATATGCTGTATGTGTGTGTATACCTACATCCTAACATATAAATATGCATCAAGCATTGTAAAATTTATTTTTATTTGCAAAATGTGTATCTTTCAGATCTGAATAATATTTTGCAAAAACAACTGCTTATGACAAATCTAAGATGCTCAATAAAAGATAAAAGTCCATATGATCCTCCATAGAAGCTGCAGCATGTGGATGTCTCCCCCACATCCACAGTCCTTGGGGCAGGAGCTGGGCCAGAGCTAACCACAACAGAAGCATTGCTGGGTGTATTCAATTTTCTCCTTCTTCAGTCATCAACTCTCCCAGTAACCTGCCTCCTTCTTTCAATCTTTTCAAGATTAGGAGAAAAAATAAACTTCTTTTGGTATTATAATCTGAATCAATAAAAAAATAATCCTGAAACAGCATAGCAGATTGCTTTATTGGAACCAGGAAAAAAATATACCAGTAGCCCTCAACTTACGACCACAACAACTGAGCCCAAAATTTATGTCGCAAAGTAAGACACCTAATAGAGTTTTGCCCCATTTTAGGACCTGTCTTGCTGCAGTTGTTAAGTGAATCACTGCAGTTGTTAAGATAGCAACATGGTTATAAACTGAATCTGGTTTCCTCACTAACTTTGCCTGTCAGGAATTTGGAAAAGGTGATGATCACATGATTCTGGGGCAAGTCCCAGTTACTAAATGAAAGATTGTAAGACAAGCAATACCTGTAAGTACTAAGTAACTAATTGAAAGGAATTTCTTCACTCACCCATACATTAACCCACCTTTTTCCAACCAAGCATCTTCTAAACGTGTTGGGCTTCAACTTGACAAGCCACTCTGGCGAAGGGAAATGGGAATTAATCTCCAAGGTATCTGGAAAGCTGGGATGGTTGTACTGATTTTGAAAAGCAGCCATATGTCCATTAATTAATTAACTTATCTATTTAGAATATTTCTTCACAGCTTTTCTCAAAAGCATCCAGATGGTGTAGATTAGGGTCTTCAAACTTGGCAACTTTAAGATTTGTTGATTTCAATTTCCAGCCTAGCTGGCTGGAGAATTCTGGGAGCTGAAGTTCACAAGTCTTACATTTACCAAATTTGAACACCTCTGGCGTAGATGAATTTAACAATAATTTCCCCCCCACAACATTAAGCATTAAACCAGTGAACATTAAAGACCACTAAACAATGAAAACTACCTTTATAGTACCACCTAACCCATCTCTTTATCACTAAAAGGAATCAGCCTTAGAAAAAACATAAATAGAATAAGCTCAGCTATTCTTAATGTTTCCCTTGAGCAGCTTGCAGATCGAATAGTTCACATTGCGTAAGCAGTCTTAATATTTGCAGATTGTCATAGAATCTGCTCAGGAATTTAGTTTTATGTCAGCTGTTCTTTTCTAAGCCCCATATTGTTTGACCCATGAAGATGCAGGAATCTAATGTTTTAAAATGGGGAAAGTAAATTTCAACATGTTATAAGGCTTACAACCACAAAGAAGTAAATACTATGCATTACTTATTAAAAGATCAAATTTCCATCACAATTCAGGATTAGCCAACCAAATGACAGTGTCTAATATCAGAATCAAAACTATGGATAGAAGATGCTTTTTTCAAAGAGCAACTGTACTTTTTTTCTCCTTTGAAAATGTTTTGCTTCTCATCCAATAGGTTTCTCCAGTTCTGACTGACTGGTGGGGAATGGAAGGGTTTATATTATTTGCAATCATCAGGTCAATCCCCATTACCCAC
Organism: Erythrolamprus reginae; assembly: GCF_031021105.1. Taxonomy (NCBI): domain Eukaryota; kingdom Metazoa; phylum Chordata; class Lepidosauria; order Squamata; family Dipsadidae; genus Erythrolamprus; species Erythrolamprus reginae. The sequence goes on from NC_091950.1 coordinate 184,485,241, forward strand.
TGGGGCACAAACTGGGTTTAGTCAGAACTCTACATCTCAGGGCTGAAAGTTTTATTTTTACTATTTATTTATTATCTATTTATTTAGTTATTTTTCTACTACCTACCAACCTATTTATTTATATCATAAACATGTACAGTGGTACTTCGACATACGAGTTTAATTCGTTCCAGACCCGAGCTCGTAAGTCGATCAACTCGCATCTTGAACAAATGCCTTTAGACTTTGTTTTTCGCACCGAGATAACCAGAAGCAAGGAGATTCTTGTGTCACCTAGCAGAAGCTCAGCTTGTATCCCGAATTTGAGCTCGGGTGTCAAACAGAATTTTTGCTCGTGTCCCGGCTCATAACTTGGAATACTTGCATGTGGAGCAGCTTGTATCTAGAGGTACCATTGTATTAGATAATGGATATGTATAATCATAACTATGAATACATAGGACAAGAACAGTAGGCATGCTGGTGCACTTATGCATGCCCTTTAAATACCTCTTTGGAACGGGGTGAGGTAGACAGTAGACAGTCTTAGGTTAAAGTTTGAGGACTTTGGGGAATAAACCACAGATTCAGATAGTGCATTCCAGGCATTGACCACTCTGTTACTGAAGTCATATTTTCTACAATCAAGATTGGAGCAGTTTACCATACATTTGTATCTATTATGTGCTCATGTATTGTTGTGGTTGAAGCTGAAGTAGTCGTTGACAGATAGGACGTTGTAGCAGATAATTTCATATACTATGTTTAGGCCAGACTGAAGCTGGCATAGTTCTAAATTGTCTAAGCCCAACATTTCAAGTCTGGTGGCATAAGGCATTCTGTTACAAACAGAGGAGTGGAGGACTCTTCTCATGAAATATCTGTTGTGGTCTGGAGCTAGCAGCAGAGTCGGACAGCAAGGAGGCTGGGAACGACCATGGGCCAGGCCTGGAGACTGGAGAAGGCTTGATACCAGAGGATCCATCCAGGGCCATTTGGGAGGTCTGTCCCAACTCCAGAACCTCCAGAGGCTGACATGAGCAAGGCAGAGGAACAGGGGGATCCTGTTCTCAATGTGTGCATGCACAGAGATGCCAGAAGGCAAGAACAATTACAGAGGAGAAGGACTACTTAGAAGTAAGGCTTGGAGTTAATTGCCCCCCCCCCCCCAATAAGCTATATAAGTGGAGCACACGAAAGGGTTTGTTGCAGGAAGCAACTCAGTTCAACTCTAGCTCTGGTCATTCCAGCTCTGTCTCTGTTTCTGTTTGGACTTGCCAAGATTCTTGTTAATTGGTCTTTGGCAGTTTGTCAAGGAAGATTAAGATTTGTGTGTTTATCTGCCTTTCCCTGATGGACTGTTGTTGGACTTTTTATCATTTGTTTGGGACTTGTTATGGCTGGCAATGAAAATAATTACCAGCCATTAAAAATAAGAGAGGTTTTTGGGATGCCATTTTTGCCATATTATTTAATCAGGAAGCCTAGGCCAGAACAATATCTCTAGACTTGTTTGATTAATGTCTGATATGCAGTCTGGGTTCCAGACAGATGAACTGTATTCAAGAATTGGTCTAGCAAAAATTTTGTATGTCCTAGTATGCAGTTCAATATTACCAGAGAAGAAACTACGTACGCAAGATTAGGTTAACAACTTTTAATGCTTTTTTGGCAATGCTGTTATAAGTGAGCTCTGGCACTTAGATCGTTAGAGAGGAATACACCAAGGTCCTTGACAGAGTGAGAGTCATCTACAAGGTCGTATCTTCCCAGCTTGTATTTGGTGATTTGAATTTTTTTGGCAATATATAAGACAAAGCATTTGTTGGTTGATTTTTGGAGTTGCCAATTGTTTGACCATTCTGACAGATAGTCAAGGTCTTTTTGTAGGGCAGCAGCATTGTCGGTGGTGATGAATAGTTGTACATCATCAACGAAGAGAAAGCAGTAGCTTATAATCTGAACTTTCCATTGGTGCTTTGGGTCCCCATGTCAGCATATGTCTGCCAAGCAAGTTGTCACCCTCAAACATCAAACTGTTTCTCTGTTTATCTAGTCATTCTCGTTGCCAAGGTTCACAAATGGCACTAAACCAACTGGCATCAAACAACAATAACATTGCTCACTCAAGTGGTCGTTGTGTAGCAGGTAAAACTACTTATTGCCAATAAGGGAGCAGAGACCATGAGGAGATAGCTTCCTCAGTTTCAGTTGCAGACAGAGTGTCTTGTGGGAACTTAGTGCTTAATTTCTACACACACACACACACACACACACCTCATTGTGGAAATTGAAATCGATGTAGGATTCTTACTGTGAATCTATTATGAGAAGTTTAAGCCAATGTCATCATGTTGCAAATGACAAAAGCTTTAAATTATGCACAACTGATATCAGTACAGGAAATGATACGCCTTGTACATTGCTTAAGTGTTTATCTTGGATTGGATTCAAATTACTGTCAGCCAAATGGTAGATTTGAATGCACCTCTGTCAGTTGTATTCTGACAAGGTAGCGATCTGTCACCAGAGTGTGTATATTGTGATTTATAATCCACTACATTGTAATTGTTGCTCTGTGTTTAACTACTTGCTCAAAGACAGTGCAAAGCTGCCGGCATCTCAAGCAAAGTTACGTTTCAAGGCTATAATGGTACATTTAAAAGTATAGTTTCAAGTATGTTTCCTTGAAATGATATTCCAATGTAAGTAGCAAAATTTACTTTCAGGGAAATGGATTTTGGGCTAAGGAAACTTATTAAACTCAGTCTGAATCATTTTGGAACTACAGTATATGGAAGCTTGTGCTACAAGAATTCATATTTTCTTTGGAATACATTCTTATCTATATCTATCTGTCTGTCCGTCCGTCCATCTGTCTACTGTATATACAAAAGCTAAATCCACTCACTCATTATGAAATCTCCAGAACTATCTACAAACCTGACATTTGGTACGTATGTTCCTCTTGGCTTCTGGGTGCTAGCTAAGAAATGATTTTTCGATATAGAAAATCAATGAAACTCTTGGTTTTAAGTTGATGAAGCAGAAATATAGAAAAACAACAGAAAAAAACAGCCGATGTATTAGGGTAGCCTCAATAGATATTGTTTCCTGCCCAGTGCTGTATATTTCAAAATAAATCCAGTAAGCTATCAGCTACGTCCCAAAGGAATCGACACAATTATTTTCCTGCTAAAAGCAAGCAAAAATTGAAAGTATAAGGTACATACTGAAAACCCATCTGTAATGCATTCAATTTTGATAATGAAGAAATCATCAGAATCCATTTGGAATAATGATGCAAAAATGGAAAATAAAGATGGTTCACTCTGGCTATTGCCCCTGAAGATTTCAGAACACAGTGTTTGAAATAAAAGTAGAAACAGGGAGCGTAATATTTCCATGAGTCAGATATCGTTTATGACTGAGTGAAACTGAGATTCCATTTGATGGAAATTGCTGTAACCTCTACTGGACCTTACAGATTATGTTCAGATAATTGGCCAGAAATTACTTCATGTATTGAGAAATGCAATACACTAAAATTGAATGTATGGGCTTATTTAGAATATTAGTAACGAAGTTAATTTATTACAAAATTCATCTCAATTTTCTTCTTAGCTAATACACTCACTTTGCATAGCCATGTATCAATCTGAATGCTAGCTGAATTTTTTGTATATATATACAGGCAGTCCACGACTTACAACAGTTCATTTAGCGACCATTCAAAGTACGACGACATTGTAAAAAGAGACTTTTTCACACTTACAACCACTGTTGCATCACCATGGTCATGTGATCAAAATTCAGACATTTAGTAACTGAGTCATATTTATAATGGTTGCAGTGTCCTAGGACAGTGCTGGCAAATCTTTTTTGGTTTACATGCCCAAAAAGTATGTGTGTGCATGCATGGGCCCACACCCATTCCCTATCCCCCACCCATACACACCTCCTAACTTTCCCCTGTGCATGCGCACAGCCCCGCCCCTGCTCATGGGCCTCAGTGAAACCTGAGAAAATTAAAAAATGGGCAAACCGGAAGTTCAGAAAAATGGACTTCTGGTTTACCTGCTGTGCTGTTTTTTGCACTCTGGAGGCTTCAGTGAAAAAAGATACTGTATAAGTCTGTGGTGGTTTTAAGAAAGCTGGACATTCTTTATACCTTGAATCAAGAGCTCAATGTTTCCCTGTCACAAGGCATTCTTCACTTATTTCTAATCTGTCAGTAAAGATCTACGTTGCATTCTAGTTCATCAGCCAAACTGAACTGTCCAAGAGGCATAGGATGGGAGAGTGCACATAAAATTGTGCAGTTTAATCTTTAGCCAGTCTGCAATTTCTTAATGCACAACTAAAGGAAAAGCACTAGAACAAGAGTGCAGTGTGTGTGTGTGTGTGTGTGTGTGTGTGAGAGAGAGAGAGAGAGATGCATACATCACTAAGCCAAACTTCACTACATAGACAACTCTGCGGAGAGGGGCGACATACAAATTTAATAAATGAATGAATGAATGAATGAATGAATGAACGAACAAACAAACAAACCCTCTGTATTTTTCTTGGCAACATTTTCAGAAGTGGTTTGCCACTGCCTTCTTTAATAGAATAGAATAGAATAGAATAGAATTCTTTGCTGGCCAAGTGTGAGTGGACACACAAAGAATTTATCATTGGTACATATGCTCCCAGTGTACATAAAAAAAGATACATTTGTCAAGAATCATGAGATTCATAGGGGGTCAAATAAACAATGAGAAAACAATCAATATTAATAAAAATCTTAAGGATACAAGCAACAAGTTACAGTCATACAGTTATAAGTGGGAGGAAATGGTCCAAGATCATTCAGTACAGTGTTCATCATTCAACAGTGATCCAAGATCATTCAGCAGGCTTCTGCAACTAAGGCAGGGCCAGCACAAGTGTCTCTAAGTCCAACACCTATAATTACACCAAAGGAAGAGAATATTTGTAGCCCAGAGTTGAAATGTGGAGTCCCTGATACTCTCTGACTTGGTTGTTTGCTTGGAGACATGTCATTGCCCAGCTAGGTAGCATTATCGGTGCAAGTAAATATGGGTTTTGTCGATTTGTCTGCAAACACTCTAATCACGGAAACAGTAGGGAAGTAAAGGAGCAAAACTACAACCCCACCACAACTGACACGGCAAGTTAGAAGACAGTATATAAACAGGCAGCAAGCAACCTCAGTCACTCACACAAATATGAATGTCTCATCATGGCAGGAGGTGTGGGTGGGTGGGTGTGGATATGTGCGTACTTGTGTGTGAGTGCCTGGGATGGATGAGCGAAGAATAATGGTAGTGTATGTTGGGTTTAACTACTCTACTACATGCTTGCACTGTCTTGTAAACACATCTCTATGGTCAGGTCGCAATTAACTGACCAGTGTATCACCTTTTGATGACCAAAAGGGGCAGGTACTCTGCAGACTATATAAACCTCTGCAGAGTAGATGCCCCCCCTCTTCTGAACTCTGTTTGCCTTGATGAACCTTTCTTGTCCACCTCCTGTGTGCTCCATTGTCCTCGGCTGAGGACACATGTGTGAGATGAAATCCAAAGCCATCCTCACACATGGGACCATCCAGAAGTTATTAATATGGACTGGTTTATCTGCCTGCAATGTGTAATTACATGAATCAACATAATTGTAAGTAAAGATTGTATTTTTCATCTTTATGAAGGAGTGATCATTCATTGCTAACAAATGGGATTCTGAACCACGTGTTATTTCTTGCCATGCTAACTCCGCTGCAAATTAAGCCAGCTGAACTCTGCTAATACAAATAATATTAATAATAATCAAAATATCCAACAGTGTACCCCAAGAGTATTGTATGAGACCCCATCAAGATCACCCAAGGTGAGAAGAGCATCTCATCTGCAAAACTAAAAGAAACACCTATATTACCAGCAGCAATATCAAAATACGCTAGAGGCAAGTGTTCACTTTAGTGACAACAGCAAAGGCATCATTTCGTATTGTGTGGGAGAAAACAATGATAAACCACTCTTGAATTTTACTAAGAGACTGCATGGATTGTCAGTCCAGATCAGAAGATAAAATCGTACTTCAACCCACCCCCAATGCTTATCACAGAGCACGTGCAGCAAAAGCCCTTCAAAATCTTCTTTTCTCTGTTTAATAAAAAGTGGATCATGATGTGTTTAGATACCATCTTGGATAAATAACAACTTTTTTCAAATTGTAATTGACACCACTATTAAATAGGCGTTGATTGCTTACCTGAACGCCTCTTCTCGTACGGTGAGCGGGTACAGCAGTCACGTGGGGTTGCTCCTGTCCAATCCGATGGGACTGAGCCTAGTATTAAAAAAGCCTGCTGGATCCGCCCCTTCCCCAGAATTCGCGAATCCGTAGACTTAGGCTCAGATGTGAAGGCTCAATGATGTTCAACTCTCATGTGTTAGAAGAAAGGTAGGTTATAGAAGTCATAGAAGACCACATAAAAGGGAGGGAAGTGACTGCTGTACCCACTCACCGTACGAGAAGAGGCGTTCAGGTAAGCAATCAACGCCTATTCTCCCTACTGAAGGAGCGGGTCCAGCAGTCACGTGGGACATACCCAATAGATAAGTCCCTAGGGTGGGATTAGTTCACTATCGTGAGAGATAATGGATTGGAGTACCCTTCTGCCGAAGGCAGCGTCCGCTGATGCGTAAGAATCGATCTTGTAGTGCCTTATGAAGGACTTTGGCGAGGCCCAAGTGGCTGCTTTGCAGACTTCTTCCAACGGGGCTTGAGTCGCCCAAGCGGCAGATGTGGCAGCACTTCTGGTGGAGTGCGCTGTAATATTCTTTGGAATGGAGAGGGAAGCTGACTCATAGGCCTTAGAGATGGTCCCTCTGATCCAACGGCCTATTACTGTTGAAGACACTTTGGATTCCATGGATCTGGGATGATAGGCCACAAATAGTGCTTCAGACCTCCGAATGGGTCCTGTGCGTTGAATGTAAACTTTCAGCGCTCTAGTAAGGTCCAGAGTGTGCCATCTAATTGCCAGGGGATGATCCCATTGGAGGCAGAAGGAAGGTAAGACAATATCCTGGGATCTGTGGAACATGGAACTGACCTTGGGTAGAAAGGTGGGGTCCAGTCGCAGAACCACCTTGTCCTGATGGAACTGGCAGAGGTCCTGTCTGATTGAGAGAGCTGCCAACTCAGATATGTGTCAGGCGGATGTAATCGCCACCAGGAATGCTACCTTAAAAGATAGGTACCTGAGGGACGCTGATTTCAGGGGTTCATAGGGTGCCTGAGTAAGGGAATGGAGAACCCGTGGCAAGTCCCAGGAAGGATATCTGTGGACCTTAGAAGGCCTGAGGTTGGCAATACCTTTGAGAAATTCTTGGATTTCTGGGAAGGAACTGAAAGGCTGCCTGCGAGGCCCTGCCAAGACAGAAGAAATGGCTGCCAGGTGGCAACGGATGGTGCTGGTTGAAAGGCCTTGATGGAAACCTTTCATGAGGAAGGAGATTATCCTGTGAATGGGAAGACACAGGGGAGACAAACCTTCCTGCGAGCACCACTGATGGAATTTGGACCAAGTATGGTCGTAGATCCGATTGGTAGACCCTCTTCTGGCCTTCAGGATGATTTCCACTGTGTCCGGGTCGTACCCTCACAGGTCTAGGTCTCTCCGGATAATAGCCAGGCGGTGAGGTGGAACCACTCCGGGTCTGGATGGAATGAGGCCCCCTGCCGCAACATATCCTCCGAAACGGGGAGTCGCCAGGGGTCCTGGACGGACAGATGCTGGAGGTCCGCGAACCAGGGCCGGCGAGGCCAGTGAGGGGTGATCAGGATTACTCGAGCCCTCTCTAGGATGATTTTGTGGATCACGTCTGGAAGAATTGGAATTGGAGGGAAGGCATACAGTAGACCTGGAGGCCAAGGAATCCTGAGAGCATTGATTGCCTCTGCTCCCGGGGATGGAAACCTGGAGATGAAGCGAGGGAGCTGGGCATTGGTTTCGGTCGCAAACAAGTCTAGTACTGGTTGACCGAACCTGAGGCAGATCTGGTGGAACAATGCCTGATGGAGATTCCACTCTCCTGGATCTATAGTCGCTCGCGAGAGCCAGCCCGCTTGGACGTTGAGGCTCCCCGAGATGTGATCGGCTAGTAGCGACTGGAGATGTCTCTCCGCCCAAAGGCCTAATTTTAGGGCCTCACTCATGAGTGCCTTGGATCTTGTGCCTCCCTGTCTGCAAATGTGGCTTTTTGTGGCTATGTTGTCCGTAAGGATCAGAACATGCTGGTTGATGATGTGAGGTTTGAACTGTTTGAGGGCCAGAGAAACAGCTCTCAATTCTAGCCAATTGATGGGCCTGGAGGCTTCCTCCGGTGACCACGTGACCTGGGCTATTAGGCCTTGGGCATGGGCTCCCCAGCCCAATAGGCTGCCATCTGTGGTGACAACAAACTGGTCTGGGCACCTGAAGGGAGATCCCTTGTCCAGGGCTGGAGAAATCCACCACTTGAGGGATCTGCGAACTGCCGGTGGAATGGCGATGCGACGAGTCGAGTTGCTGTGCCCCGATCTCTGGAATGGTAACAGAAGCCACTGTAGTTCCCTGGCATGAAGACAAGCCCAGGGGATAATGCCAATGCACGACACCATCTTTCCCAGTAGGGAGGATAGGGTGACTATGGAGGCTGATTGTTGAGATAGAATACGTGAAATAAGATCCCGTATGCTGTGCTTTCTCTCAGAAGAGAGGAAAACCTGGGATATCTCTGAATTAATGATGGTTCCCAGATGTAGAATGGAAGTAGATGGCCTAAGGTGGCTCTTACTGAAATTTATAGAAAACCCATGGTTCTGTAGAACCGACATGGTGGAGGAGAGATCTGCAGCCACTCCATCTTTAGAATTTCCATGAATTAAAATGTCATCTAAATAACATAAAATATGGATGGGCGTGGCCCGGATATGTGCCGCCAGGGGTCCCAAGAGCTTGGTAAAGACTCTAGGGGCCGAGGAAAGCCCAAAAGGCATAGCCCTATACTGAAAGTGTCTGCCCTGGAAGGCAAAACGTAAAAATTTCCTATGGCATTTGGCAATGGGAATATGGAGGTAGGCTTCCGTAAGATCCAATGAGACCATAAAGTCCCCAGGATGCAGGGCGGCTAAGATGGAAGATAAGGAATGCATTTTAAATTTCCTGTATTTAATGAATTGGTCCAAATTTTTTAGGTCTAAGATGGCTCTCCAGCCTCCAGAGGTCTTAGGGACCATGAAGAGGATGGAGTAGAAGCCCAAGCCTCTCTGGAGAGAGGGGACCGGTTGGATAGCTTTAATGGCTAACAAGTGGGAAATAGCTTCCTCCATTCGGATACAAGATGGAGAAGAAGTGGGAGAAGGACAAGAAATAAAACGTTTAGGGGGGGGAGAAATAAACTCTAAACGGAGACCCCTTTCCACAGTGTCAATGACCCAGGGGTCCTTACAGGAGCGGTGCCAACTGGTGGAGAACCAAGCTAGGCGACCGCCTATGGGAAAGGTAGAAAACTCACCATCTGGGTTTTTTGGAAGGCCTGGTCGAGGAGGATCCTCTCTGGTAGCGGGAACCTCTGCCCCTGGTGTTCTTAGATTGGGATCGAAACCGAGGGGAATACTGACCTGGATTTCTTTGAAAGGCGAACCCCTGATCTTGTTGACGACCTGGGCGCCGAAAGGACTGCGGCTTAGTGACCTTCTTGGTGGTGGGTCCTAAGACCTTTTTCTTGTCCGTGGTCTCTGTGAGGAGAGGGTCCAGAAGGTCCCCGAAGAGGAGATTGCGTTTCAGTGGACCCTTGGCTAACTGCCACTTTTGTCTTACTCCCGCCTGCCAAGGGCGGAGCCATAATAGTCTTCTGGCCGTTGTGGAGGCCGCTACTGACCTGGCCGCAAACCTGGAAGATTGCAGAGTAGCATCCGCTACATATTGGGCGGCTGCGAAAATTTTGTTGAAGTCTTGTTGGCCTCGTAGGTCATCTGGAGGTAGATGTTGTTGGAGCTGACGAAACCACAAGAGCATAGCTCTGGAGAAGAAAGAGGCTGCTGCAGCACTTTTAATGGCCCATGAATCTGCGAAGAAGCCTCTCTTGAGCATCTGCTCAAGATGCTTGTCTTCTGGACGGAGGACCTCCTCTGCTTCGCCAGGCATGGCTGCTGCAGAGTGGAGGGTCTTAACTGGTTCATCTGGTTTGGGGCAGGCTAGGAGCTCCTCATAAGAAGGAGAGAGCTTGTACAACTTTTTATCCTTGGAAGTGGGGTTAAAGCCAGAGGCTGGATGGTCCCACTGTTTAAGCAAGGCGTCCTTGAACAATTTTGGCATAGGAATTACCTCATTATCTTCCTGTTCTTCCATGAAATAAGGTAGATTTTCCTCCGGAGGGTCTGTGGAAGGAGTAGCCTGCTTTTCTTGCCCGGCTAGCCCTGTGGATGCTCTTGCCTTGAGGAGGAGAGATTTGAAGAGTTGAGATGGAAAAATGGCCGCCGGGGCTGGAATCTTAATTTGAGATTCCTCATCTTCCGACAGACGCTGAAAAGGGTCATCATCCTCTTCTGCATCCACGTCCTCATTCTCTTCCTGAGAAGAATCTGAGTCCTCAATGACTGGGGCTCTATAGGAAGGAGGAGAGCTCATGGGACGGGAGGAACGTGGAGGGGGATGAGACAGAGAAGGCACATTGATAGCTGAGAGCTTAGCATCAATGGCTTTAGACAATACAGACAATATAGATTGAAACTCCGGAGGTAAGGAAGAAATATCAGCTGGAAGGTTAGAGGAATCCCTGAAGGCCTGAGAAGTTTCTGGCTGGGAGGAATCTTCAGTAATATCTGGCTCCTCTGGACCTAAGCCCCATAGGTTAGGTTGGGGAGGATTTAGGTTTGGCTCATCCAGAGAAAGCACAGTAGCCCCAGAGAGAGGCAGATTAGAGGCCTCGGGGGGGGGGGGCTGGATTTATGTGCACTTGGGCCTGCACCTTTAAACGTTTGGCTGATTTATCATGTATTTTTTGCAGGGCTAGGTCCCTTCTCTTCTCAGCCCTGGTGGACTTGGCCAAGGAATGGGCTCCTGAAGAAGAAGAGGAAGAGGCCTGGGGGATATTAGTAGATTCATCGCCAGTAGGCCTAACCTCTCTGGGACCTTTGGTAGTGCCTCTCTTGGGAAAAGAAGCCATAGTCTGAACAAATTACAGAAGACAAGGCTTGAGCCAAAGGTAGATATTGGGGGGAGAAGGTTTGATGAGCTTTCCCAAGAGGAGAAGTGACCCTGCTCCTAGGCCCAGGAGCGACTGCGACTTAGGGGCAATCTGGACGGAACCAGAGTTCGTGTCCCTAAATGCAGCGTGGCAGGCCTCGCTAAACTTAACTTAAGTAAACCAAGGCACACTGGTTGGAGGCCATGCCGGTGGAGAATGGACCTGAGGAAACTCACAGCTACTCCAGGGTCAGGCGGTGGACTGGAAGCACTAACGGATGACCAAGAAGGGCAAACCGAAAGTGCGCAATTACTGGGTGTGAGGGCCTTCGCGCCAAAATAACCGCTCCGTTTGCAATCGGAGGGAACTAAGTCCGGGAGACAAAACAAGTCCCACACCGCAGGAGGTAAATAGCCATTTAGTCTTTCAATAATAATAACAATAGCTTGCCTGGCAGCACCTCCAGGCAAAGAGGAATAAGGGAAATTCCAATCCGGCCGCAGCGGCAGCACGGAGGGAAAAAAAGCCGCGAATGGCTGCGCTGCCAAACTTCTCCCCCAACTCCAAGCCCGGTACGGCTGAGTTCTTAACAATGCCGGCAAGCTTTAATAGTAAAATAATCTTACTTTTATTGAAGAGAAATGATCGAAGGGAAGGTGTTTTTGAGAGGAACGAGCCTTCACGAGACCCGCTGGATGCGGGGACTGAGCGAATTCTGGGGAAGGGGCGGATCCAGCAGGCTTTTTTAATACTAGGTTCAGTCCCATCGGATTGGACAGGAGCAACCCCACGTGACTGCTGGACCCGCTCCTTCAGTCCCGAGAAGCACAATTAGATATTTACATGACATTGCCTAGCAGTTTAGAATAAGAATCAAAATCCCAAAATATAATAAAATTGGGAGCAGGTCTGATGTAGAGATAGAAAAAAAGAATACATTCTTTTTTTGTTTTTTTAAAAATAATTTTATTACAAACATGTACATCACATATAAGAAAAATATAATTTATTAATACAGCTTTATGCCATCGTAATTTCATTCTCATTTCCACATTTTCCTAGTTATGGCTAGACTTGCTCTTAGAATCTCCTTTCGGTAGGAAGTACGGTAGCTTGTTATGCATCAGTCTTTCTGCAATATATTATCTATAAATAGATCTACTTTTCACATTGCAGCTCTAAAATCTATTTCAGTGATAATTTGCTTAGGTTTGCTTTCTACTCAGAAGTATTGCACAAAATGCTTTGACATAAAACAAGCAAACAAACAAGCCACCCAACTTACCATATGGTAGAGGTGAATTTTTCAATCCACTGCCATCAGAAAACATGACACTTGTGGATTCTATACTATCAAATCTTTACACAAGGTACCAGGAGTTTCCAAGGAAAACATGTCCCAACTACAATTAGGCCACCCTTTTCCTGGCAGAGCAACATTTCCCCTTCAGCTACATTTAATGCTCAGGAGATCTGCTGTTTCGGATTGCAAGAATCATATTTTAAACATAAATATCCTCAAAAAGATAAACTGTTTGGATAAGTTTTTGCTTGAATGGCATTTTCTTCTCATTATATGATTGGCTATCTAATCTTTTTTTATTCCTTGACCGAACTGGTGATTATTTCAACCACTAGGTACCGTGTTTCCCCGAAAGTAAGACAGTGTCTTACTTTCTTTTTATCCCCAAAAGCCCCACTATGTCTTACTTTCGGGGTATGTCTTATATTGGAAAAAACGGTGCGCGCTGGAGTCAGAAAAAGACATAGACAGACGGGGAGGGAGCCGGCCGGCCAGCGAGGCCCAGAATGCGCTGCCAGCTGGGAAGGAAGGAGGGAGGGAGGCGGCCCCTGCCCCCGCTGCTTTCCCCACCGCGCCGCTCCCAAGCGCCTTCCTCGCCCTCGCCGCCTTCTCGCTCTCCAGGTCCAGCTAGATGAGAGGGAGGCGGCAATACCCCTGTGTTTCCCCGAAAGTAAGACGTATGTCTTACTTTCGGGGTACGGCTTATATTAGCCGACCCCCCTGAAACCCCCAATACGTCTTACAATCGGGGGTGTCTTGCTATCGGGGAAACAGGGTAGCAGCAGAATTATAAGGTGTTTTTCCCCAAAAAACCCCCTCTTTGCTGCCATTTGTTCAAAGTAATTGGAACTAGGATCACAATATCCTAACTGTAAACACAGAACAAATGATTGTTTCACTGAGTCATGATGACTGAAGTTTTCAATGAATATATAGAATTCACTAGCCCTGTTCAAGAGGGGGGACAGATGTCACACGGCATTTCCACCACACCTGTCATTATGTCCACAGCCAATCACAACAGAACAATGTTCTATTCTTGTTTTACACCCCTCCATATTTAACATAACATTTTTACATGTGATTTTATTTTTGATAAACTGTCATTTGATGAGAAATACCATATAACTTTACCTTTGAAAAATAATAATAAACACACAAAGCAGAGATCTCTATGCCTAAATGGGATGATGCCAAAATTATGGGACATCAAAAGCAAATTCCCCTTTTTCATAGTTGAATTGTGACATTATAGTTAAGGTCAGAGTCTGTGTACTGATGTCACAATGGAGATTTGGGTTCTTAGTGCATCTTAGTGCAGGCAATTGTAGGACCAAATATATTAAACTCTAGAAACATAGAAGTCTGATGGCAGAAAAAGACCTCCTGGTCCATCTAGTCTGCCTTTATACTATTTTCTGTATTTTAACTTAGGATGGATATATGTTTATCCCAGGCATGTTTAAATTCAGTTACTGTGGATTTACCAACCACGTCTGCTGGAAGTTTGTTCCAAGGATCTACTACTCTTTCAGTAAAATAATATTTTCTCATGTTGCTTTTGATCTTTCCCCCAACTAACTTCAGATTGTGTCCCCTTGTCCTTGTGTTCACTTACCTATTAAAAACACTTCCCTCCTGGACCTTATTTAACCCTTTAATATATTTAAATGTTTCGATCATGTCCCCCTACTCTACTTCCCATAATATTTTTCCTATATAGTTCTTCTTACACTACACAGTCAATTCTTTATCACAAAAGTGTCCATTTTGCCTTGGGTGCTTTCTTTTAAAAATAGATGTTATTTTAATGCAAAAATGAACAGGTACCCTTGTACTTAGCACTCATTTTTGCCTTTTTTTTTCTTTCTGTTCATTTTTTTCTTTATCTTCTGTGCATGTTTCAGCCACAAATAATTCATTTTCTGAATATGTCTGATAATGAGGGTTATCTCGTTATTGCACTAATTATTATTTTTCTCTTCACTAAATATTGCTTTATTATCCTTAAATTGCAAGACAAAAAGCCTTTGCTGAACTACCAGCCAGAAAAATTACAACAATCAATGGGCAGCTTTTAAATTATTATAATTGTACAAGTTTCTGAATGGAATGTTGTGGAGTCCTCCTAGTGTCTGCTATACTTTCATTACTAAGCAGGACTTCAGGGAATACTTCTGATGCATAAAAGGATCTGGAATTTAATTTCAAAATGTAATCCCGTTGTTTTTGATTATTGAAATGCATTCATTCTTTTTAATGGAAATTAGTTTACTAAATACATATTAGGGGAATCATGTATTGATCATGTTTACAACTTCTACTAAATACTTTGAATCGCTTGGAATCAGGTGGCATATGAACTCATTATTATTATTACGCCATAGAGGATATTACATTTGTATGCTGCCCCAAGTTTTCGGAGAAGGGCGGCATACAAATCTAATAAATAATAAATAATAATAATGCCTGGCTACTGATAAGTAGATGGAGCCTATAAGAAACCCCTCACATATCCTGCTAAGTATAAGAATTCTCTTTTTCTTTTTCTTTTTTCTAGATCATGTTTTCAGGGCATATGTAACAAACCATCCTTTCATCAAGATGGAAAAAATACAAATTGTAAAATTACAATACTTTAATGTAAGGATAACAGCATCACAGTACAGTAATATCTCATATTATGAACTTAATTGGTTCCGGGACAAGGTTCGTAAGGTGAAAAGTTCTTAAGATGAAACAATGTTTCCCATAGGAATCAATGGAAAAGCAAATAATATATGCAAGCCCAAAACTCGCCCCTTTTGCCCATTACTGCCGGCATTTGGATCCTTGTTCAGGGGAGGGGGGCAGCGAGGGGGGTGGGTGTGACATTCCCGACGCTGCTGCTGCTTCTCAAAGGGAAACCACTGCCGCACTGCAAAGGGGCTGCAGGAGAGGCGGGGCAGGCGTTACCAAAGCACTCAGAGAAAGCACTCTTGCAGCCGCTTCGCTGGGAGTGCTTTCTCCGAGCACTTCCGGAACCCCCACCCTGCCCCTCTTGCAGCCCCTTTGCTGGGAGCGCTTTCGTCCAGGGCTGTCAGCGAAGGGGCTGCAGGAGAGGTGGGGCAGGCAATCCGGAAGTGCTTGGCGATCTACAAGGCCTCTAAAATGATGCTGGTAATGACACAGTCTGAGGCCCAACTTCTATTGCTTATCCGTGAGCATTTTCCTTAACTTCAGCTTCTTCAACTCTGATGTCTATGGCTATTCTTCTCCTGAGACTCAGGATGGCTTACAACAAATAATATAACTATATAAAATTAATAATATATCTATATAAAATTATGTATGACTAAAATCCCCATAGTTAAAAACCAACCAAACAGATTCAAACATCAGGCATCAGACATTCCTTCACTGGGCAGGACAAGGTATTAAAATTTCAATGGCCTGAGGCCTGCCCGCAGAGATGGGTCTTTAAAACTTTACAGAAGGCAGGGAGAGTGGTGACATTAAATCTCTGGGGGGAGCTCGTTCCATAGGGCCGGGGCCGCCACAGAGAAGGCTCTTTCCCTAGGCCCCGCCAGGTGACATTGTCTGGCTGACAGGACCTGGAGAAGGCCAAATCTGTGTGACCTGATGAGCTGCCCACCCTTTAATTTCTTATAGGAGAAGAGAAACATTCACCTGTTTCTATTGGCAACCCAGATGGGGTAGCAAAGAAAAAATATTTTTCCAGTGAATCTACAATTACCTGAGCCTCTTCTGGTTTACCGGGAAACATCATCACTCTTTAAATTGGGTTTTGACAAACTGTTAATCACATCTATGTGAGCTTCTTCCCACTCAATCCCACACTCTTGTCTGTCTCACCCATCTGGAAGACGGGCTATTTTTTGGACTCGAGTCCAATTTTTGGGACTCGAGGGCCATTGTCAAAAATAGTTCAAGAGACGGATCACCAGAGCAATGCCAGCAATCTGTCACTTGGTCAATTGAAAAAAAACCCAGCTTACGTTTCTATTGGTGAGAACTCATTCTCCATCTGTTAAGAAGTCTAGTAACCACTTCTAGAACAATCAGTTGGGGTAATCTATCTCTCTTTTACACAAGAACTTTATAAAAGTTTTCTGCCTGTACATTAAAAAAAATTCTAGTAAAAAGAAGTGACTGCTATATTTTGTCTATATATAATTCTTATTTGAATGCACCATGTTTGTTAGGACTCTGCCCATAACAGTTGGGTTGGCAATATAGAAGCCAACAATATGTATTATAAGTGAGCTACGTCTCTTTAGCTGAGTTGTTGCAGACTGCCACAAGAGGGAGCTAGAACTCATAGCTTATTTCTCTGAGTCACTCTCTCGGTTTCTTTGTCTGGCTACTCACTGTTAATGGCTACTGACTGTTAGGTTTGCTCTGCATTTTCTTTGCAATCTCTCTGTATTGTAGTGATGTATTATAGCTAAAATGTGTTTAGACTTGATATCTTTGTTTACTGATCATGACAAAGACAACTGGTAAGAAAGACTATGTACTTTGGATTGTTATTCTGTCTTATTACGAGTATGACTTTAGACTGTTTTCTGACTGGGTGTCCAGGTGGAAAGTATTTTGAAATTCCCTGATATTTCCCTGACATTTCCCTGTAACTTGCGATCTAGTTAAGGTGGGGTCGTAGATGACATCATACTAAATGGCTAAGCCATGGAGAAATATCAGTAGCTGAGGAAGCAAGTTGATGCCACAGTTATGCTCATTTTTGCAGGCAGCGCAATCCGTTTTCTTTTTTACAACATGATTTTCCCCTGACTTTTAAATATTTTAGTACAGTTTGGTTTCCCCCCCTGATTTATTCCATTTTTTCCACAAATTCCCTGATAATTCCCGAACTGCCGATCCTAGATTTCCCTGTTTTCCAGGTTTGCTGGACACCCCGGCCTGAATATGTTATTTCTCAAAGTAAACTTTAATTCAAGTTAGTATATCTGTATGTAGTCACAACTAATCTCAATCTAAACATTTCTGTGTGTGCACAACCTTAGTAAACAAGGATTACTCTGCTCATACATTAACAATGTTTCCCAATATTCTTACATAGAAATGTAAACTTTTTTAAAAAAAAAAATCTTACTAATCAGAGCTTTGAGATATTTATACTGGCAATTAACTGCTCCAAGAGAAGTCTGATACAATGCTGGAAACCCGCCAAGGACAATCCCCCCCTACAGCAATTGGTGGTGTTTTTCCCCACTGATGGGTCACAGTAGAGAAAATCCACCAATCGTAGACCTTGGGTTGCCTCACATTAAAAGTGTCAGAGCAGTACCAATTCTTGGTCTTATTGCTGATGCAGAACAGGACCTGGCAAAGACAGTCCCACAAAGTACAACAACATTATTGTTGACCAGAAGAGACACAATAGTAATGTTCCAATATCTGAGGGGCTACCACAAAGAAGAGGGGGGCAACCTATTTTACACAGACCAGAGGGTAAGGCAAGAAACAATGGATGGAAACCAAGCAAGGACAGAAACAACCTAGAACTAAGGAGAAATTTTCTGACATTGAGAACAGTTAACCAATGGAACAGCTTGCCTTCAGAGGTTGTGGGTGTGCCATCAATGGAGGCTTTTAAGAAGAGATTGGACAGTCACTTGTCTAGAATGGTACAAAGTCCCTGTGCTGAGCAGGGGGTTGGACTAAAAAATTTTCAAGGTCCTTTCAAACTCTGTTAATCTGTTATCAATTGGACGACCTGACCATTACTATGGCCGTGACTGAGAGCCTTAGGTAAATACAGTTAGCCCTTGACTTATGATCATAACTGAGCCCAAATTTTCCATTGCTAAGTAATAGTGTTGCCCAATTTTACCACCTTTCTTGCAGTTAAGTTAGCGACGTAGCTGTTAAATGAATCTGGTTTCACCACCCACTCGTTTATCATAAGATTGCAAAAATAATGATCACATATAGGACAATGCAATTGTCCTAAATGCATGCCAGTCACCAAGTATCCAAATTTTGATCATGTAGAGATCTTGTAGCGGTCATAAGGGAGAAAATGGTCATAAGTCACTTTTTTTTAAAATTGCTGTTGTAACTTCAAGCGATCACTAAAAGAATGGCAGTAAGTCAAGGATTACTTATACTGATGCACATGTATAGTGTGTGTCCTCACTTAAAGCGGAATTGCAGACACATTCATTAGTATCTGACTAAGCCTGTCCCCCACTAACCAAAACACAAAAAACCCCTGAACCCCTTTGACGATGAGAAGGAAACGGTGCTCTAAATAGCTTATTGCTCTTGGGAAAACTACGTGAGACTATTTGTCTTCCAAATCATTTAAGCAGTTTAAAATATTAGAGGTTTATAGCATGTTATCTAACTGCTGTCGCATCTCCCAATGATCTGAGGGGGGAAATCCACACTGTATACATTTGTTTATTAACAACATAGCTATATATACTAACCAGAAACAGGGGAATATGCATGTGCTAGGATTTGCATTTCACTGCAAAATAAACTTGGTCTTTTTTTAAAATCAGGAAGCATTTGGGCAGAAGTATAATCAATTCTTAAGGATTAGATATTTTTTCTGAGAAACAGAATATGGTTTAAGGTGCTGAACTGGAGAATACTTTTTAAAGGAGAGAAAATAAAAGATGTTTCATGTGAAGTGCTTAAAAAACAGGTCTGGGAATCTAATCCAAAAGTGTTTATAATGGATATGAAGCCCATAAAAGAGAGCTTTGGTACTTAGAACCGAAAAGTGTTTATTACAAATGAAAACTAAAAATACTAAAAATATTTGAAAACCATAGCAATCATAAAGTGTTGAAAAGTGTTCGGAAACTTCAGATCATGCAGAATGCAGCTGCGAGAGCAATCATGGGCTTCCCTAGGTGTGCCCATGTTACACCAACACTCCACAGTCTGCATTGGTTGCCGATCAGTTTCCGGTCACGATTCAAAGTGTTGGTTATGACCTATAAAGCCCTTCATGGCATCGGACCAGAATATCTCTGGGACCGCCTTCTGCCACACGAATCCAAGCGACCAATTAGGTCCCACAGAGTTGGCCTTCTCCGGGTCCAGTCGACTAAACAATGTTGTTTGGCGGGACCCAGGGGAAGAGCCTTCTCTGTAGTGGCCCCGACCCTCTGGAACCAGCTCCCCCCAGAGATCAGAATTGCCCCCACCCTCCTCGCCTTTCGTAAGCTCCTTAAAACCCACCTCTGTCATCAACCATGGGGAAATTGAGATATTCCTTCCTCCTAGGCCTATGTTTGTGTGTATGTTCGGTATTTAATAAGGGTCTTTTAATTATTTTAAATATTAGATTTGTTATATGATGTTTCATTATTGTTGTTAGCCACCCTGAGTCTACGGAGAGGGGTGGCATACAAATCTAATAAATAATAATAATAATAATAAATGGTCACTGCTTGAACATTATTTTATTTACAATGATTTAAGCAAGAAAATCATCCTCCCAGCAAGAAAAACCTAGGAAATATGCAACCAAGAAACTGATCCACCCAATTCATTCCTATATAAATTGATTTCTTTTGCTTCAGATTTAAAGTTAGAAATCGTACTTTGAATTTTTGTCCAGCTAAACAATTACCTTCACTTAGTAAAATAGTTGTTTAGGAAAAGAACTAGGCTAACTTACATAATTTTTATATGATGGAAGTTATTGTTTCTTTGGCTCTCATTTACAAAGGTAGGAAATTCACAAGGCAGGGACCCATATTGTGAAACTCATAAGGCAGGGACCATATAAATGTTGAACTTCCCCCCCAAAAGTGAGGATTGCATAGAATGTTTACAAATGCTTAATAAAACGGGAGAATTGGAGAGAAATGGAGTGGGGTGGAAGGAATGGAGTCCAACATACATAAAGTAAACCAAAATTAAATGCAGGGAGAAGGGTCACAGTGAATGCCTGAGTAGTGTCTTCCCCAAGTGCCAATCAACAGGAATCACAGTAAATATCACCAAAACTTTGGATGGGGGAAGGAACACTATGATGCAGGCTGAAAGGAGAAAGACTGGTCAGAAGAATCCTTGGTACAGTCAACATTTGCCCCAAAGGTGCTTTTTCAAGAGGCAACTGGACTTTCTGATTTTTCTTTGATGATGAGTACAAATGACCAGCTATCTGCAAGGAATATACATCCTTCCATTCCCCACCATCCATGCAGAGCTGAAGAAGCTTCTTGGATGAGAAGCGAAACATCTTTGAAGAAAAACAAAGAAAGTCTAATTGCCTCTTGAAAAAGTACCTTTGGGACAACCATGACCTGGATGACTGAGAATCTCCATAGACAATCAACACTTGCAGTTTCTGCATATATAAAAAATATTTTTTAAAGAATTCCACATTAAATATTTTACTTTAAATTGTTCCAATTTGATTTTAGAATTTTTTCCTCTTTGTTTCTTATTAACTGCAAAAATAATTACTTTATATTTGTTTCTGTTATTATTTTGATATTTAGTTTATATAAATTAAGCATTGAAAAGACTTTATTTCTATGAATCTCAATTGTCCTGAAGAATAGGAACAGGACTGATTTCTTTTCTCAAGAGGATTGAAATTCTGGAATATAAAATATGTGCACTGTAGGAATTTCTTTCTATGCCTTTGCACCACCACCCCGCGCTAATATTCTACTGTATAAGAGCACAGCAGACAATCCAAACCTTTACCTCAGTCCCTTTCAACTCTGTTATATTTCAACTAATTGGAAGGTGCATCCTTAGGGGTTTTTATCAACAGGAAGAATGACACTGGATTGTGCATTCTCTATTCTTTTCCTATGTACATTGTTTTTTTAAAAAACCGTTTGAAAGAGGGCTCTTTATCACACATTGAAAAACTAATCAGGCAAGTTTGTAAATATTGCTCTTGCTTATATTTGGCATAATTCATGAAAAAGGTTTTGGTCAAAGGTCTGGCACTACTGGAGTGGAAAATATATTATCATGCAGCTATCTTAACTTGGTTAAAAGATTGGATAGAATTAAGAAATAATTCTAATAAGAGAAGGTCATGACTTGTAAGTGGGATGGCCTGCATTCTTATGGGACAAAAAATATAAAACACATAGCTATTTTAAAAGACCTATAATTAGGAATGCTCCTTTACAGACCTGGAAACAATTTTTTTTTTAAATCACTATATAAAATTCCCAATGTGGGTATCAATAGGAGCAGTGACTCGTCCAAATTTAATCATTACTGACAAAATAATTAGGTAGAAGGATTTGTTAAATGAACAGTGAAGCCTGAGAACAAAACAATTGGCATGCAATATAGGCAGGGGAGTTGATTGGTGGATGTATACACAAATTCTGTCTAAATATAAAGAGGACAAAAGAATATATGAAATGAAAAAAGATCAGCAAAGACTGGACAAAATTATACAAATAACAAGAAAATTTAATTAGCAAAATATATAAATACTTACTGAGATATAAAATGGAAGATGAGATTGTGAAAGAAACAATGGGCAAATGGGCAAAAAACCTTAGATATAATGTAGAATTGGAGAAATGGGAAAAAATGTGGGAAATAAATATAAAATTGACTATGTCAGCGGTATTCAAGGAAAACCAGTTGAAGATGCTTTACAGATGGCACCTCCCTCCAGCAAGATTGGCTAAGATGTACCCAAACACCTCGCCAATGTGTTGGAAGTGCAAAAAACAACAACAACCATGGAACGTACTACCCATTGTAGTGGATTAAAATTAGAAAATGGTTGGAAAATATAACCGAACAACTCATACATTTGAAACCAGAGATATTTTTATTGGGAATACTAAATAGAAAATATATTAAGGAAATACAATACTTACTTTTACATATAATTACTGCTGCAAGAATAACATATGCCCAGAACCAGAAAAATGATAAAATACCATTCAAGGAAATATTGATAAGAAAAATTCTCAAGTTTGCAGAGATGGATAAATTAATGAAAAAGATAAAGGGAAAGGAAGAGACAGAGTACCATGTAGTATGAAAAAAATTGTATAACTGGCTAGAGATTAAAAACACAGTATAAAAATAAATGGCAAAATGAGAGACAAGGTGTATTATTTGTAAAATACAATTATTTTATAAGTAATTTGTGTGAAGAAACAAATAATAGAATGTTACTGTTCTGAAATGACTATAAAGAGGGAATATATGTTTGTGTGTTGATGTGTGTAATGTTTTGTTGTTTTAAAAGTGTTGTGGTTAGCTCTGGCCCAGCTCCTGCCCCAAGGAATGTGCAGGTGGATGTGGGGGAGACATCCACATGCCGCAGGCCTGTTTTGCTCCCAATGGAATCTGCCAATGAAGCCTCCTCTGACCAAGGAAGCATGAGTGACAGGGAAGAGGGGAGTTTGGCAGACAGCCCAGGAGGAGATCAATCATCTGTATCATCCCTGGATTCTGAACAAGAATTAATGACACATCCACGCATGCATAGAGTGATGCATAGGAGACAACAACTGAAGGATTATTAAAAGAGAAAATGAGGCCACCTGTGGTTGGGTGGGGCTCCAGTAATTAGGGCTGCTGCTATAAATAGCAGCGTGTGGGTTTGGCCGTTGTGAAAGAGTATCTGATCGCAGTTCTTCAGGAATCCTGTGTTGCAGTTTTCTGGACTTTGTTTGTTGATTTTTCACACCTTTGAAACCAAAGCAGAGCAACAAAAGAGTGCTTAGTTTATTTTGAATTTTGTGATAAAGAACATTGTTTTGAATTTTCAAACGTGTGTGTGTCTGAAATTTGTACCCTTGAATTTTCGGGAGGCTCCTACCAGAGAGCCCGGCAGAACAAAAAGTAAAAAAAATATTAAGGAAAAGAAAAGAAAAAGAAAAAGATTTTGTCCCCATCTAGTCTTTCGCAGATTTTTCTGAACCCATATAAAGGGATCATATAAATGATCACATAAAGTTATATAAATGAGAGAATCGCCTAGTCTAAACACTTTGAACTACATCACTTAAGTCTACTTAAATAATTGAGAATTAAGCAGGCTCACTCATTCCTTTAAGGGAGACTAAATTGTCACTGAATGGAAAGATTATTAATGTATAAACGTTTTATTTTATTACCTTTTTATTACCTGGAATAATAGAGAAAGTTCTTTGTATCACCACTCATATTGGAAATGCAAGATATGAAAAATCACGGGGGAGGGGATTTGCTACTGTGAAAATGTTCCCAATCCTCCTTGCTGCACACATGCATTATAAAGTAAATGTGTTAATAACCCAAAAGGCGACCATGTGATTCCCACAACACTGCAACTATGATAAATACTTGCCAGTTACCAAGAGCCTGAACTTTGAACATATGTTTGCGGGGATACAGTAACAGTTCTAAGTGTGAAATTTTTCCTTGCCATTGTAATTTTGAATGGTTGCTAAACAAATAGTTATCTACTGCAGTGTTTCCCAACCTTGGCAACTTGAAGATATCTGGACTTCAACTCCCAGAATTCCCCAGCCAGTATTTGCTGGCTGGGGAATTCTGGGAGTTAAAGTCCAAATATCTTCAAGTTGCCAAGGTTGGGAAACACTGATCTACTGTATATCATGGGTGTCAAACACGATTTCATTGAGGGCCACTTCAGGGTTGTGTTTGAACTTGGGGCCTTGGGTGGGCGTGGCCAGGCTGAGTGTGGCCAGTTAGGCGTCACTCATGCCAGGGGCGTCTTTGGCAGCCCAAGTGCTCTGCCAGCAAAAAACAGGCTCCCAAGCTCCATTTTCACTGACTGAGTCATCTTTGCTGTTTCCCGTGGGTCACATCTAAGCACCCCGTGGACTACATCCAGCACGCAGGCCTTGAGTTTAACACTCTATATCATCGTAAGAGTTCTCTAAAATACCTGCAAACAGAGGCACTATGAAGTCCCTAAAGAGGTTTTTCTAATAAACTCATTAAAAAAGTTCTCAGGAATCCTTAGTCAAGAGTCAGTTTTTCATTTTCTAAAACAAAATATCTCCAAATGGAAAACTTGTCTTCAAAGGATCTCCTATACCTAAGAGAGAGATTTAAAAATCAGCCTCACAATATTTTGCTTATAGATTTTTTTTCCAGATTCCCGTAACTCTTCAGTCAACAGTATTACAAGGTCTATTTGCAATGCTTGTAGTTATGAGAATGAAGAAGCCTATTATTTGAGAACAAATGATAGGTGCTTTTTAAGGACGTAGAAGATAAAAGCACAGGTTTTGTTTTTTATTGTGCTTTTTTTTGTCCCCTAACCTACGTACAAAGATTTGCAAACGATCCCTGATACATAATCAGCTGCTCATATACAGGGGCTCCACGTGACTAGAACCATCAGATAACCTTATCATGCTGAGAGTCTATTCATGTGCAGCTGCTCACACACTAGAGTTCCTTGGCAAACAGTTGAGGTCAATGGACAGATGGAGGATACTGAAAAGGTGAAACTGAAGATGGGACTGAGAGTGCAGCATAAATGCTTTTCTGCCTAGTGTGGTTGAGAACAAGACAAAGCTACTGTTTCCGATCTTGAAACGCAGAATCAAGATGCAGCAGTATTGTTAAAATCTCATGTTTAGAGTAGGAAAAACAATTTTGGTTGCTCGTTACAAGAAGAAAGAATGTAAAATCTAAAGATGAATTTCAGCACAACAGATTAAAATTAGACGAAAGACAAACTACAGCCTTTGGGGTGTTCCTGAATATTAATTTAATTGAATATTTCCTAAATATTAAGGAAGGAGCTAATTTTGCATTCTGGGTATATTGGGCAGTTACAAATCAAAAGTGTCAGTAGCAGAAAGGCAATATTCCCCAGCCCTACCAATCTATGTTGTCCTAATGTAAGGATGATCTGTATACATTGGTTTTGCAGTTAAGCATGGAAACATAGGACTGCAAGAAACTAATATATACTAAACCAGATCATTGGCTTATCTTGACCAGATCTGTTCGTATTGGTTGCAGAGGGTCTCCAAGATTTCACATCAGAGATTCCTCTGTACTGGAAAGTCTATGGTCTTCCAATGAACTATGGTATCAGATTAACAGAGTTGGAAGGGACCTTGTAGGTCATCTAGTCCAATCCTCCACCCAAGCAGGAAACTCTACACCATTTCTGACATATGGCAATCCAGTCTCTTCTTCAAAGCTTCCAGTGATGAAGTTCCCACAACTTATGAAGGCAATCAACACAACTCTTCATTGTCTAAGAGAAAAGTCTAAAAGAATAATTTCCTAGACAGAGAGATTTTTTAAAAAGCCTCACTTGTCACTTTAATCTATACTCTTTAAAATCTAGAGAGTTTGACTTCAAAATACTCATATGCATGACGTTCTATTTACAGTCTGTAAGTTCAGCCACATTTTTATTCTCTGTGCTTTGAAAAGAAGACAGGCTAGGGTGAAAAATTTGTGCAATCAGTTCCTAAGGAAGAGGGATTTCTTTTATCCTTCAAATTTGAGAGAACTAATGGGAGAAACCTTGGCATCGTTATTTTGTATAAAGTAAAGGAGCTACCTATGATGTCTGAGCATGATATTCAAATAACAAATATCAACTATACTCAAATATGATTTGTATTGTGCATATTGGATGGAATGATCCAGGTTCCATAGGGTTGGAGAGTCTTTTTACAAAGACACCACTCTGAAAGTTATATTTTTTGATGCATGTGCTATCAGTGCCCTGCTGGTAACTCTGACAAGGAATTTCACTGCATAAACCCCATTGCAAGGACAGGCAAAGACGCTTAGCCTTCCTGCATCTCCTGCCCTGGAAAGCAGTACAGAAGTCAGGGATCAGACATGCAAATAGCCCATGGCTTTGCAAATGAGGACCCGGATTGTGGGGGCAATATGCTGGGTCTGTTAAGAAGTGCTATTGCTAACATGTTGTAAGCCGCCCTGAGTCTAAGGAGAAGGGCAGCATAAAAATTGAATGAATAATAAAATAAATCTCCCAGGAATTGATTGTGAGGCTCATTTTTGCATTTTGCTTTAGGGCAAAATCCATTTCGAACTGCTGGCCTCCTGTCCTTTCTGTTTCTTTCTTGCTGCATTGCATGTAGCAAACCGCTGGATGTATGGAAACGCTGTTCAAGATCTGGAAGAGACACTGTTAAGCCAAAAACAAATCTCCCTGCATTCATTTTCAGGACCTTCACATTCTTTCTGAACAAAAGTTCACATAGTCTGTTCAGTCATCAGTGGCTTACACTGGGTTAGCCGACAAAGCCATCATGGGTTAAATACCCTAAGATGTAAATCTTAGTTTGCAAATCACAGTGTTTTGCTTCAGACAATACATTAAGCCAAAAGAAAGCATTAGTTTGTGCATGAAATCAACCTTTGGGGATGAAGTTCTCAAACCCAGCTCTTCCCCCAGTCTTTTTAATCATTGTGTGTATCCATCAAACAGCCCTTTCAATGCAAGGATAGTCTTCTGTTTGCAATTCCTATTTCCATCCCTTGATAATTTTACAAATACTGAGTTAGGTAGGTAGGTCTCTGCTCTGGGTTTATGAAATGTGTGGTGCAAATGTAACCATACATCTGTCAAAATCATCTTACTGTAAGAGGATAATCCTAAAGAAGTGATTGGAATTGTTAAGGTTGTTACTCTTGTTTTTTTTAAAAAAATCTGCCTTCTATATACCATATTTTTCAATTTATAAGACACACCAAGATTTCAAAGAGATAAGTAAGAAAAAAGGTTTTTGTCCTCTTCAGCCTCCCAAACCATCTGAGGGCCCCATTTTTAAACAAAAAAATTGGGTGGACAGAGGGTCTGGGAGGTCTGCAGAGAGCTCATGGGAGCTGGGGGAAGGCAAAATGCTCGTTTTTGCAAAAAACCCAGTCCAATTTCCACCCATTTTTTTCCCCACAAAAACGTGTTGTTTTTGCCTTCGCCCAACCCCCAGGAACTCTCTGCAGGCTTACCAGCCCTCTGCCCACCCCATTTTTGTGAAAAACAGACCCATTAGGGAGGGGGGGAAATGGCGCTGTATTTGGTGTATAAGGCGCACCGACATTTCCATCCTCTTTTAGGGGTAGGAAAGGTATGTCTTACACTACGAAAAATATGATATGTCATAGCAGATCTTATGACCTATAGCCTTTGGCCTGTCTGATAATATTGCAGATGAAAGAAAATGGATGCCTCTGCTATACCAATCATGTTTGTTGACAAACACTGGGAATTTGCTGCTTTTGTTGCTGGTTGCCTTTCTGTACCATCTGCTTTTCTTGTGGCCTTGGGGTGGGTGGGTGGAGAACTGGCTAGGTTTGACAGGGGACTTTGCCACAGAGTGCCAGGCTATTGCTGATACTGCTTTCCCTCTAGAAACCACTTTTCTTTCCCTCTGACTAGCCCTGTGAAGGGGAAAAAAAAGACATGACTCCAGTGGCTGAGTTTCCCACTGTAGGTTGAAGACCGATTCCTCTCTCTGAGCAACTGCCAGAGGAAGAGGGAGGCGGTTGAAAAGGGGCCCTCTACCAGTTGGTGGAGGCAGCAAGGCAATGCATGTGGTGAGAGTTGTAGTAGTGTGGTGATGGGGTGGGGGCTGAGTATTAATGACACTGAGAGTTAGTGATGCTAACGTGATTTGGGGTACCCAGCTTCTGCTCCCAGGGATGGTTGGTTGGTTGGTTGGGTGGTTTATTTATTCATTTATTTATTCATTTGTCCAATACACAAATACATAGGAAGAAAAATAGACATGTAGTAATATATATAAGGGTAAAGTGAACTTAGAGGAGAGGATATATGAAAGAAAGAAAATATATATGATAAATAAAGAAGGTTCTGTCATTAGAATTGGGGTGATCTATAGGCCTCCAGGGCAATCCGAGGAATATGACAACAAGATGGTGGATGAAATTACCCAAATGGCAGTAAAGGGAGATATTGTGGTTATGGGTGATTTCAACATGCCTGATGTTGACTGGAATATCCCCAGTGCCCTTACATGCAAAAGTAAGAATATAGTAGAGGCCTTTACAGGAGCAGCTCTGGAACAGCTGGTTAAGACACCAACTAGAGGGGAGAATATTCTAGATTTAGTTTTTACGAATGGGAATTGGGTTTCAGATGTCAAGGTGGGAGAAAATTTAGGTTGCAGTGACCATCTATGTTTGTGGTTTGATGTAAAAACTCATTGTGAGCAATCCTATAATGCAACCAAAGTATTGGATTTCAGAAAAACAAATTTTAATGCAATGGGAGAATATTTAGATAATGAATTAAAGGGGAGGGATAAAATGGCAGGAGCGAGCATCCAGTGGACTGTATTAAAAAAGGCCATCTTAAAAGCCACTGGACTGTATGTAAGACAAATAACTAAAGGTAAAAGGAAGAAGAAACCGCTATGGTTTAGCAATGATGTAAGGGCTATAGTCAATGAAAAAAAGGCTGCCTATAGGAGGTATAAAGAGTCTGGAAGTATAGCTGATAGGGAGGTATATAAAATGAGACAGAAGGAGGCGAAACAAATAATATATGCTGCTAAAGCCTCAAAAGAGGAAGAAATTGCCAAATCTGTAAAGAAGGGGGATAAAACCTTCTTCAGATATATTAATGATAAGAAGAAGAAAAACTGCGGCATCACGAAGCTTAGTACCGGGAATAATACATGCATTAATGGGAATAAGGAGATCGCTGACCATTTCAATAGCTACTTCTGTTCAGTTTTCTCAAAAGACACCTTACAAAATAATACTATAGAGGGATATAGCATTGCTTCCAGCTGTACGGATTCAGCTCCAGTGATCTTAGAAGCCGATGTCTTAGAAGAACTTGAACGATTAAAGATAAATAAGGCAATGGGTCCAGATGGCATCCACCCCAGAGTTCTTAAAGAACTCAGATCTGTCATTACTACCCCCCTGACTGATTTGTTTAACCAATCCTTGTTAACAGGAGAAGTTCCTGAGGATTGGAGAATGGCCAGTGTTGTGCCTATTCACAAGAAGGGCAGTAGAGAAGAAGCTGGTAACTACAGGCCAGTTAGCTTGACATCAGTTGTAGTTAAAATGATGGAGACTCTACTCAAAAAGAGGATAAATCAGCACCTAAAAAACAATAACTTATCGGACCCAAATCAGCATGGCTTTACTGAAGGCAAATCATGTCAGACTAATCTCATTGATTTCTTTGACTATGTCACAAAGGTGTTGGATGAAGGTGGTGCCGTGGATATTGCCTACCTGGACTTCAGCAAAGCCTTTGATACGGTTCCACATAAAGAACTGATAGATAAATTAGTGAAGATTGGACTTAATCCCTGGATAGTTCAATGGATTTGCAGCTGGCTGAAGCGTAGACATCAGAGAGTTATTGTTAATGGCGAGTATTCTGAGCAGAGTCAGGTTACAAGCGGTGTGCCACAAGGGTCTGTTCTGGGTCCTATTCTTTTTAATATATTTGTGAGTGACATAGGGGAAGGTTTGGTAGGGAAGGTTTGCCTATTTGCCGATGACTCTAAAGTGTGCAATAGGGTTGATATTCCTGGAGGCGTCTGTAATATGGTAAATGATTTAGCTTTACTAGATAAATGGTCTAAGCAATGGAAACTGCAGTTTAATGTTTCCAAATGTAAAATAATGCACTTGGGGAAAAGGAATCCTCAATCTGAGTATTGTATTGGCAGTTCAGTGTTGGCAAATACTTCAAAAGAAAAGGATTTAGGGGTAGTGATTTCTGACAGTCTCAAAATGGGTGAACAGTGCAGTCAGGCGGTAGGGAAAGCAAGTAGGATGCTTGGCTGCATAGCTAGAGGTATAACAAGCAGGAAGAGGGAGATTATGATTCCACTATATAGAATGCTGGTGAGACCACATTTGGAATACTGTGTTCAGTTCTGGAGACCTCACCTACAAAAAGATATTGACAAAATTGAACGGGTCCAAAGACGGGCTACAAGAATGGTGGAAGGTCTTAAGCATAAAACGTATCAGGAAAGACTTAATGAACTCAATCTGTATAGTCTGGAGGACAGAAGGAAAAGGGGGGACATGATCGAAACATTTAAATATATTAAAGGGTTAAATAAGGTCCAGGAGGGAAGTGTTTTTAATAGGAAAGTGAACACAAGAACAAGGGGACACAATCTGAAGTTAGTTGGGGGAAAGATCAAAAGCAACATGAGAAAATATTATTTTACTGAAAGAGTAGTAGATCCTTGGAACAAACTTCCAGCAGACGTGGTAGATAAATCCACAGTAACTGAATTTAAACATGCCTGGGATAAACATATATCCATCCTAAGATAAAATACAGAAAATAGTATAAGGGCAGACTAGATGGACCATGAGGTCTTTTTCTGCCGTCAGACTTCTATGTTTCTATGTTTCTATGTTTCTAAATGAGAGAAAGGAAAGACAATTGGACAGGGGACGAAAGGCACACCAGTGCACTTATGCATGCCCCTTAAGGTTGTAAGAGAGAGTGCATTTTTGGGGGAAGGGGAGGGTGCTACATTTGGAGATGTTGCTAAGGAGGATGGAATATATAGACAAGGGGAGATGTGGTGGGAGAAAAGCAAAGGGCTGTCTTCAGGTAATGCAGGACCAGGTCTTACACTGGTGTTTCATTGCAGCCACTTGGTCTCAGCCTTGGTCCTGCTGCTTTTAAATGCCAGATTGGTCTGTAATAAGACCTCCTTCACAGTCTCTCTCTTTGGCACAGATGCATGTATGCATACATAACATATATTCGCACATTCACTTCCTTTCTTTTTAGATCAATAAATATTACACATCGCAGGTCCAATTTGGAATCTATTCTGTCCAGATTGAATAAAAACATGTCATTGCCTAAAAGTCTAGGAGGCTTTTTTTTTTTTAAGAAATCTTGGAAGAAAGCAATGGCCAACTGCTTCCCTGCTGTTGCCAAGAAAACTGCATGGACATGGCCAGAAAGTCGCCAGGACTTTACTGAATAGATAGCAGATAAATTGTCACACGAAAGCTCTCTTGCGCTCTTCTCTTTCGTCTGGTTCCAATGGTTGCTATAGAAACTGTTCCTTTTGTTTGCATTTATTCAAAGTAGCCTGCTCTTTAGGCTAAATAGCATGGAGTTTTTATATGTGAGCAGAAAAGAAATTCTATCCTGGTTCAAGCCTTTCAATACAATTCTCTGTATATGCCCTCTCTGTGTAAGCTAACTCTCTTTTGATACTTCTCTTGTTCCTTCGTTGAATTCATGAAAATGAGAGTGAGGATTATACTAATATCATTATGTCACCATTCCTGGGCAACAATCCCAAATGTCATGTGACCTTAAGGGGGAAAACATAAGGGACATGAAAGAGGAAGATCTCAGAGCTTACCAATTTTTGGGCACAATATTTTAGTGATAGATCTAGGTAGGTTACCAAGCGAGGGCATTGAAAGTGGCAGGTATGCGCCAAATATATCTTCCCAATCTGTTTCAGCTGTTTAAAAGGGCAGATTAATTAAAATATCCAGTTCATATGCATTGCTTAAGCCTTCCAAAACCTGTTGCTTGCTCTTCAATACTGATTGACAGCAGATGGAGTAATAAGCAATTGTGCGTACAATGCTGGGGTTTGTCGCTGTTGTTTTTCCTGGAGGATAAGCGGTTAGAAAAGGAGAAAATACCATAATCCCAGATTTCCTGAAGATCAGATGGGGATATTAACATTATTATGATTACTGTGATGGGTCACCTAGAGAGCCAGATGTTTGAGAGATTAGATTTGGTATTTTTTGCCCACCTATTGAGTCTTTCCTACCGACAGGGACAGGGAAATATTATTGTTTAATAATATTAAATATATCACCTCAGGATGTAAACTGTTCCAAACCCCCCCTGCTTTTCCAGTTGATTGGTGGTGATTTTGACAATGCCAATAATGTTCAAATGGTGCTGTAGATGTTCTGAAATTGTATCCAAGGAAACCCATTGCTATTATTATGATTTGTCCCACAGACAGATGTTTAAACTAATTTGGCATTTTTATCCACCTATCAAGTCCTCCCCAAGGATCTGGGTTAGGCAGATGTTGTTTGATGGTGTTAGAGGTATTGTCATGGGATTATTATTAAAGTAATGCTGTTTGTATGCATAACAGATTCACCCAGCTGCAGATGTTCAAAGACCACTGAAGAGGCAGAAACACACAGAAAATGTTTTCCTTCACAAGCAAAACAAACTGTGTTACTTTTGGCAGGGTTAATTCCTTTTTATGACAATTCAACATGCAATAATCTTCTTTACGCAAAAATGCAAAGCTTGTTTTTAGAAAATAGGGTATAGGAATGGCTTTTAAAACAATGATTTATCTTCCCCATCCTAAAAAGGAGTCAAATGGATCTTTAAACAACTCTTCATATGTGTGAGGACTATTTTTATTTATATATTCATTAAGTTTATATGCCATCCATCTTACTCCTCAAAGCAACTAATAATATAAAAGGTACAGGCAGGATAGAAGAAGTTTTCTTCCTTTTCCCTGATCCCCAACAAATGGTACTCAAGGGAATCCTGCCTGCCTCAACCAACATAGAGGTGGCACATGGACATTGTTTCAATAACCACCAATACACTTGGCATCCATGAATCTGTCTAATCCTGCCTTGAAGCTATCAAGGCTGACAGCTGTCACGACCTCTTCTGGAAGTGAATTCCATAAACCAACGACCCTCTGGGTGAAGAAATATTTCCCTTGATTTGTCCTCACTTTCTTACCTATAAGCTTTAGGGAGTGCCCCCTTGTCCTAGCATTGTGATAGAGAAAATATTTTTTCTCTATCCACCTTTTCTATTCCATGCATGATTTTATACACTTCGATCAAGTCACCCCTTAAACGCCGTCTTTCAAGGCTGAAGAGACCAAGGCAACCTGGTTTCATAAGGGAGGTGCTCCATTTCCTTGATCATACTTGTTGCCCTTTTTTGCACCTTTTTCAGTTCCATTATATCCTTCTTGAGGCACGGTGACCAGAACTGTGCACAGTACTCCAAGTGTGTTCTCACCATCGATTTATACAGAGGCAATACAACACTTACCGACTTATTTTCAATTCCCTTCCTAATCATGCCAAACATGGAATTTCCTTTTTTTTTTTTTACTGCTGCTGTGCACTGGGTTGACATCTTCATTGAACTGTCCACCAAAACCCCAAGATCCCTTTCTTGGGTTGTCTCAGAAAGTTTGGTCTAGTAACTCCTTCTCGGCACATCAGGCTGCCTTTGGATTTAAAAACCCTGCTGCTTTAGACAGAATGCATCGACATTCAACTGCTTTCCATTCCTTAGATAATTTGAAGATGAAGGAAAACCAAGATTTAGTTAAGGAAATGCAGGAATTGAACAACTTGTGAACTATGTTAATAACTCCCATAGTGAGTGCTGGTCCAGGGCTACTTTTTTCAAAAGTTGATAAAGCTAAGAGGAGGGAAGCTGCTGGCCCTCAAGTTGTTGTTCTTAAAGGTTTCTTCCCATCAGTTCCAGTCGCTCTAGCTAACAATTAAAAACAACGGGAGCTGCTATCCAGAACTTCTCTTGTAATCCAATGTGAATGGAGTCTTCCTGTTTATCTATTGTTACAACTAGAGCTCTGTCTCTTATACGAACCACTAGCAAAGCCTGAAAGGAAGAATAACTTGTTCTTTCTGCTTCACTCGCTCATGTCCAGCAAAGCAGAAACAACTAACTTTAAATTGTTTATCTGCAAGAAGTCAACCAGTCCTGAAGGAAGTTATTCTCCCCACCCCCTCCTATACTTCTCCTCTCTCCCACATGGTACACAGCTTTGAACAAAAATTTTAATCCCCC
This sequence comes from Erythrolamprus reginae, assembly GCF_031021105.1. Classification (NCBI taxonomy): domain Eukaryota; kingdom Metazoa; phylum Chordata; class Lepidosauria; order Squamata; family Dipsadidae; genus Erythrolamprus; species Erythrolamprus reginae. The sequence continues at coordinate 184,519,574 of NC_091950.1, forward strand.
ATTGAAATACCTTATCATAAAAAATCTGGCTTCTGCTGTTTGCAGGACTTCTCGATTTGCAGTGGGTTTTACCATCACTGGCTCAAAAGTGTGCTTGTACATTAGCAATAGCATTTAGCATTGCTACTGCAATAGCATTTAGACTTTAGACTTAGACTTATATACTGCTTCATATATTTCAGCATCTTGCCCCCAACAATCTGGGTCCCCATTTTATCCACCTCAGAAGGATGGAAGGCTGAGTCAACCTTGAGCCAGTGGTGAGATTTGAACTGCAGAACTACAGCTAGCACTTAGCTGAAGACGCCTGCAGTGCTGCACTCTAACCACTGTGCCACCCTGGCTCACATTATTAAAATGTGACAGCATATGACCTAGATTGAACTGTCCTCAGAACTCTGAGAAGAACGTGTCGACTATAATAATGTTTAAAAAACAACCTCCAAATCCTGCATTTATCTTCACTAGCATAGAAACAGATAAAGGAGGGGGGGGGGAAGAGAAGAAATATCAGGGGGGAAAAAGAGGAATTAAATATTTCTGAACTATCTTTAGATCACACATGCTAATATTAAAATCCGATTAACTTTTGTTTCAGTATTTTTTTTACTGGACTGTAGAAAACGAGAGTGAATGCAAAATCTATGAGAGAGAGAGAGAGTGAAGAAAAACTCTAGCAAAGTAAATTAATGGAGAGAACAGAAGGCAAGGGAATCCCCCGCCTCTCATTGGGAAAACAACAGAACAGCAGGGGAGGGAATTCCTGGGTATTCATTTTTTGGGAGTGGGGGGGAGAGAGAATCACTCCCAGTGCTGAACAGAAGGGAGAAGGGATTCCCTTCCTTGTAACGAAACCCTTTGGGGAGAGCAAATTGATGGAAAGGAACTGAAGGGAACTGTAAACATTTAGGAGAGGACAGGCAGTCGGATCAATCTCTGCAGTGCCTGTTCTTAGCCCCTTGGAGGTAATCAGTCTTGAAAGGTTTCCACTAATTACATCAAAGCAACTCTGTATGCCAGCTAAAAGCTTTGCTCCTTTCACTGCATCCTGGAATCAGATTTATTTATTATTTTAAATTTATTGCAGCCACTCATTCCAATAGACTCTGGCATGAGGTGATCCTTGTGAGTCAAAGGTCCTGGCAGGGGTACTTTTTAAAAATATACTGCCATCCTATTATACGCCTGCATGCCTTTTCCAATGTGATGAGCAAGGCAATCACTTCAAGCTTGCAGGTTTGTTTGTTTGTTTGTTTATTTATTTATTCAATTTTTATGCCGCCCTTCTCCTTAGACTCAGGGTGGCTTACAACATGTTAGCAATAGCACTTTTTAACAGAGCCAGAATATTGCCCCCACAATCCGGGTCCTCATTTTCTCCACCTCAGAAGGATGGAAGGCTGAGTCAACTTTGAGCCGGTGATGAGATTTGAACTGCTGACCTACAGATCTACAGTCAGTTTCAATGGCCTGCAGTACAGCACTCTACCTGCTGTGCCACCCCGGCCCACCCCAGTTTGGCTTTTGTTTATCGAAGAAACTACTGTTATAATCCATGATTTATTTATTTATTTATTGGATTTGTATGCCGCCCCTCTCCGAAGATTCGAGGCGGCTAACAGCAATAATAAGACAGCATAATAATAATCCAATACTAAAAACAATTTAAAACCCATTATAATAAAAACCAAACAGACATACAGACATACCATGCATAAAACTGTAACGGCCTAGGGGGAAAGAGTATCTCAGTTCCCCCATGCCTGGCGGCAGAGGTGGGTTTTAAGCAGCTTACGAAAGGCAAGGAGGGTGGGGGCAATTCTAATCTCTGGGGGGAGTTGGTTCCAGAGGGCCGCCACAGAGAAGGCTCTTCCCCTGGGTCCCGCCAAGTGGCATTGTTTAGTTGACGGGACCCAGAGAAGACCCACTCTGTGGGACCTAACTGGTCGCTGGGATTCGTGTGGCAGAAGGCGGTCCCGGAGATAATCTGGTCCGGTGCCATGAAGGGCTTTATAGGTCATAACCATGGCGAACCTGATGGCATGCGTGCCACAGATGAGTGCCAAGAGCTAGGGTAGCACAGTGGTTAGAGTGCAGCACTGCAGGCTACTGCTGCTAACTGCTAGCTGTAGTTTAGCAGTTCAAATCTCATCATTGGCTCAGCCTTCAATCCCTCTGAGGTGGGTAAAATGAGGACCCAGATTATTGGGGGCAATATACTGATTCTGTAAACTGCTTGGAAAGGGCTGTAAAAGCACTATGAAGTGGCATCTAAGTCTAAATGCTACTGCTATAGCTATATCTGCAGGCACGCGTGCTATTGCCCTAGCTCAGCTCCAGTGCTCATGCCATTTTAGCTAGCCCCTCCCCTCCCAGCAGTCTCCATGCAGCCTGTTTTGGTAAGTACAGTAGTCCCTCACCTATCGCTGGTGTTACGTTCCAGACCTGGCCGCGATAGGTGAAATCCGCGATGGGGAATTTATCGACTGATAGTACTTATTTAAGTATTTATATTGTAATTGTTTGGTAAGTTTTCATTGTTTTAAGTGTTTATAAACCCTTCCCACACAGTATTTATTTTAGATACAGTATTTAAATACAGTATTTACAATTTTAGATTATTATTTTTTTTGGAAAAACCTGCTGATCGAGTTCGGCGGGCTGTTTAAATCTGCCGATCAACTTCCTCAGAAACCCGCGATGAAGTGAAGCCGCAGTAGGTGAAGCGCAGTATAGGGAGGGACTACTGTACAGGGCTCGCATGGAGGCTCTAGGAGGGCTTTTCCACCTCCAGAAGGTCTCCATGGGGGTGGAGGAGATAGTTTCTTCCCTCCCCAGGCTCCAAAAAAGCCTCTGGAGCCTGGGGAGGGTGAAAAACAGACCTACCAGGCCCACCAAAAATCAGGAAATGGGTCGTTTCTGGCTTCAGTTTTCAGGGAGGCCTACTAGGCCCAAAATGGGACACCAAGAGATCATGTCCACAAGTGCAGCGAGCACGGGAAGGCTGCATGTGTATGTGCAGAGGCGAGGCGCATGTGGGGCATTGATTATGGGTGTGGGCATGCATGCGTGGGCATTAATACACACCCATCTGCGCTTTCAGCATCCAAGGGAAAAGATTCGCCATCATTATTATAGATCCTTCCTCACCACTGTAGAAATGGTCGATAGGGCCATTGCTGAGGGCAGCTGGAGTGGCCAGTAGGTTGCATACATTTCTCTTTAAAGAAGCTGTTGGGATGAGAAGTGAAATATCTTCAAGCAAAAAACAAAACAACTCCAGTTGCCTTTTTGGGGGGGGGGGGGGACCCACTTTGGGGATAACCATGAACTGGATGACAGAAAATCTCCATAGATGTTTCTCTTTGAAATAAATATAATAATATGTTCAGTATTCATATTACTTATTTACAATTGCCCGAAGCAGAAAGAATCTATTTAATCATGCTTGTACTAATAAGTCTACTGAGAGAAATGTTGTAATCTGAATATCAAAGAGAGTAAACATCTAACAGGGCAATACTATTACCATAGTTTATATGTTGCAGAAAAGAACATGGATCATTCATAGTTTTGATTTACAACTTACAACTTACAACACACACACACAAACACACCCCTCTTCCAGTTTTATCTCTAAATTAAGCCAGGCTTCAGAATCAATTTCTAAATTGAAACACAGGTTTTTCAATCAGCTCTCTGCTATACCATTCTGTCCTGTCAATTTCTGCTTCTTCAATAAAAAATACATTCTACAGAGGTTTAAATTCAATGTTATTTAAAACCCTTCTTAATGGCCTTTAAATATTACTAACGCATTGTGCAAGTGGAAACTTATTTTCTTTTGGTGCCTTTCCCAAAGTTAATTTTCGTTTCAGTTGATCCAACTGCTTTCTATCACCTGCTTCAGTTAAGCTGAGCTACTGATTCCATAAAGTTTTTGCTTGTTTTCCTTTCTGTACATTAGCCAGAACTGCATCTCCCTTCCATCATGTCCTGGTTCCCTATAGCAGTGTATTTCAACCAGTGTGCCATGAGACATGGTCAGGTGTGCCGCGAAGCTCAGAGAGAGAAAGAAAACAAGAGAGAAAGAAAAAAAGAAAGAGAGAGAGAGAGAAAGAAAGAGAGAGAGAGAAAGAAAGAGAGAGAGAGAAAGCAAAAGAGAGAGAAAGAAAGAAAGCAAGAGAGAAAGAGAACAAGAGAGAGAAAGAAAGCAAGAGAGAGAAAGAGAGAAAGAGAGAGAAAGAAAGAGAGAGAGAGAGAAAGAGAGGGAGGGAAGGTGGGAGAGAGAAAGACATAGAGGGAGGTAGGGAGAAAGAGAGCAAAAAAGAGAGGAAGGAAGGAAGAGAGAAAGAAAGAGGGACAGAGAGAGAGAGAAAAAAGAAGGGAGAGAAAGAGGGAGGGAGAGAGAAATAGAGCGAAAGGAAGGGAGAGAGAAAAAAATTTTGTCCAAACTTTTTTTAGCCACCCCCCTCCCCCCACTCAATGTGCCCCAGGGTTTTGTAAATGTAAAAAATGTGCCGTGGCTCAAAAAAGGTTGAAAATTACTGCCCTATAGTGAATGGATGGCACCAGGGAGACCTCATATTCCAGTAACTGGTCACCCACAGGTGTAGTTTCTTCAGAAGCAAAGTACAGGTGGTCCTTGACCTACCAGAGTTCATTTAGTAACTGTTGAAAGTTACAACCGCAGTCAAAAAGTGACTTATGACCATTTCCCACACTTATGACCATTGCAGCATCCCCATGGTCATATGATCAAAATTCAGATGCTTGACTCATTTAGGACACTGCAGCATCCCATAGTGTCATGTAACCATCTTTTGTGACTATCTGACAAGAGAAGTCAATGATTCACTTAACAACCATGTTACTAATTTAACAACTGCGGTGATTCCCTTAACAACTGTGACTAGAAAAGTCATAAAATGGGACAAAACTCAATTAACCGTCTCACTTAGCGACAGAAATTTGGGCTCAATTGTGGTCCCAGGTCAAGGACTATTTGTACTTCAGAGAAGGGCTGGTTTGATTATTAGGGCACCTTCCCTCCCTCCCATTATTAGAATAGCTTCTCTGTCATCAAATTGAAAAAATATGGCACAAATTCACCCAAATTTTGCTGATGATAATTGGCGAATGCAATTAATATATCAACAGCTAAATAGAAATTCTGTAATAAGAACTCATGCAAACCTTCACTCTCCTAGCCATGTCCATTCACAGCTGAGTTCTGTTATATTTTGAGTTTTTTATATTTAAATGAGAATACAATCAACATCACATTTTACTTTAAAGAAGTCCTTTATTGATAATATTATTTTATGTAAAGGATAATATCTGGCCACCCAAACCTATTTTCGCAAACTCATTGCAAGTAGAAAGGAAGTTCAAATGTAAGATATTGTGAGATGACAGATGAGCATAGCAGAGTGTGGAAAAGCCACCTGCTCACACTGTCATTCAGTGGAGCAAAAACTTTACCTGGGATGCCAAATTAATTCTGGGCCTTCTGGTGATCTGTCACAGCATGCTTTTCACTGACTTAACCAGCAAAACGAATTTTGTGTCACCAGAAGCGATTTTCAGGAGTCAGAAGAATAAATTTCTTACAGCTAATATGCATGCTATATTTTGCAATAATTACATTTACCTCTGCAGTGTATGAAAATGTTTATATTCGTCTCTTCCCAATGATTATGGCGGAGTGGGGAGAAAATGAATACCACAATATCAATATACAAACACAGAATAATAGATGTTATAGAACTAGACAAGTGATTGCTTCTCAGTCACAGCCAAATACATTTTGTAGAAATACAGTGATACCTCATCTTACAAACGCCTCGTTATATAAACTTTTCGAGATACAAACCCGGGGTTTAAGATTTTTTTGCCTCTTCTTACCAACTATTTTCACCTTACAAATCCACCACTGCCACTGAGATGCCCCGCCTCCGGACTTCCGTTGCCAGCGAAGCACCCATTTTTGCATTGCTGGGATTCCCCTGAGGCTCTCCTCCATGGGAAACCCCACCTCCAGACTTCCGTGTCTTTGTGATGCTGCAGGGGAATCCCAGTAGGGGAATCCCAGCAGCACAAAAACGGGTGCTTCGCTGGCAACGGAAGTCCAGAGGTGGTGTTTCCCAGCGATGGGAGCCTCAGTGAAATAGCAGCATCGCAAAAACAAAGAGGTCCGGAGGTGGGGTTTCGAGGACTTCGGTGTTTTTGCAATGCTGCGATTTCACTGATGCTCCTTTCGCTGAGAAACCCCACCTCTGGACTTCCGTTGCCAGCAAAACGCTCGTTTTTGCGATGCTGGGATTCCCCTGCTGGGATTCCACTGCATCACAAAAACACAGAAGTCTGGAGGTGGGGTTTCCCATGGAGGGGAGACTCAGGGGAATCCCAGCATCCGAAAAACGGGCGCTTTGGCTGGCAAAAGGGGTGAATTTTGGGCTTGCACGCATTAATCACTTTTCCATTGATTCCTATGGGAAACATTGTTTCGTCTTACAAACTTTTCATCTTAAGAACCTCGTCCCGGAACCAATTAAGTTTGTAAGACAAGGTATCACTGTATATAGATGCAAGTGAAGAGCATTTACTTTAAAAACCATAGTTGGGAAGATCTGAGATTCAGAAATCCAGTCAGCCATTAAATTTATAAAATGACCTTGAATCCATTCCCCTCTCTACACTTACCCCACCCAAAAGGTCACTAGAAATTCTAAAGTACCTGTATTATTTCTGAGGCAAAATCTCGGCATCCCAAAAGAGACCTGAATTGATATTTTCATTCATGGCAGTTAAACTAATTAATTCATTAATTAGTTTTGAAGTGTATATTCAAGGATGATTTCAGCACTTATTTTTCATCACATACTTATCTAGACTCCTCGGTGGACAAAGTCATGTATGAAATACTATGTGGTGAGGAGAAAAACCAGTAGTGGGGGGAAGGGGGAGAAGGAAATCAAAGTACAGGGGTACCTCGACTTAAGAACTTAATTTGTTCTGTGACCAGGTTCTTAAGTAGAAACGTTCTTAAGTACAAGCAATTTTTCCCATAGGAATCAATGTAAAAGCAAATAATGTGTGCAAACCCATTAGGAAAGAAATAAAAGCTCAGAATTTGGGTGGGAGGAGGAGGAAGAAGAGGACGAGGACAGTCGCTGCCAAAGGAAAAAGGTGAGGTGAGGGGAATAAAAAAAATCCAAAACTTTAAGGCTTAAAAAAAAAAGAGGGACTCTGAGGCAGCAAAGAAGAGCACGTGCTTCCCATACACACAGCACGAGGCTGCCTCCCATACATTGCGCCAGAGAGAGGAACCCAGGTGGGCAAGCAGGAACCTCCTGCTCCTTTGACCGAAAGGCGGCAGCTGCTGCTGATGCTACCTGCTTCCTCTTCCTTCCCATGCTGAAGGGCTCCCCTTTCCTCTCACTCGCTCACTTTGTAGCTGGCACCTTTCCTTCACTGTGGTGACTCCTCAGTTTGGTTGAAGCTGAGTTGATCCAGCCGGGGTGAAGCACCCCCTTTTACCTTTCTACGCCCCAACCTCACACAGGGTGTTTGGCAGGCAGCACGGGGGAGTCACCACAGCGAAGTGGTTTATTCCCTCTCCAAGCGCCCAGAGAAAAGAAAACACTCCATTCACTCTGGGATGCCCAGAGTGAATGGAGCGTTTCTTTTCTCTGGGCAGTGGCAGAGGTTTATTCCCTCTCCAAGCCCCCAGAGAAAGGAAAAAATGGTTCTTACGAAGAGCCAAAAAAAACCTTGGTTCTTATCTAGAAAAGTTTTTAAGTAGAGGCATTCTTAGCTAGAGGTACCACTGTATCCTCCTTCCTCTCTCCACCTTTTTAAGTTTGAAAAAGGCCTGGGTTTTATTTTACTGTGCCAGAAGCAAAATCCAAGAAGAAAAATGTTTTCTAATATATCTACAATTTCCTTAAGAATGCAGGAACTCTCAATTCAAAAACAATAGAGGCCGATGGCTCAGGAAAATGACATCTGCTTCAAACATCTTCCTACTACTGTTATTCGGAGAAGAAACATCACTTAAGCAAATGAAGGAACTAGATGAAAGTTAGCAATAACATTAGCATTTAGACTTATATACTGCTTCACAGTGCTTTACAGCCCCCTCTAGGCGGTTTACAGAGAGTAAGCATATTGCCTCCAACAATCTGAGCCATCATTTTACCGACCTTGGAAGGATGGAAGGCTGAGTCAACCTTGAGCCTACTGAGATTCCTTTCTGCGAAACTGCTGGCAGGCGGTGATCAGCAGAAGCAGCTGATCAGTACAGTACTGCAATCTAACCACTGCGCCACTGAGGCTCTATAAGGCTTTATGGGTCTGGCATAGAGGGGGGGACAGAGGGAGGGAGGGAGGAAGGAAGGAAGGAAGGAATCTGCATACAATATCAAATCTCTTATTTGTTCCCTTTAGTGCTTGCACAGACAATTTTTTTTAAAAAAAATCATCAACTGCTGAGTCAGATCTAGCTTTATTCCACATATGGAAATAGGCCCAGAATATAGTTTTAAACCAGGGGGCTGGCATTAAAAAAGTTCAAAGGAGATTTTATGTGTTTGCAAGGCTAAAGACACCTGGGATGCCTAAACATTCTTCTTGTGTGATTCCTACTCAGAGGAAAGGTGAAAAGGAAATAATAGAAATGGACGATGTGAAATCTTTTTTGAAAAAATAAGAAGATTATTGTTCAGCTTCCTAGCTCACGCCATAAAGAAAAATAGGTATAAAGTAGCCACATTGGATGAGTACTGTTGTGTATTTCGATGACTAGATCCATGCCAGAAAGTACAGGTGTTTTCTAATGTGGCGACATTAGATATTTTCTTCTCTAGCCACAATGAATTCATGAAGTGGATTGTGTTTGTTTTTCTCAGCCCCAAAATCTTCTCCAGCATTTAATCGAGGTGAAATAGAATCACACTTCTCTCCAGGTTAACTTTTTGGATTCCTAATCCAATTTAGGCAGAAGTATAAAGCAACCATGATGTGAACAGATGTGGGTTTGCTTGCCATCCTTTACTCAACAGTTGTCTGAATGCTGGGATGAAAATTCCAAGAGCTCTTATGCAAGTTATGTTTGCAAGGAAACAGTTATGCCATGACAGCTTGTATCCAGCCTTGTCACGCCTACTCCGAAGTGCTATTTGCAAGCATCTCACCCACTGCAATATGGTTGTTTGACTGGCGCACAGAAGCGTAATCTGGATTTGTATAGAGATAGGAAATAAGAAATCCACACTCTTACAGCCAATTTCCAAACTGTAGAAAACTGAAGGTATCCTATGGATGACACTAGGTATGTGAATGTATGCATGCATGTAATGTGTGTGTGTGTGTGTGTGTGTGTGTATTTTTATATTTTTATACAGGTGTAATGGTGAAGGGACCAGACTATAACCCAGACTATAACCCAGGAAACAAAGTTCTACTTCCCTCTTAGGCATAAAAGCTAGCTGAGTGATTTTAGACCAGTTCCTCTCTCTCAGCCCAATCCATCTCATAGGGTAGGTGGCGCATTAAAGGGGGAGGACTGTCTTTTAGAAAATGTTGATAATTTTTTTCTTCTGGACAAATCAGGGGTGTCCATCAATTTTAGTATAATGGCAGGAATGTATAGTGCTGTAATGCTATTTTTTTTCACCTGCCTCTCTATCTGAGACTGAAATATTATCCATATTCCAGTGGATAGTATTGTGTTTGATAGTATTTTTATCTTTGCAAAGTTATTGCAAAGATAAAAATGAGACCTTCTATGTAATCTTATATATTTCTTAGTAGAGGATCACTCTAAAAATGTATCTAAAATATAGTAGGTGAATAATCATATACATTTTGTTGATTCCGTAAAACCTGCAACCCCAGAAGCTGCGATTAGATTCAACAACTCTAAAAAAATTGTTTTTCTCACCTTCATTTATAAAACCAAACTAGCTGGTACGCTTTGAATATTCATGTGACAATGACACATTCTACCTTGCTTCAGGAAACGATAGCAAAAAATTGAAAGAATCACCATAGTTATCTAGTACAAATATTACCGCAAAAGGCAAGCCATCCAGCTGGATCTTTTGGATCAACTGATTAATAATCATATACTTAATGTTGTCCTTGACTTTATTCTGTCATTAGTGGAACAGGTGATTCAGGCTCATGCCCCATTCAGTAATCTACGTTTGGATTTCAAACAGTTACAGTGAAAATATAAGGTGTAATGCAAAAGCACAGTCAATTTTTATCTAATTGAATATTGTCTTTCAAAAGAGTCATGAAGATTTATATTCTAATCATAATCTGAATAGAATAGAAGAGAAGAGAAGAGAAGAGAAGAGAATTTTATTGGCGAAGTATGATTGGAAACACAAGAAATTTGTCTTCTGTGCCTATGCTCTTTGTGCATATACTCTCAAGTAAAAGAAAAGATACGTCCATCAAGAATCATAAAGTACAATACTTAATGACAGTCCAGGTACAAATAAGTAATCAAATAAGCAATATTGGGAACAAATCAATATAAATTGTAAGGATACAAGCAACAAAAGTTACAGTCAAACAGTCATTTGTGGGAGGAGATGGGTGATGAGAACAATAAGAAGTTTAATAGTACAGACTTAGTACCTAGTTTGACAGTGTTGAGGGAATTATTTGTTTAGCTGAGTGATGGCGTTTGGGGAAAAACTGTTCTTGTGTCTAGCTGTTCTGGTGTGCAATGCTCTATAGCGAACCTTTTTTCCCTCGGGTGCCAAAAGAGCATGGGCATGCACTATCGCCCATGTGCAAGTGCCCACACCCAAAATTCAATGCCTGATGAGGGTGAAAATAGCTTTCCCTGCCTCCCGGATGCCCACTGGAGGCAGAAATAGCCTGTTTCCCAACTTCTGGTGGGCCCAGTAGGCTTGTGTTTCATGCTCCCCAGGCCCCAAAGGCATCCCTAGAGCTGGGGGAGGATAAAAACACCCTTCCCCATTTCCCCCCAGAGGCTCTCTGGAAGCCAAAAACTCCCTCCCAGAGCCTCTGTGCGAGCCAAAAGCCAGCTGGCCATCACACCCGTGCATATTGGAGCTGACCTAGGGCAACAGCTTGCACGCCAGCAGATATGACTCCACGTGCCACCTGTGCCGTAGGTTCGCCATCACTACTCTATAGTGTCATTTTGAGGGTAGGAGTTGAACCAGTTTCTGTCCAGGATGTGAGGTATCTGTAAATATTTCCATAGCTCTCTTTTTCACTTGTGCAGTATAAAGATCCTCAATGGAAGACAGGTTGGTAACAATTGTTTTTTCCTGCAGTTCTGATTATCCTCTGAAATCTGTGTCTCTCTTGTTGGGTTGCAGAACCAAACCAAAGCATTATATAGTGGCATTAATACTTCATGTGATTGATTGCCTGTGTTGATGCAGCCTATGACTATGTTGACTTTTTTGGCAGCTGCTGCACACAGCTGGCTCATATTTAAATGGTTGTCCACTAGGATTCCAAGGTTCCTCTCACAGTTAGTACTGTTGACCAAGGTGCCACATATACTATACCTGTGCATTTCGTTTTTCTTGCATAAATGTAGAACCTTACTTTTTTCACCATTGAATTTCATTTTGTTAGATAGTGCCCAACGTTCAAGTCTGTCAAGATCCTTCTGTACCTTGAGCTTATCTGCTGGATTGTTGGCTATTCCTGCAAGTTTGGTGTCAATTGCAAATTTGATAAGTTCCCCATCTAGCCCCTAGTCCAAGTCATTGATGAAGATGTTGAAGAGTACTGGGCCTAAAACAGAGCTTTAGGTTACTCCACTGCATACTTCCCTCCATGTAGCTGCAGTTCCATTGAGCACTACACATTGTGTGCGGTTGGTCAGCTAGTTTCAAATCCATCTGGTGGTGTTGCTGTCTTACGCACATTTTTCTACTTTATCTAGTAGTAGATTATGGTCTACTTTATCAAATGCTTTACTGAAGTCCAAGTAAATTATATTGACAGCATTCCTCTGGTCCACTAATTTTGTCACTTTGTCAAAGGATGCAATAAGATTGGGTTTTTTTAATTTGTTTGTTTGATCTCTCTCTCACACACAAATGATCCTCAAATTTTCTATGGGTTTTTAATGGCATTCATACTTTAGAAAAGCAAACAGCTGGAACTTTTAACATTAGCTCAAACTTTTTCACTTTGTTTCCCTCCATAAATGTTGGATTACAACTCCCAGAGTTGGATACTGTCTCAAATATCAGCATACTTTTTACTCTGGAGTAGATAAGCCGGTGACAATCACATGGGCAGTTTGTTAGAGTTAGAGTGAAATCCAGGGTGAAATCCAGCATATTCTAACAGGTTCTGGAGAACTGGTAGTAGAAATTTTGAGTTATTTGGAGAACTGGCAAATACCACCTCTGGCTGACCATAGAGTTGAATGGGAATTGAGATTTTGCAATATCCTTCCCCCAGAAGTGGGGAGGGAATGGGGATTTTGCAGCATCCTTCCCCTGCCATGCCAACAAAGTCATGCCAACCAAGCCTCACCACACCCACCAAGCCACGCCCACAGAATTGGTACTAAAAACAAATTTGGATTTCACCAATTATTAGAGCAAATTAACATCAAATGTGTATTTACTGGCAAGCTAAACTGGCTTCTGTAAGAAACTCTAACTTTCCTGCCTGCAAGATTTGTTCCATGATATAATAATCATATCCTTTGAAAGCCATAGCAAGAGCCATTCATCTTTTTCTATTTCTTGGAGTAGCATTTCACTTATTGACATAGCTGTTGGTTCCTTGTTCATAAAACTGAACAATTAGCTCCAAGAAAAATCTATATATTGAACTAGGCTATTTTATGTGTGTGTGGCTGCATTAATTAGGGAAAGGATTAATTAGGTTTTGTTGCAGTATTACATAGGATTACCCATAAGGTAACTTAATCACTATGCTGTAATTAGAAAGCATTTTTCCTTATCTCATCTCTGAAAAGAACTAGATCAATATGTTGCTATTGTAACCAAAATAATTTTTAAATAAGACAAGAACTACTGGCATTTTTAAAAAATCAAAGATTTTGAGCTAACCTCTACTTTCTTGTGATCTTAACCAACGTTTTCCCCATTTTTACTTTATTAAGGAGTTTAGATATTTAATTCTCTCCCTTCTATGCCCTTCCTGAATTCCTTATAAAAATAGTTAAACCCAATTTAGGGACACATTACATACAGAAAAGGCATCATTACATTATCATCTTATTGCCAACTAAAGCAGCAAATTCTAAAGAAAATTGCTTATCATTTAGAAACTAAGTAGTTATTTGAATGTTATAGTCACATGTACGACCTCAGAGCACATGTTTCTCCACAGCATTGTGAACGAGTGTAGCTGTTCTTTAAAATAAAATTACACTGCTTGTCATGAAACAGCAAATATTTCAGAAGCTTGGAACAGAAATTCAAACTGTAAAAAAAATCATCATAGCAAACGATAACTATTTAATTTAGCTAAATTCTTCAAAGGGATTCAACCTACTGTTGTCAAATAGCGTAGACTCAAAATCCTATAAGCCTTAGGCAGTAATCAGGAATTATGGGAATGGTGATCCAAAATCCCCAAAGAGCAAGTTTGGCTAGCTTGTCTCTGTGAGAATTAGCATCAGTTGTTAATTGCAATGTAAAGACCTTACTTGGTCAAGTCAATCAAAATCTTTCCACTAATAGTACTCCAGTTTTAAACCACCCTGGGTAGAAAGCTGCCTTATGGTAGATCAGACTACTGGCCTGTAATTATCAGCTATATTGGCAGCTATTCTCAGGCAGAGGCTTTCACATCAATTGACATTTGACCCTTTCTTAAACTGAGATGGTAAGGATTGAAACGGATATATTCTGCTCCCAAAGTGTGTGCTTTTGTATCACTAAACTTATAGTGCCTTTGCAACAACATTACTGTCTAAATTGCTGGCATCCTTACAAAGGAAATCCATAATAGCAAGAAAAGGTTCTTGGAAATCAATATTGTTGGTACACAGAATATCAAGGTAAGCAAGACAGTAATTTACAACTTACAAACAAGAAGTCAGAAGTTGTAGTTAATGTGAAGAAGATTAGAATGAATACATCTAATATAGTGAGATTTTTTGACTGCCTGATAAGCTTGCATTCTAAATTCCACTTGTCGATGAGCATCTTCAAGCAACTCCTATCTTCTCTGATTGTTTTTATCTTTAACAACACTTGAACTGCCTTGCACTCCCCAGACAACCAATAAAATGCACAAGCCACCTCTGAACTAAAAAAGCACGCAGGACTCTTAGATCAGAGTTTTGATCAGGCCTGTTGCAGGCAAGACTGAAATAGTTTTTCTCCTGATAAATAGTTTCTAGAACCCCCAGCATAAGTTTATGTCAGGGAACAGACTTCTTTTTTCAAGCTTCAGAGAACTGTCTTTTTCTCAATCTCTACCCAAGTGAAAACCTAGTTCTTACTGTATTTGATTTTTCTTGATGTTGGTGGTACTTAAAAGACAAACTGATGAGAACTTTGAACATAAAGTGGTAACAGTCTGGCAGAAGTGGAAGTATATTATCTTCTGAGAAAAAATTTGGAACAGCATTTCTCATCCGCATGCTATGTGGAAGGAAATGTGTTCTTCAGATTTTTGTTATTTGTTGATGCCACACTTAATTGAAGCTTTATATTTAAGCAGCGATTCCTGTCAAAATGGACTGTATAAAAAATTAATTATCTTTTATTTCAAACAGAGCAATAATTGTGGTACCAGTTGTGGGGGGGAAGTGGCCCATATGCTTTCTGTAGTGTTCCATCTATCCAGCTGAGTAAACTCTTCAAATGAAATAATGAAAATAAAGCAGCACAGATGGCACCATGTTGGCTAAATGGGACAAATTCTCACCACAGAATTGTGTTCATTCAAACAAAGTAAAATGGGTGAGGACAATCTTTTTATTATCAAAGGCCACCTACAAATAGTTGGCATGGTTGAATGGCCTTATTCTTTTTCTTTCTTTCTGTCATATACATTTGGATACTTCAGACATCACCTTCATATTACCTTGTATGAACAGGAAGGAAGGTTCATATTTTTCCCTGTACAATTGCATTTCCCCTATTTTCTCTGCTATTCTGCTGATTAGTACTGGAATTGCTCAACAAGAATATTGATCATTGTCCTCTCTACAACATAAATCAGCTGAACAGCATGGAAGAATGAAAGACACAGAATGATAGGAGTTTGTGTGTCAACATTCAAATTGGCAAAGGCCAAATGTTATACAGTGGTACCTCATCATACGAACTTAATTGGTTCCAGGAGGTTCGTAAGGTGTTTCCCATAGGAATCAATGTAAAAGCAAATAATGCGTGCAAATCCTTCAGGAAAATCCCAAACTTTAGAAGGGAGGCGAACAGAGGGCAGGGAGGAGCAGCTAAAGGGGGTGGGTGGAAGAAGCAAGGCTAGGCTAAAGGGTGAGTGGGAAGGAAGAAAGGCAAGGGGGGCTTCCCTCCCTTTTCTTTCTTCAAAAGACACCGTTTCAGTGCCTTTGCAAGCATGTTGTTCTCTGCAAAAATTTTCCTCCCCCAAGCTGCCCCTCCCTCCTCCCTTTTCTTTCTTAAAAACACACCCTTTCAGTTCCTTTGCAAGCACGTTGTTCTCTGCAAAAATGTTCCTCCCCCAAGCTGCCCCTCCCTCCTCCCTTTTCTTTCTTAAAAACACACCCTTTCAGTGCCTTTGCTTGTTCTCTGCAAAATCTTTCCTACTCCAAGCAGCCCCTACTTTTACTTTCTTCAAAAAAGGGGGGGGAAAGAAACCCCTTCATCCCAGCAGCAGCTGCTTGGGTTCGTAAGGTGAAAATAGTTCGGAAGAAGAGGCAAAAAAATCTTAAACACCGGGTTCCTATCTTGAAAAGTTCATTAGAAGAGGCGTTCGTAAGATGAGGTACCACTGTATATGATTTTTGGATTGTCTGTATGTAAAGGAACTGTGATGTGGCAATTAACCAATGAGAGAAGCAACCTAAAAATAAGGAGAAATTTCCTAACTGTGAAAACCACTAACCAGTGGAATGGCTTATTATTTATTTATTTATTTATTTATTTATTTATTTATTTATTTATTATTTGGATTTGTATGCCGCCCCTCTCCGAAGACTCGGGGCGGCTTGTCTGAACTGAACTAGTTTTGAACTAGTTTTGAATAGTTCTGAAATAGTTGTGGACGTTCCATCACTGGAGGTTTTTACGAAACGATTAGGCAGCCACTTGTCTGAAATGGAATAGGATCTCTGCTTGAGAAGCTGGACTAGAAGACTTATAAGGTCCCTTCCAACTTTGTTATTCTATTACCTTCTGTTATTTTACTCAGCATATAGCCAATGTGATGCCACATATTTTTACCATGATGAAACAAATGTTATATCATCTTCACATATGTATTTGCTTTACAGGTATTCCAAGTGTGATTAGCAAATCAAGTGCTGGACTAAGAGTAGGGAGACCTAGGCTCAACTTTATTGTCTAATGTGGAGATTCACTGGGTGAGTTTGGACCAGACTCCTAGTGTTAGCTCAATCTACCTCGTATATTGTGATGGTTGTTATAGAAAAATTGTAGGAAGGAATGCTGTATTTGATATCTTGAATAAAGGTGATATACAGATATAAGTAAATAGACAGTTCTATTAGAATCTGCTATCAAATATTACAGTGTCAATTCATACTTTTCAGATGGGCTGATGCTTTAAAACTCTTTCTTTTCTACATGAAATTCCAGGATGTCATTAAAAATCCATGGTTACTAGATAGATGCTTTCCTCTTACAAGAAAGGCCCATCTCAGCTCCTTGTTAATGACCTTTAAAATGTGCCAAGGCTTCCTTTTTTAGGAACATGTTTAATATGCCATCAATGTCTTTTGAATATTTTAAATCTTTTGACATCTCTTGTAGTTTTATCACCTAGTTCAAGTCTTGCATTTCAACATTTGATAAGCTTTGTAATATACTGTACTTTAATTGTGAAATTAATCTATCAAATTAAAAGTGTTTCTATTGTGGACTGCAAAGGGCTTTCAATATATAAAAATAACAGACAATTTATCCAATATTTCTTCAGAAATGTATTTCTCTCTCAAATTTGTCTTTCCCAGTAATTTTGTGGTTTTATTGTCTACTTGCTTGCATATGAAAAGGAATACTTTCTATTGCTTACTTTCATATTCATGAAAAAGCTAGAGATTTGTTCTTCCTGTTACTGATTTTAGAATAATTTATTTAAAACAAATGTGTAAATGTTTGAAGAGATAATTCTAAGATAGAAAAAGATGAAAACATCCAAGAGTGTTGCTTCAAAGTGTAACTAAATGTGTTAGTAGTTAAGTAGATTTTAATGACATATATTCACAGAAATAATCTTCCTAGTTTTGCAACAAAAAAAAGAAGAAACAAATATTTTATAGAACATTTAATTCTAGGGACTGCCTGAGACATCAGAATTTATGCTGAAATAACAACCAGGTCAAGATTTGCTAATCACAGAATCTCTGAGCATGCTAAGGTACGTTTTTTAAAAAGCAAGTAAAACAGAACTGAAACTCACCTTCTGTCTCCAATATTTGTCCTTAAAGTACTTTATATCATAAAAAAAGAACTGAGATCCCAGTAGCTTCTACAAAACTATACTGCTCAAAAAAATAAATAAAGGGAACACTCAAATAACACACCCTAGATCTAAATGAATGAAATATTTTCATTGAATATTTCATTTGCACAACTATTTGATTTGCATGTGAAATTGACTGTCAGTCAGTATTGCTTCCTAAGTGGACAGTTTGATTTCACAGAAGTTTGATTTACTTGAAGTTATATTCTGTTTTTTAAGTGTTCCCTTTATTTTTTTGAACAGTGTATATAGCTGGCACACATTGTAAAATACCCCAAACCTTTAGCTAGAACAAATAGCAATAGCATAAATAGCAATTAGATTTATATAGTGCTTCACAGTGCCTTACAGCCCTCTCTAAGCAGTTTACAGAGAGTCAGCATATTGCTCCCAACAATCTGGGTCTTCATTTTACCCACCTTGGAAGAATGGAAGGCTAAGTTAACCTTGAGCCTACTGAGATTCAATCTGCCAAACTGTTGGCAGCTGGTGATTGCAGTACTTGCAGTAGCTTGCAGTACTGAACTCTAACTACTGCACCACCTGGGCTCTTAAGATTACTGAAGCCTCCCAAAATAGCCCAATGAGTATTGAGCAGGCTAGGTACTTATAATGAAAAAGTAATAGGACATCCATAGAAAATGGGAAAGAGGAAAAAGTCACATTTCAATATTTTTATTTATTGAATTTTTTAATGCCACCCTTCTCCTTAGACTCAGGATGGGTTACAACATGTTAGCAATAGCACTTTTGTTTTAACAGAGCCAGCATATTGCCCCCACAATCCTCATTTTAACCACCTCGGAAGGATGGAAGGCTGAGTCAACCTTGAGCCAGTGATGAGATTTGAACCGCTGACCTGCAGATCTAGCGCCACCTCGACTCCTGCTTTTGTGTACATTCAACTGCATGCTACACATGTATGTAAAAATTTGCATGACGCTATTGATCAGTAATAAGCTACCATATTTTTCAGAATATAAGACACACCTTTTTACTCCCCCAAAAGAGGATGGAAACTTGGGTGCGTCTTATACACCAAATGTAGCCCCACCCAGCCACCTCCACTCTTTGATCTCTGCCTGCCAGCAATTTATTATTTTTATTTATTAGATTTGTATGCCGCCCCTCTCCGTAGACTCGGGGTGGCTCACAACAGTGATAAAAAGAACACATAATGACAAATCTAATAATTAGAATCTAAAATAACAACAGTACATTTAAAAAGTCTAAAAAGCAAGGAACCCCAATATAAGCAAACATACATACAGTCATATCATGCACAAAAACTACATAGGCAGGGGGAGATGTCTCAGTTCCCCCACGCTTGACTACAGAGGTGGGTTTTAAGGAGTTTACAAAAGGCAAGGAGGGTGGGGGAAGTTCTAATCTTTGGAGGGAGCTGATTCCAGAGGGTCGGAGCCACCACAGAGAAGGCTCTTCCCCTGGGTCCCGCCAGACAACATTGTTTAGTCGATGGGACCCGGAGAACACCAACTCTGTGGGACCTAACCGGCCGCTTGGATTCGTGTGGCAGAAGGCAGTCTCGCAGATATCCTGGTCTCGCAGATATCTCCTCGCAGCAAACAGCAGCAGAACCTGCTTAGCACAAGTCACTTATAATCTGCCTCCCAACACTCAACTGATTGATTGAAGTTGCCAGCAAGCGCAGATACTAAAATGAAAGTGAAACTAAAGCTGCATGGAGGCCAATTGCTGGAGGGACCAGACTGTGCTGAAACTTTGGTTGCAAGGTTGTAAGTCAATAACTAAATGGAGCTGACTCCATGTTTCTGATATCTGGCCAGTCTACCCATCTGATGCCTCATGTGGCCATAGGAAGGGGAACTCATTTTATTTTCTGTAACAGCTTCTTTGATTCTATTTTTTTCTTAATACTTCCTTTGCTATGAGAAATTGCTGTGCTAAAGACAGTAATCTAGGTTCTTCTCCTTCAGCCAGTTAAACTGTAGCAACTTCCTAATAAGTCTAAAAACCTATTCACTTACATGAGAAGAATTAAAGCCTTATGGAATTTTTAAAAGAGAAGCAAATTCGAAGGGAAACACTGTAATTGTAGAATGGATTAGACTCTATATCTGCTTAGAAATTGGGACAGATACTATGAGTATTGGGAATTTATTGGGTTTCTTTAGTTCAAAGTTCTTTACCTTTTACTAGACCTAGATTTTACTAGGTTTACTAGGATACACACATTGGGGCTATCAAAGCTTTTAGGGTAGAAGCAGTGAACATCTCTAAATGTTTCTATCTAGAAATATTTTTGTTCATCCTTGAGTGTATTTTGCCAAATAAAAGAGCATATACTATGCACAAGAAAAGTCTATTAATACCTAAATTCTTAGCATACACTTGAGCTAGACTCTAGAATCAAGTTTACTCCATCAGCTGTTTTTGCAAATGCCCTAATATAGTTAATATGGGTAAGAAAACATTTATAAAAATCAGATGCAAATTGGGCCTATGGAAATTTTGTTCTGGGATCCATATATGTAAATCTAGATAGCATTCAAGTCTGATAGTAAAACAACTTAATGTAAATTGCATTTGCATCTGGTTGTTATTGTACTTGTGATTTCATTTAATTCTTTGGATAAATTCTTAATATATTAATAGTATATTATATTATTATATATTATATATTATTATATATCTTAGTATATTAATAGTATATAGTATATTAATCTAAGCACTGCCATTAAAAGAATAATCAAGAAACACACACACACACACACCAAAAGAGAACAATAGAAAGAACCTCATTGTTTAAATTATTAGGGAACTGGATTCAACTATTGTGCTTAGCCAGGTTTATCTGAATTTGGATTAGAATGCTCCAAGATGGATTTTATGTTATCGTACATTGTATGAATTTAACCAATTCAATTAATTTAACCAATTCATTTAACCATGGTTGAACAAGTCACACAGTTTAGCACAGCGGATGACTGAAATATCACCTGGCCAAAATGAAGAAGTGAGACAGTTTTAACTGGGGTTAAACATCAGCAAATAAGTGGAAGGTAAGTTTTTCTCTACACTTAAAAGGCCCAACATAGTAAATTTTCCTCCTCAAGGAGTTGCTGTTTATTATCTTGCTATTCACAGTATCTGGCTTTAGTATCTTGCTACTCACAGTAAAATGATTTGAATATAAAAATAAGCAATACTTTTGTATCTAGCTTACAATCAAATCCAACTAGCAGAAAATGATTATCGGGGTAAGCTATTTCACAAAAATAAAAGCTGAATGATTTTAATAGTGGATTAAACCACCTTAAAACAATGGATTAATCAAACCATAGATGGGCCTGTAAAAAGAAGGTATTTCAAAAACGCTGAAGTGGCATTTCATGTAGATGGGACCATAACCAAGATCTTCTCTAAGCCTTGTAAAGCTTGGGATAAGGATGATTATGTGAGGCATTACAACAGCTCCTTGAATCTTAATCTCTTTAGGGTTTCTAAATCAAAATTGTACACTTCAGTGTGAACAGGCAGCTCTCTCCATTCAGAGTTGAGATGTGATTTCAGTTTTAGTCCAAGATTCAATCATTGGTTTTCAGTTTTATTTGAAAGCCTTTTCTTGTGTCCCTGTGGCAAAAAAGCAACTATTTTTTTTCTTATGGAGCTTTGTATAGGATGAAAGAAGGGTTCAATCTGGTGTTTCACGGACATATACTTTACTCCCACGCTGGAGGAACAGGGTTAAACCTCCCCTATTCAGCTATTCAACTACAACCAAAATCACAGTGTTTGTGTATGACTATGAATATGTGATGCCGCAAGGAGAAGGGCGGCCTATAAATAATAATGATGATGATGATGATGTGTTTCAGCACAGCAAAGAGACAAATGTGTTTTCATTTGCATATACAGTATGTCCATTCAAGGGCACGTATGGTTGTGATTCCTGACATATCAATAACCATAAGAACTGACTGTCGCTTAGTAACATTAGACAACAGCTGTCTTATGTAAATCATGTATGAGAAAGGAAAGCCATTAGTGTAACTATGCATACAAAACCATTCCCGAGATTTGATTCTAGGAAAATGAAGTTGGCATGAAAATTGATTTGATCCTGATTGGTATATAGTTACAAATATGGCTACCTTGCCCCAAAGGGAGGCCACAGACTTTGTTCTTACTGCCACAAAATGTTTGAAAGCAATGTCAGGTTCCTAAGATAGGATAGTGTTTCTTCTATTGCCAGTAAAGAAGTGAGTATGAGCAAAATCCAAAAAATTCCAAGTCTCATTCATTGTATCAATTGTTACAAACATCTGTCATCTAGGGAGGCTTCTGCCTTCGCTTTCTGCTCAAGATCCCCATGTACAATTGGTGGGCCACTATATGACACAGAATGCTGGACTCAATGGGCTTTGGCCTGATTCAGCATGGCTCTTCTTATGCTCTTACATTCTTAGTTAAAATTGAAAAGTTTTCTTAATTCTTCACACATGTTCATAGTATTCATTGAATGATATTAAGTATGAATCGGGAAAGACCTTAGGGAATCACTTATTGTGTTTTCCTGCTCACTAAATCATCTAGATCAGGGGTGTCAAACTCGGTGGCATCACATGACGTATTGCAACTTTTTCCCCTTTGCTAAACCGGGTGTGGCCAGCACCTGAAGCATCCGGCCCACGGGCCACAAATTGGACACCCCTGATCTAGATTTTTCAGGTCATTTTTGAAATCTGCTCTAGGATTCTGTTCTAAGGAACATTTTCTCCTTTATGCATGATATTCTTATTGTTGTTGCTGCTATGCAACAATAAGAATTGTTGCTATTGCTACTACAATATATCGTTGTCATTGTTGTCCTACCCTCTCTCCAATTCAAATGCTTATATGGAGAATATGCAGTCTTATGTGGTTGGTTAACCTGAAAGAGTATGATTGGCCAGAAACTTTTAATGAAGTAGTGATTTGATTCTACCTGTTTCAGTACTACACCTTAATTGTGGAATTATATAGACTAGGTCAAATTGTATACAGGTCTGTGTATCTAGTATCTGTGTGTATGTATATGTATGTACAGTGGTACCTCAAGATACGAACCCCTCGTCTTACAAACAACTCGTGATATGAACCCGGGGTTCAGAAAAATTTTGCCTCTTCTTACGAACTTTTTTCAAGTTACGAACCGGCGTTCGGAGACAGCTGGGAAGCCGCGCGGCTGTTTTAAAAGGTGACAGCCGGGCAGCGGGGCTTCCCAGCAGCCTCCCGAACGCCGGTTCGTAACTCGAAAAAAGTTCGTAAGAAGAGACAAAATCTTTCTGAACCCCGGGTTCGGTTCGGGAGGTTGCTGGGAAGCCCCCCAGCCCGGCTGTGACCTTTTAAAACAGCCGCGCGGCTTCCCAGCTGTCTCCAAACGCCAAATGCGGAAGTTCGGCTTTGGCGTTCGGCTTCGGGAGACAGCTGGGAAGCCCCCCGAACCCCGAACCCAGAAGTTCGGCAAAAGTTCGGGGTTTGGGGTGGTGGTGGGAAGCCCCCAGCACGGCTGTGACCTTTTAAAACAGCTGCGCGGCTTCCCAGCTGTCTCCCGAAGCCGAACGCCAAAGCCGAACTTCCGCGTTCGGCGTTCGGAGACAGCTGGGAAGCTGCGCGGCTGTTTTAAAAGGTCACAGCCGCGCTGGGGGGCTTCCCACCACCACCCCAACCCCAAACCCGGAAGTTCGGCAAAAGTTCGGGGTTCAGGGGGGTGCTGGGAAGCCCCCCAGCGTGGCTGTGACCTTTTAAAACAGCCGCGCGGCTTCCCAACTGTCTCCCGAAGCCGAACGCCAAAGCTGAACTTCCGCGTTTGGCGTTCAGAGACAGCTGGGAAGCCGCGCGGTTGTTTTAAAAGGTCACAGCCGCGCTGGGGGGCTTCCCAGCACACCCCCGAACCCCGAACTTTTGCCGAACTTCCGGGTTCGGGGTTGGGGGGGTGCTGGGAACCCCCCCCAGCCCGGCTGTGACCTTTTAAAACAGCCGCGCGGCTTCCCAGCACCCCCCCCAACCCCGAACCCGGAAGTTCGGCAAAAGTTCGGGGTTGGGGGGGTGCTGGGAAGCCCCGCCGCCCGGCTGTCACCTTTTAAAACAAGGTGACAGCCAGGCGGCAGCGTTTTTTTTGCGGGGTTTTTTTTTTGGTTGCACGGATTAATTGACTTTACATTGTTTCCTATGGGAAACAATGTTTCGTCTTATGAACCTTTCGTCTTACGAACCTCCCCCTGGAACCAATTAGGTTCGTAAGACGAGGTTTGACTGTATATATATACAGACACAAGACATTGTACTGTTCAAAGCAAAGCAGACACTATATTTTTTGTCTTTCTATTGCTTAGGTCTAAGGTTCTTTGTATCCAAGGCTGGATATTAAACAAAGGAGTACTCCCATGAGTACTACTTCTCATTCCTAATTGTGAAAACATCAACAAATGAAATTTACTATTGCAACTGCAACCCATCTATTCCTGGGAGTTCAAGGCAGTTTACATAGGGGTTTCCCCTACCTAACCCCACCCTGTGAATTAAGTTAAAATATGAAAGAAAGGAATCACCTCCAAATCAGTACAGAGATCCATTCCAGATAGAAGTTGAATTGGAACACCCTAATCTTAGTTTAATATCTTAACCTTAATAGTATCTTGCTCTAACTAACAATTTGTTGTCCTTTCTGTCTAATAATGCAACCATCCTCTTCCTCCTTCTTTCTGTGTTTATGTCACAGAAAAGCAACAATAAACTGGGATCTAGATTTTTTCCACTTTCCACCTTAATGCTAATGCTTCATTGTTATAATCCACAAACACACCTGAAATCAAAATGAAAAATTATCTCTGTACTTTTTCATCACTTTCTGCAAGCGCTTTACAAATCTGTACATGCATCCTCAGTAATTTATAAACCTCAGTAAACAAATATAGGATTCCAACTTTAGTCATCCAACACTGCTTTCCAGAAGGGCAAATCATAAATCACATTAAAAAGAAGATCATTCATGTCCAATCTAGAAGTACGGTATGCTTCTGCATTGTCTAATGCATATTAAGTTGATTTTCTTTTTAGCATTTGTTTTCAGCATGAGTCTTATCTTCCTTATTTGCGAACACTGTGAACCCTGGAATTAAGAGACACAAGAACTTTATTTCAAATAAGTTCCTGGCATCTCACCAGATAAACCAATGCTTCAAAGAAGCTGAGAATCTACAAGCATGAGGGGGTGTTGAGTGATTTTGTGAAAGGAAGAAATAAGCAGATGCTAAATAAGGGATAAGCGCTTCCTAGCTCTATTCTCTATCTGAGCAAAAGGATGGATAGAAAAGTGCCTAAGTCCTTTAGACGGCGGGAAGGTGCACGAAGGTAGCCTGTGAGGAACACCAGGGAAAGGCTGGGTGGTCTATTGGTGTGAGGACATGCAAGGCAGAGGCATAGCTCAATAACATTTTGCTGTGCAAGATGAAAGTCATGACAGAAGAGGTGAAATGGGCCAGGGTGGGGGTGTCAAAAATTCTCCCTTCTGCTTTTGAGTCAGATAAGGGAACCAAGGCAATGAACGTTTTCTCCTAATGTATAAAAGAAAAGTGATTTGGTGGGTTATCTCAAGCCACTCTCCCTGACACTCCAAAAAAGAATGCCGCTCTGCAAGAGATATACATTCCTGCTCATTAAAGGCTTGCTCTGTAGATCTTCAGCAATACGGATGGTGTGCTGAGTACATGGACAGAGAACATACTGTGATTGTATGACAGCAGCTCCAGGGCTGGTTATCTCTCGCTTTGAGGAAGCTATTGATTAAGTTTGTCAAAGAAAGTTTTTAAAAAAGAGGGCGGGAGGGAGGGCAGGCAGGCAAGCAGTCAGGCAGGCAGGAAAGAAGGAAGGAAAAGAAGGAAGGGAAGAAGGGAGGAAGGAAAGAAGGAGGGAGGGAAGGAAGGGTCACTTTGACATTATTTTAATTCATCTTCCAAGATTCATACAAATGTCATTCAAATTTTCTACAAGATCCAAAGTTTCAGATAATTACATTTTCAGCCTTCCACAATTTGGTGTCTTTTACATATGTAATAGCATCCTCATAATATATGTAATACTTTTGCTTTTCCAAAATCATATCACAAATAGATGGTGCACAGGGATAGTTGTTACCTGAGTCAAACTTAAAAATAGATTCTATTAAGCAAATACTTTCCTTTATTTTCTACATAATTTTATTCCTACAGTATAATTAAAATCTAATTTCTTGTTTATATTTAACTGATTCCAGGTTCATTAGGAATAACATGGAAAGAAGGGGAAATAACTAAGGCAGAATACCAGCAAATAGCCGGAGCCTATAAAGATGAAGTGAGGAAAGCTAAGTCTCACAATGAACAAAGGCTTTTGACAAAAGTAAAAAGTAAAAAAAAGATTCTTCCAACTTATTAAAAGGAAGAAAAAAGTCAAGGAAACATTGCAGGGAGAAAATGGCAAGAAGATGACATGCAGAGCTACTTAACTCGTTTTTTGCCTCTGTCTTTGCACACAAAGAAAAAACAGTCCAACCTATCAAAAACAACTTTACAAAAAATGTATCAGGAACACAAGTTAAAATAGGGAAGAATAAGGTAAGTGAACATCTGTCTACAGTAGACAAGTTCAAATCACCAGGATCTGATGGATTACACTCCAAAGTTCTGAAGGAACTGGCAGATGAGATCTCAGAACCATTGAACTATATCTTTCAAAGATCCTGGAGAACTGCCAGAGGTCCCGGGGAACTGTCAGAGGACTAGAAAAGAGTTGATGTAGTTCCCATCTTCAAAAAAAGGGTGGGGGGAATAGATCCAGGAAACTAGAGACCTATCAGATTGACTTCAATACCAGTGAAGATTCTGGGAAAGATAATCAAGCAACTTAGAAGCAAACAAAGGAATAACCAAAAGCCAACATAGGTTTCTCAAAAACAGTTCATGCCAGACTAATCTTATTGCATTCTTTGACAAGGTGACGAAATTAGTGGACCAAAGGAATGCTGTTGATTTAATTTACTTGGACTTCAGTAAGGCATTTGGTAAAGTAGACCATAACTACTACTAGATACAGTTGAAAAATGTGGGTTAGATAGCAACATCATCAGATCGATTCAAAACTAGCTAACCAACCACATTCAACATGTAGTGCTTTAGTAAGGCCACACTTGGAATACTGCATTCAGTTTTGGTCACGACGATATAAAAAGGATGTTGAGGCTCTAGAAAGAGTACAGAGAAGACCAACAAAGATAATTAGAGGACTGGAGACTAAAACATATGAAGAACAGTTTGCAGGAACTGGGTATGTCTAATTTAATGAAAAGAAAGACAAAGGGAGACATGATAGCAGTGTTCCAATAACTCAGGGGTTGCCACAAAGAAGAGGGGGTCAGACTTTTCTCCAAAGTACCTGAGGGTATGACAAAAGGCAATGGGTGGAAACTAATCAAGGAGAGAAACAACTTAAAATGAAGGAGAAATCTCCTGACAGTTAGAACAATTAATCAGTAGAATAATTTGCCTCCAGAAGTTGTGAATGTTCCAACACTGGAAGTTTTTAAGAAGGTGTTGGATAATCATTGGTCTGAATTAGTGTAAGGGGGTTAGCAGTGGGTTAGACTAGAAGACCTCCAAGATCCCTTCCAACTCTGTTATTATTAATAGCAATATATTTTTGGTTCTGTTATAAACTATTTTAACACTGGTTCTTCTTAGATCCAATTTCCCAGCTAAAAAACTGGAATAAATAGACTCACTTCATTCTTATTTTCTTCATGGGATAAGATGCTATTTTATGCTTGGGATAAGATGCTATTTCCATTTATTATATTTCTAAGTCTTGTAAACTAATAGCATTCCCAGTCAGCTTTTACCATTTTTCACTGTATACAAACAAATTTTAGAGAGAGATTTTTAATAAAATAATACCAATAACCAATGAAGAATTGAATTGTTATGAAAATTTGGCTTATTGCCTATATAGAAGGAATAAAAATTTACAAACCAAACAGAAGCAATTGTTTACCTGCATTTAATGACAAAGTTTATCATTCCCACCATTTTAAGTATTGGATAATCACTTGAAAAATGATTCAGTGAGATTTGCTCGATTGCTTGGCTTAATCTCTGATAAAAATTCACATGCTTAAAAAAAAAGGTGGGGCATTACTACTGCATTCTATCAGAAATGACAGAATTTCATGTGTCTTATAAATAAAACAAATAAATAAGTGTAGAAAATTTAAATGGCCTGATATAAAATTGTTGTATGTAGTGTAGGTTGACAATGATGATGATGATAATGATCATGATGATCTTCACTAGGGGGTAAACTAAACGTTTATAAATAATTTGTTTCAATGAATAGAGGCAAGTGCGTGACTCACTAATGTTCTAAAAATAACTGCTTTCCTTTAGCAAAAATATGCCCGATCATCTTGTATGAAATACCCTTAATGGGAATGACTAATGTGAGACACTGGTGAAGCAGGCCTAGCAGTGCCTGCATTTCTGGTATTACATGAGAAAAGTACATCTTCCTTTCTCTGTCCTTAACACTTTCTATAGAGGGACAATCAAGAACATCCTGTCATATGACATTACAGTCTGGTTTGGAAGCATCACTGCTTTGGACAGGAAGGCAGTGTAGAGAGTGGTCAGGATTGCAGAAAAGATTATTGGCAGTTCCTTCTATCCAGAACATAGCACATAACATTGCTTGAGTAGGGTCCACTGGATTGTCTGGGATTCTACACATCCTCTTCACAACCTGTTATCCTTGTTACCGTCTGGGAGGAGGCTTTGTGGCATCTGAAGCAGAACATCCAGATTCAGTCATAGTTTTGTTCCAACTTTTGTACTCTCAAGTTTCCTCTTCCCACTATGTATTCAAAATGGACAGTGATTAATATGTGTATATGGGTATGGGTATAGATGTGCAGGTGTGGGTGTAGATGTGTGTTAAATACGTGTATGGGTAGATACTGCATTTTTCAGAGTATAAGATGCACCGGGGTATAAGACGCACTTAGTTTTGGGGAAAGAAAACAAGGAAAAAAGGCCTCTGGCTCCCAGCAATTTGCCAAACAGCAAACAGCACAGATGATATACACAGTTTGCTGTGTGTTTCTGTGCATGTGCACCTGACCCTTAGAAATAGAAAAGAAATGGAGAAGTGTACATTAGGGCAGTACAGTGGTCCCTTGACTTTCGCAAATCCGACTTTCGCGCAAAGGCTATGGGTTTTCAAAAAATATTAATAAAAAAAATTATCCACGTTTATTTTAACATTTGAATGTTTTCACGTGGCCACACGATGTACAATACTGTGTGTTTTAACTCTCCTCCTCCCCCTCACTCCAGCCATCCTGCTTCTTTAAATAAAAGCTCTGCTTCCACCCCAGCCTCCCAATCCCTCCCCTTTAATTCTTGGAGCATTGGTACGCTCCACTTGAAGCCGAGCCTTACTGCCGCCCACCGCTGCTTCTTCTCCCCACCCACCTAAGCCATCTCCCTTAGTGGTAGTGTCCGACCTCCCAGCTGACCGGCCTGGAATCCCGGCTTCAAATCCTGGCCTGGATCCCTCTTGCCTTGAGCTTCCCCTTCCCCTGCCCTGACCCTGAGCACCATGGGAGACGCTGGCAGTGAGCGCAGCAAAGCCTCCAGCTTGCCGCCCCATTGCCCCTGCGGGTTCTGAGGGTAAGTAAAACCAGGAATGGAGGAGGGAGGGGAGGAAGGAAGGGAGCATCTGTACTTTGTGGAAATTTGACTTTCGCGGGCGGTCTTGGAACGTATCCCCCACGAAAGTCAAGGGGCCACTATATATTAATCCCCGAAAATTTTCTTAAATGTTATCACTCTAACTCCTCCAAATTGTTTAATTAAATAGATTAAATAGATCTACTCCAAACATGACTAAGTGAGGGTTTAACTCAGCTGCCTTACCTTAAACAGGACACTGTTATATTTCAGATTATACTTTTACAGATCTTTAAAATTTATGTGGCTTTCTGCAAGTATTCTCTGCTTTTTAAAGGAAGATACAATAGCATTGGGCATCTTCAGATCAAGCATTTATTTTAAAAAGCTTCTTCATTTTGTTAAGTTAATAATAAAGCAGTCTTTAAAAAATAAGTCTAATAATTTGAACATTCTATAGGCATTTATATTTATTGACTTACCTCCTTGTAGCAAAAAGGAGGCAGATTACCCCTCCAGCAATTTGCCTCTGTGCAGCTTCAGTTTCACTTTCATTTTAGTAGTGAGCTTGCTGGCAACTTCAATCAATCAGCTGAGTGTCAGGAGGCAGATAA
The DNA here is from genome assembly GCF_031021105.1 of Erythrolamprus reginae. Classification (NCBI taxonomy): domain Eukaryota; kingdom Metazoa; phylum Chordata; class Lepidosauria; order Squamata; family Dipsadidae; genus Erythrolamprus; species Erythrolamprus reginae. The sequence goes on from NC_091950.1 coordinate 184,549,596, forward strand.
TCAGTGGCTTGTGCTAAACAGGCTCTACTGCTGTTTGCTGGGAGGAGGTAAAATGCAGTCAGGCAGAGACCAAAGAGTGGGGGTGGATGGGTGGGGCTACATTTGATGTATAAGCCGCATCCATTTCATCCTCTTTTGGGGGATAAAAAGGTGTGTCTTATTTGTATTTGTATTTATTAGATTTGTAAGCCGCCCCTCTCCGAAGACTCGGGGCGGCTAACAACAATATAAAAAGACAATGTAAACAAATCTAATATTAAAAACAATCTAAAAAACCCCCAATTTAAAGAACCAGTCATATATACAAGCATACTATGTATAAATTCTATAAGCCTAGGGGGAAGGGAAATTTCAATTCCCCCATGCCTGATGGCAGAGGTGGATTTTAAGGAACTTGCAAAAGGCAAGGAGGGTGGGGGCAACTCTGATATCTGGGGGGAGCTGGTTCCAGAGGGTCGGGGCCGCCACATAGAAGGCTCTTCTCCTGGGTCCCGCCAAACGACATTGCTTAGTCGACGGGACCCGGAGAAGGCCAACTCTGTGGGACCTAACCGGTCGCTGGGATTCGTGCGGCAGAAGGCGGTCCCAGAGATATTCTGGTCCAGTGCCATGAAGAGCTTTATAGGTCATAACCAACACTTTGAATTGTGACCGGAAATTGATTGGCAACCAATGCAGACTCCAAAAAAATATGGTATATATTTTATTTTGAGAGCAGGCAACAGAATTTCATTTTTAATGTGGGCCAGTGTGCTTACAGTAAAAAAAAATGACAATAAAAGTTATCTTATCTAATGAAAGAGCTTCATCATGTATCTGTCTGGGCTACTCCTGTCTCATCCTCCATTACATTTAAAGGCTGGATGTCCCTGCAACATTTGCTCAGTTTCCCACTTTGTCCCAACAACTGAAGAATCATCTCAGAGCAAGATTCAGACTATTTCTCCCGGTGCTGGAGGATCATTGAAGGCCCCCAACCTTCAAGGTTCCCTAACCTTTCCTATCTGATCCAGTATCATTGAAACAAATGTCTATAAATAAGCAACCACAAAACAGCCCTTTTTCTAAAAGGCCATTTATTGGGCATTGGACAATGAGTCATAGTTTAATGAGTGCAAAAAAAATAGAGTGCAGAGAAGAGCAACAAAGATGATTATGGGGCTGCGGGATAAAACATATCAACAACGGTTACATTGTCAAAATGAGGACTAGGAGTGATATATTAGTAATGTTCCAATGTTTGAGGAGCTGCCACAAAAAGTGGAGGTCAACCTATTCTCCAAAGTGCCTGAAGGCAAAAAAAGAAGCAATAGATGGAAATGAATGAAGAAAAGAACCAACCTAGTACTAAGGAAAGATTTCCTGACAGAAAATTAATCAATGGAATAAGTTGTCTCCAGATGTTGTGGGTGCTCCAACACTGAAGGTTTTTAAGAAAAAACTGGACAGTCTCTTGATGTTACTATCTTATTCTACTAAAGGAGTCAGAAGTCAATGTCTTTCCTTTCCCCCCCCCTTTCTTTTCTACATTTTTCCTTCCCTTTTCCTTCTAGTTTTTCTATTATTTGTTTTTTTATTTTGGTATTTTATACTATAAACTAAAAAAAGGAAAACTCAAAAGAAATAAAATAAAAAGAGACTGGCAGTCATTTGTCTGAAATAATATAGGTAGTATATTAGTTATGGATCATAGTATAATCCAAAAACACAACAACCAACATTTAAACATTTGGTATTATTGCTAGTAACAATAAAAACAACATCACGAAATCACTCTGTCTAAACATTTAAAAACTTCCTCAGCTTGCACAAACATAATCATTGATATACTTAACAATTAGTGGCTATTAACTAGTAGAAATACCCATCCTCCTTGTATTAAATCTTGATAAAACCACCTAGAAAAAATGAGAGTGGGTCAATCTACATTCATAGCTTGGGTCTGCAAAGTAATCTGTGCAGGGCAACTCAGGGCAAGCAACATGATGTCCATCAGATATCTGAACTTCTATCAGATATATTGAACTTCTATCAACAACCATAAGGAAGGGGTAAATGTGGATGCAGTAGCATAAACCCTCTGAAGAACATTAGATTGCCTTCATTTTAACTTAATCCTTTTATCATGCTACTTCTTCACAAACTCTATTATCAACTTCATTACTGTTGTTCATAAAAAAATATATGTGCTCAGTTCAGCTGTATCTTTGTGGCAAAACTTTAAAGCAATGGAGATGTATTGGTGTGTGGATTCCGTTTCAATGCTGTAACCAGCAGGCAGAAAGGAATCTTAGGCAACTCCAATAATTGTCTTGGGAAAGAGTAGGATTAAGCTACTTGAAATTATATTATTTGAGGAAACTAGAATGGACACAATGTACAATTTGGACAAAACACACACACACAAAAGTAGACACTATTCCCATAAAACAGATACCACCAAAAACGTCTACACTTTCACATCATTATTTCATAGACCTCTGTTTTAGGAAATAGTCTTTCAGTTCGGAAATAATAGAGTGTGCAGTTATGCATACTCTTATAGCTTGGAGATCCAGATAGGGCACAGTGCAAAATGCAGTGCTTCTCCAAGGTGACCAAGGTGACACTTGTGAGTGTCAAACTGCAGGTGAGCACAAAATGAGAGGAGTAGAAGCAACAGTGAGGAAAGTTTGGCTTCCAATCTAGCTCAGTCTGGAACCTTGGAAAATGAAATTACAGAATAGGAATAGCGTTGAAATTCAGCTTCTTTATGAATGCATCTGATAAATCCCAAGTGATGCCCTGAGGTTTGAAGACTAAATTCATAAACAGAACACTCTATTGGGGGAAAGGGGGGATGCACAAGCTGCTAGACAGTTTTAAAAAGGAGCATCTGATGGCATCAACAGTTCTCAGATGCCACTTCATTTGGTATCACACAAACACATCCAGAAAGCCATCTGGGCCACTAGCCACTTATCCCTCCCTAACGCAAATATCTATACAGTAAAATAGAGACCCAACAAAATATATCAACGATGGATAGAAAATTGGGCTGGGCTTTTTTTTTTTTTTCAAGCAATAAGCCATCAATTTGGGATTGGTTCTGTCCTTCAGACAGAGCATCCTGGAAGTCCTGGAAGTGTGAATTGCTGTGGCATTTTCACTGTCTGGTCTTTTTTCATATGTATCATATGTATTGCCCATAATGGTGCTGTCTATTGTAGAAAAACCTTTCTTTGGTTTTCACAGAGCTGTTCTATGGTTTGACTTTTTAGCCATTATCTTTGTGCATTATGGATGTAGAGAAGGAAAAGAAGGAACTATTATTATCAGACATTTGTTTGGGAACTAAATATAACCTATTCTGAGCTGTTCAGATGAAGAATGGTGGAACACATATAACTAATAAAAAGTATCTGAGTTGGCAGGTAGCCCTACAGTAATCAATTTTATCACCTCCAGGACACAAGGTCTGGCCTTCAAACTTCAAATATATTAAGTAGAAGATGTAAGGATCCTCAGTGTCAAATTTCAGCATTTACAGAGGTACGGTGGTTACAGACGTAGGAGAGAAAGTGTAACGTTTGATAGGTGACAGAACATCATCACCAAAGTGGAATCTTAATGACAACTATCTCCTTCAGCTGAGAGGAAGAGATTATAGTAACATCTCCCATCCTCTGCTAAAAATACTAGAAGTAAAATCACTCCGCTGGCAATTAACCTCCAAAGAAAGTCAGCTTCACTGCAAATATAATGAACTCGTAATATGGATTATTGAGTTAATTGAAATCTTGTTAGCTCTATAATCATTCTGTAGTTCAAACTCATTAGAAATAGATGCAACATATTACAGTGGTACCTCTACCTACAAGCGCCTCTGCTTACAAACTTTTCTAGATAAGAACCGGGTGTTCAAGATTTTTTTGCCTCTTCTCAAGAACCATTTTCCACTTACAAACCTGGCCCCCCGAAACTGTAACCAGAAAAGGCAGGGAGAAGTCTCCATGGGGCCTCTCTAAGAATCTCCTGGGAGGAAACAGGGCTGGAAAAGGCAGGGAGAAGCCTCCAAGAGACCTCTCTAGGAATCTTCATGGAGGAAACAGGGCCTCCATCCTCCCTGTGGTTTCCTCAATCGCATGTATTATTTGCTTTTTCATTGATTCCTATGGGAAAAATTGCTTCTTCTTACAAACATTTCTACTTAAGAACCTGGTCACGGAACAAATTAAGTTCGTAAGTAGAGGTACCACTGTATTTCTACAATTTCTTTATATATTACACATATGTTTTACATGTTCTCAGCAGGGAAACTGGTGGTGCCTTATCTATGTAGTTTGTGATGCTATTAGTAACCGCTGTTGAAAAACAAAGCAGATATTTACAAGGCAGATTGTATCTACTTTAGTGACCTTTAAAAGCTTTGGGTAATAAACAGGGATGAGGGGAGATGGAGAAATCAGATCAGGGACGGGCTTCAAAAATTTTAGCAAAGAGTTCTCTGCCCAGTTGCTGGGTGGGCGTGGCCTAGTCATCCTCCTGCATCACAACAGGGGGGACATTTTTGCTTCCAGGCTCTGGGGGCTTTCCTCAAGCCTCCAGGAGGACGAAAACGCCCTCCTCCAGTCTCCGGAAGCTCTATGGAGGCTGGAAACGGGCCTGTTTCGGCTTTCCCGAACTTTGCCCTCCCTGAGCTTCTGTACGCACCCTGCACTTACTTGCACCCAAAACGAGCCTCATGGGGACTCCTGGGAGGCGAGGGTCAAGATGGACAGAGTCAGCCAGGAGTGGGATTTGGGGGTTCTCCGAACTGCACAGAATCTTAGTTTAGAGGTTCTCCCCAACCCCTGCAAGCCCCCAGCAGTCCACCCCTGAATCAGATCTATTTTTGATATTAAAAATCAACATGCCAAAATGAAAGTGCTGGGTTCTGTCAAATATTGTGTGATTGCAAGATTCTTGCAAGATGTAAGGAAAATAGCTGAGATGGCTGTTTTTATTCCCTCTTTGCCTAGGGTTTGTTTCTCTGTTTTTATATTTACTGTTAATATGATTTATTTATTATATGGGGAATCCAGAGCATGATACCATGGTCTTTCGAGACTGAAGGATGCCAATAATTATATAAAATATATTAAATCATATTAACAGTAAATGATGTGTGAGTGTGTGTTGTATGTCATTTTACCAATTTGCTTATTCCAAGTACAATTATTATTATTATTATTATTATTATTATTATTATTATTATTATTATTATCTCTGCCAAAGTCAGGCTGATAAGGTGAAATTGCGAAGAGCTATACATTTGGGACTCCTTCCATCAGTTTGTCTTTAAAAATAAATTGTAATCCTGGTTGATTACTGTTGACTTATAGGAATCCTGGCCTCTCCAAATGTATACATACATCCCTGGCCATCTCCATCCCTATGCATGTTTCACCCTGAACTTCTGGTGATGTCAGGAATATAGTTATACAATGGTATAACTATATTCAAATTGAAAACAGATTCATTGTTTGAAGAAACCAGAGTGGTTTTAACATTCCAAAGACCATCATATTGCAGTAGGGTAACTGAGCTACTAGCAAAAGGTGTGGTTAATGAGATTGTGTGTGTGTGTGTGTGTGTGTGTGTGTGTGTGTGTGTGAGTGTGTGTGTGAATTTTAGTATTTTTAGTACAAGGGCAGAAGGGATTAAAATACTTAGTATTTTTGATGAGATAACTACAGCACTTGGTAACTTTTAGTCTGATGATTCATACTTTGTCAGTATTTCAGTAGGTTTTTATAATGAGATTTGTTACAGGCTGTTAACTTGTGTAGAGAGCTTGACTGATGCACCTTGCACCAATTTTTAAAAACAAAATAAATATGACAGGCAGAAATGAAAATACTGTTCCGCTTGTAGCTGGCTGAGGTTGCTCTATCACAAGAGAGGGATTCTTGTAACTATAATTGTTTAACAACACTTTGAGGAATTCTGGTTTCCATTCCAGGAGACCTTTTAAAATATACTGCTCAAAAAAATAAAGGGAATACTCAAATAACACATCCTAGATCTGAATGAATGAAACATTCTCATTGAATACTTTGTTCTGTACAAAGTTGAATGTGCATAACAGCGTATGAAATTGATTGTCAATCAGTGTTGCTTCCTTAAGTGGACAGTTTGATTTCACAGAAGTTTGATTTACTTGGAGTTAAATTGTGTTGTTTAAGTGTTTAAGTGTTTATTTTTTTGAGCAGTGTATTTTAGCATAGGGGTGAACAACCCTTTAGTAACGAAAACTATTTGGAGGACTAAAAGGCATGCAGTGTGTGATTCCCACAGCCTTTATAGCAGGGCTGTGTTTGAGGAATATTCTTTTATTATGAAAGGCCTACAATTTCCATGTGTTTCCTGTTCCCAAATGGAAAAGTATTAGGCCACCATTTTCAGTAATCAGTAGAGAGCTTCTAAAAGGGAACCCAGGATTCATAGTCCAAAAGTATATGTTCTACAGGACTGAAGATCTGCTTTAGAACATTTGTGTCCTCGTTTTATAAAAATTGTGGCACTCATCTCTGCTTTTGCTTTTTCTCACCAATGACTCAAGGGTAAAATGCTCCCAGTTTGTTCGTGCCTGTCAGTCATTAGAGAGCCGGTCAAAAAGAGAATGTGAAGCTCCACCCACCTGCCCAGACGCCACCATTTGGTTTCTTTTACCCTCTGCGCATGCACAGAACGCTTTGCGCATGAGCAGAGAGTAAAAGACCCCAAATGGTAGCATCCAGGCAGATGGGCACAGCCTTGAGCTCCCTTCACAACCAGCCTTCCAACGACCGACAGGCACGAGTCTACGGAGAGGGGCAGCATACAAATCTAATAAATAAATGAATGAATGAATGAATGGATGGATGGATGAGCGAACTGAGAGCATTTCACCCCTGCGATGACCAACAGGCTAATCAATTTCAACATTCCAGCAAAAAATAAAGCAGAATCTAAAGTCTATGTCAAAAATATGGGTAGTCCTACTAGGACTACAGGTAGCACTTATAAACATTCGTTTAGTGACCACTCAAAGTTACAACAGCACTGAAAAAAGTGACTTATGACTATTTTTTCACACTTGCAATAACTGCCACATCCTCACGATCATGGTGTCAAAATTCAAATGCTTGGCAACCGACTCATATTTGATGGTTGTGGTGTCCCAGGGTCACGTAATCCACCTTTTGTGACCTTCTGACAAGCCAAGTCAATGGGGTTTCACTTTACAACCAGGTTACTAACCCAACGATTTCAAGGATTCACTTAACAACTGTGGCAAGAAAGATCGTAAATGGGGCAAAGCTCTCTTGACTAATGTCTCAACTAGCAGCATAAATTTTGTGGTCATAAGGTAAGGACAACCTGTACAGGAATGCGGCAAGAAAAGAGAGCCAAATTTGTTCTTGGGACAGGTCCATGTTTCAGTAAGAATCCAAGTGTATGCAGTGCCAGCAATATTAATTGGTAAATCATGAACCAACAGAAAATCAATGAACTTGTCAGTCTGCATTTTAGATGAGAAATACTCAAATCACACAGTCAGGTTATGCTCTATAGAAAATGCAGACCAATGTCCTATTACATTGGTAATGATACTGGCTATATAGGCATCCAACATTAGCTGGGGTCTTTTCCCCCAACTTAATCACAGCAGATATTTTAATAACTTAAATACCAACTTCCCCTACCAGATAATTTAGGCTGCCCTGAAAGGTAGCCTTTTTTTAAAAAAAGTTGCAAACTGTCAATATACTTATTGAATTACAAATTGTTTAAGAGCTTACGGTAGTTAGCAGTTTATCAAATCTAGAAAATAAGACGTACCCCGAAAGTAAGGCATGTCAGAGGTTTTGCAGAATTTGCTAATATAAGGCACCCCCCGAAAATAAGGCATAGTCAAGTTTACATACGGTATGGTGGAAAAACATATGGTACCATTCAAAGCTGTTCATAGCGGTACCATAATAATGTGGTGTACCCTGCTGGCCCCTTCCATCGCTTTGTACCATCCAGTACAGCAGACACAGTCTGCTGCTGTCTCACCGCCATTACAGTCTCCACTACAGTGTGTAGACTGTAGTTCCTCTGGTGGCCGGAAGCTGCAATAGCGGGAGTATACTGTTGTACCATATAAGTGCCATCGTTTGTGTGGGTGGGTGCCATACTGACAGGTACTGTACCGTAATCAATGTACCGTATGGTACACTTTTTTGGGGGGTGTCAGCTTTTCTGCCTCTAAATTTGTCTTATTTGAGAAATATAAGGCACCTCCCGAAAATAAGACGTAGCACAACTTTTGGAGCAAAAATTAATATAAGACAGTGTCTTATTTTCGGGGAAACACGGTAATAGGATACAAGGCCTATAGTGCAAAAATCTAGATGACCACTAGGAGGTAGTAAAACATTTTGATGCCATCCAGTGGCCCTCCAGATTTTTTTACAGCATTGATTTTGAAAGGCCATAGAGAAGAAGTTGTTGGTTATTTAATCACCTTTGTTGGGAAAAAGAAGAAAAATATCAGTATGACTTTCTGTCTCAAATGCCAACATGACTTGGCTGGATTTACAAACATTTCACTTCCAGGACACTTTTCTGCTTCAGGTAACCGAATGCTGAAAGGACAATTCCTACTGAAATTCATCATATGGAGTCAAATGACACTGTACAATAATATACCATAGACAACTGCCTAGCACTGCTCAGTGCCACTTACTTTCCAAAGGTCGATTTCTTGAATCTTCAGCTACAGAGGAAAGAAATATCTAAGTGAAACCCTGGACAGTTGGTTACAGCCAGAACAAATAATATCAAGCAAGATGGACCAAAGGTTTGATTCAGCAACTTCTTCAGTCTTTATTTACTCTTTTCATCATAAAGTCTTATGTTGTCATGTCTGATATCCATTGACAAAAACATATTAATGACTTACCTCACTGGGTGATAGCAAAGCTGTATCAGATGAAAATTTCATTGAAGGTTATGGAAAATGCTAGCAACAATACATTATAATATTATAATAGAATAGAATAGAATAGGACTTGGAGACACAAGGAATTTGTCATTGGTGCATATATTCTCAGTGTACATAAAAAAAAGATACATTTGTCAAGAATCATGAAGTACAACACTAAAGATACAAGCAACAAGTTACAGTCATACAGTCATAAGTGGGAGGAGATGGGTGATAGGAATGATGAGAAAACTAATAGTAATAGCAATGCAGCCTTAGTGATCAGTTTGATAGTGTGAGGAAATTATTTGGTAGCAGAGTGATGGTGTTCGGGAAAAACTGTTCTTGTGTCTAGTTGTCTTGGTGTGCAGTGTTCTATAGTGTTGTTTTGAGGGTAGGAGTTGAAACAATTTATGGATGTGAGGTCATCTTTAAAACTATGGCTTGGAAAATCAATTGATCAGTTCAACACTAGTTCATTAGTTCAACACTGTTGTTCACCAATCATTCAGGAGTAATGTTATTGCTTTATGGAATAACAAAATGAATTATCTGGAGTCATGATTTCCAATTCTCATTTTGTTCACCTCCTGCCTATGTATTTCTCTGAACATTTCTTCACCAGCATGGTAGCAGAACACAAGTTCACCCTCCTGTCAGTAACCTATCTTCACAGGACCTACTTGTTCTTAGATGTTTCCAAGTTTGAGAACCTTGTTATATACCTGTTACACAAAAAGGATCAACAGACTACAATATTCCTCAACTGGATATCCCATCCTCAATCCTTCTACAATTATAGCTTTTATGTCAAAGCTTTACAGCTTTATCACCTCAAGCAATGTTTTACAGCTGTCAAAAATGATTTATGCAATAATGACTTCAATGGCAAAATGAAGTCCTCAAAGGAAGTGCTGTCACATATTTCCATGGCAAATAACTTTATTAAAATAAAAATATTGATGTGCTATGTAAATACTATTTTACCTCCAAAGAAACCTAATCAGATAAGTCCTTAAAATAAAAAAGATTGTATGATGGATGTTATGACACTTATGTGGGGGGGGGGGGAACCATGAACAGTACCAGTTCTGTTATTCAGAATTTAAATACTTCTTGGTTTAGCAATTTTGGAGAACATTTTATTTTCATGCAACTGGATGCAAGATTCAGATACACTTTAATTTTTCCTCTACTTTGAATAGGATAGTCTCAGACTCAAAAAGAATGTAGACTCTTTGCTTTTAGGCCAGAATAATCCTATTGCAATGTATCTCCAAGAATTTTTGCTTCTTTCTTGCTATTTTATAAAAAGCCACCGAGTTATAGTTTTGTGTGGTATAATACAGTGGTCCCTTGACTTTCGTGGGTCCGACTTTCGTGGAAAGGCTATACCACGGGTTTTCAAAACCCATGGTATAGCCTGCTTCCGCCCAGCCTCCCAATCCCTCCTCTTTAATTCTTGGAGCATTGGTACGCTCCAATTGAAGCCAAGCCTTGCAGGCCGACAAGACCACCCTAACTCGCACAAGGGGGAGGAGCTGAGGGCATTGTTGGGTCAGGGGGCCACACACTAATCGTGGGGATGGCTTGAAGTGGGCCTGTCAAAACCTTCCGGTAGCCTCCACCCGCAGCTCAATGTCACAAGCACCAAAGGGCATGGCTGCCTCTTTTTCTTAGTGCTTACTGCCATCCGCTGTTTCCCTTAGCGATAGCGTCCGACCTCCCAGCTGACCGGCCTGGAATCCCAGCTTCGAGTCCTGGCCTGGATCCCTCTTGCCTTGAGCTTCCCCATCCCCTGCTCTGACCCTGAGCACCAGTGCTGCCACCACCACCATGGGAGACACCCGAAGCAAGCGCAGCAAAGTCCCCAGCTTGCCGCCCCACTGCCCCTGCGGGTTCTGGGGGTAAGTAAAACCAGGAATGGAAGAGGGAGGAGGGGAAGGAAGGGAGTGCCTCCACTTCATGGAAATTTGACTTTCATGGGTGGTCTTGGAATGTATCCCGCGCGAAAGTCAAGGGACCACTGTACTCAAAATCTTAGCCAAATGACTCTATTAGATATTATTATTAATTATTATTATTATTTATTAGATTTGTATGCCGCCCCTCTCTGCAAACTCGGGGCGACTCACAGCAATAATAAAAACAATGTACAATGACAAATCTAATATATTTTAAAAATATCTAAAACCCCTTATTTAAAAATGAAACATACACACAAACATACCATACATAAATTATATAGGCCTGGGGAAGATGTCTCAACCCCCCCATTCCTGATGGCAGAGGTGAGTTTTAAGAAGTTTACGAAAGGCAAGGAGGGTGGGGGCAACCCTAATCTCCGGGGGAGCTGGTTCTAGAGGGTCAGGGCCACCACAGAGAAGGCTCTTCCCCTGGGTCCTGCCAGACGACACTGTTTCATTGACGGGACCCAGAGAAGGCCAACTCTGTGGGACCTAACCGGTCATTGGGATTCGTGCAGCAGAAGGCGGTCCCGGAGATATTCTGGTCCCATGCCATGAAGGGATTTATAGGTCATAACCAACACTTTGAATTGTGACCGGAAACTGATCGGCAATCAATGAAGACTGCGGAGTGTTGGTGTAACATGGGCATACCTAGGGAAGCCCATGATTGCTCTTGCAGCTGCATTCTGCATGATCTGAAGTTTCCGAACACTCTTCAAAGGTAGCCCCATGTAGAGAGCATTACAGTAGTCGAACCTCGAGGTGATGAGGGCAAAGAATGAGGAAAGGAATGCAGCTTAAGCACAATGTTATACAGTAATCGAAGTAGCAATAACGATTACATGCATAATTCCATACAGTAATTTTTCAAGACCATGGAAATGTTGCTGTGCTTAGCTTTCCAGGAAGGTAATGAATCCAGGAACATTTGAAGGTTGCTCTCCAAGAAAACCAAGATTGATTGCTGTGACAATGGTTTTTTAACCTGTAATTGTATCTCTCAGTTCTGAGCAACAGATCTCCAGATACTGTGAAAGCCCAGCTTCCAACTTCCCTAACCAATCTGGCCAATAACAAGACATCATTGTACTCTATTTCTTCTACATCTGCTTTATTTGGTGCAAAGGAACTTCTTCTCACTGGATATAAGCAGATATGCTTATTATTGTTATGACTCAGTCACTATCCTAGAAACAGAGAAATTAGGTAATATCTCATTTTCAGAGGCAAATAAGTTGAAACATATTTGCTTTAATCCAATGGATTCATAATCAATTGCAAGGAATGGTACGTGCATGTACAGTACAGTATATACGTAATCACAAAGGTGTGATTACAACCTTTGAAGGTTCTGCACACAACTTCTAATACATTTTAAAGGTCAATAAGCAGTTCCTGCAAAGCCCAAGCTTTTTAATCTCCACATCAGTATTTCTTTTAACCACCTCCATTCCAGATGCTCATAGTTACTCTGAGTTCATCCTGCCTTTATCTCATATGCAGTTCGTATCTGAAGGCTAGAAATTCCTTATCCAGCACATCCTCACAAATCACTATTAATGCAACAAGCCTGTCACTATTTTTTTCTTTTTTTACAAACTTCCCATTAACTGGAAATCTGTTGGTTTTTCATTTCCATGGTTAGTGGCTGAAATTAAACAACATTCACACAACACATGGGCATACAAAATTTAGACTGACATTATCTAAGTTTTGTATTCCATTTATATGTAGAAAGACTGATAGGTAGTCCTCCACTTATAACCAGAACTGAGCTTGAATTAAGATTGTAGGTCATGATGGTCAATAAGCAGGTCACCACATATGTGTATCCAATTTTACAACCTTGAAATGAACCATTGTAATCATTAAGTCAACACCAAGGCTGTTAAGTGAATATCAGAGTCATTAAGAAAATCCAATGTCTGCAATGAATATTTTTTGTCAAAAACCAGAAGGAAACATTGGTTTCTGACAGGAACCCCCCCCCCCCCCCATTGTAAATTGTGGTCATGTCACTGCAGGATGCTTCAAACAGCTTTAAATGCAACCCAGTAGCAATAGCACTTAGACTTATTAGTATTTAGATTTATATACCTCTTCACGGTGCTTTACAGCCCTCTCTAAGCAGTTTACAGAGACTAAGCATATTGCCCCCAACAATCTTGGGTCCTCATTTTACCAACCTTGGAAGGATGGAAGGCAATCCAGTCAGGATCGAACTGCTGGCAATCTGCAGAATTAGCCTGCAATATTGTCTTCTAACCACTATACCACCATGGCTAAAATTGTGTGACTGGGGAGGCATCAAAACTTTAAATTAAGATCGTAACTAGCCAACGGGAGCTCTGTCACAACTTCATCATAAATTGAAGACTACTTGATGTGATGGAATATAATGCAGCATCACAGGAGGGAGGGCCTCTTTTCCAGAGAGTAAAGAGACAACATAGCTTGGAATCCTTTATGCAGGGAAAGGATGAAGGCAGTCGTCCAACAACCGATGTGCATATCTAATAGTTATGCAGGTACATCTGCCAAGATTTCTGTCTACAGCTGAACAATAATAAACCACTCTGAAGTAACCCCTCATGTCCTCCTCAGTTCCTTGGGCCTGGCACTGTATACAAAAAGCTAGAATTCTTTAGAAGCATTAAAAACAAATTCATGGTACACAAAAAGAAGAGTCAAGAATTCGCTGGTGTGTTTTCCCCATTCGGTCACGAAGCTTTCTAAATAATACGAAGCTTTCTAAATAATCTTATGCCGAATGGTATTTGTGCTACCAACCTATTTGGTTTTACCAGAGTTACTAGGCTGCAAAAAGCCAGATGATTGCTAGGAGGCAGCACAATGTTACGGGTTTCTGCATCTCTTCACCGTAAGCTAGTGGCTGCCAAATCTTTCATGTATGTTTAAAAGCCAGTGTTTCTTCAGGTGTTCCTGAGAACTGCAATACAACAACAGGGCTAGGAGTCCCTTTGAGAGACCTTCTGTCAGACCAAAGCCATTTTATTTGGGATCTTTGGCCTTTATAATATGCATTTTCTACTACTATGCATTTTCTACTGTTGGAAAATGGGAGGGGGGATTGTATGAGGTTTTAAGTCATAACAAATTCTTTCTAGAATGCCAAGGTCATCCTTTATCTCTGCACCTGCACAGAAGCAGATGGGTAGACTCTGCCAGCATGGCAATAGAAGATTGAACAACGTGGTGGATTTGTGGGTGAGGGGGCAAGGACTTGAACTTTCAACTGGGTGGTGAAACCCAGACTTCAGATTCAGGTTTCACCCAGATGTGCCAATATGGCTCTATTAATAAATTGGAACTTTGAGGAATACTTTGCCTTGGACCCTGATTTAATTTTGGATGCTATTTGGAACCCTGACACCTACAGTCTATAACCGAAACAACTAATAACAAACTAATGTGAAGCTGAAGTTCTGAACAGATGACCTGTTTCTAAATACAATGGAAGGCACAAAACTGTGGTGATTCCCTATCGCTTAGACAAGGCCCACATCTTAATCTTTGTTCTATCAAACCCAGCAGGATTGGTATCTGCAGCTTCTTGATCCTGGGCCAACTCTTTTGTGTGCATATATATGAGACTGATGTATGTATCAATACAAAGAAAGAGGAGCTTGCATTATAATGATGCTTCCTCTGTATAGTTCCTTTTGACCTCCCCCATCTGTGAATGTCTCCTTAAGAAAGTCACTGAGAAAAATAACTACAAGGGTTCTAAAACAAGGGCACCACAGAAGTTTGACAAAATAAACCAAGAAAATACATAATATGTACTTTGTTTATTATAATAACATATATAATATGTGATCACAACCACATTTGCAAGAGTAGACATGAGTGTGTGGTTGCCTAGAGGTGGAGTTCTCACCTCACAATCAGGAAGTTGTGAGTTTGATCCTAGGTAGAGGCAGATATTTCTATGTTGGCCCACTGAGAATATATCTGGTGAACAAACTCTGTATTGATAACAGGAAGGGCATCCGGCCAGTAAACAGAGCTGCTCAGACATCACCCCACGAGGGATTATGGGATCGTTTAAACAGGAAGATGATTTGCAGGAATAGACATATTTGTTTCCCTGACCACATTGTTTTTAGGAAATATAGTTATTAGAGCTTTTTAAAATTTGTGCTTCTTTTGTTTCCAGGAATTATATTTATCAGTTAATGGAATCCTTCAGCAACACCAGTCCACCAATGTCACCACAACCATTGAAGAGATACCCAAGTCACAGCTTCTTCAAAGTTCAATTGCCACTTTATGATCCCTTTCACTGTCACAATTCTCAAATGAATGTAAACAGCGCACAGGTGGGTCTCTGGTGCTTAATTAAAGCTCAAGATTTGAATATATTACAAATTTGCATTTGTCCTTCAAACAGATATACAGTGCAAACAGCAATAGAAGAACAACAACCTGGTTATCTATTACTGTAACTGAATAATCTGAAAATAAAATAAATAAAGTCCTGAGAAATAATTAGTGTTGTTACTCCCTTTCCTGCATACAGTTTGACAAATAAATGTCCATCTTAAGTTCATAAGCAAATACAGTATATATTATATGATTCCTACTGAAAGTAATGATTCATTGTGCAAATCTAAATCAGTTAAACTCTGCTGGTTAATGACCACAATGAAGTTATTTCAACTTTAAATCAGTTAAACATTTTTTTTAAAAAAAGTGATTAAACCTCTTTGAAAAGGTAATTTCAATTCCCCCCCCCAAAGTTATTATTCAGTATTTGAAACAACAGATGATTGTTTAAGCATAAGTATACAGTATAGCAGCAAACATCTTAGTCTATCAAATCAAATTCACCATTTATTTTAAATGTATTGCCATATAAATTTTTTAAAATTCTATGATGTGAAGCAGCAATCGGGGTCCCCAAACTTGGCAACTTTAAGACTGGTGGACTTCAACTCCAAGAATTCTGGGAGCTGAAGTCCACAATTTCAAAGTTGCCGAGCTTGAAGACCTCTGGTATAGATCACCCTGTGCAACACTTTGGATTTAATTCCAGAAAGATGTTTTGGACCATACAGGAGCATGAACATAGCCCCTATCTCAAAATATTTTCTGGGAACAGTGATAGAACACATTGTTGGAATAAAATCCAATATAGTAAACAGCCCAAATTTTCAAGAACATTCACTGTCAAATTTATAATAAGGAAATGTGGAGAAAGCTATCCTTACTCATTATACAATTACAGGTGTATATATCCATAATAACCCAATTATTTTGATATACGTATAATGCTGTATTTCAACACTGCTTTGGAACAATTCCTTCATTATCTTAACTGTAATAGAGAATATAGAAAATAGGGGGAATGCCTACAAATTCTATGAATGAACTCCGTGAAAAGTAATAAATATATAAGGAGGGAAGATATATGAATCATCATTCACTGGAAATAGTAAAATATGCATATTCAGGATGCATTCTTACATATAGTAGTTGAGTTTTAAACTTGAAAACAATCACAATGAGAGACATACAATTTGCCCAGAAATAGAATCCTTTCCTCCTTCCTTCCTGTTGTGTACTAAATTGAAAACTTAAGCCATAAATAAGATCTCTTTGGAAACCCCTACATGAAGAGAATCGTTCACATCACTTCAGCAATTCAGTAATTTAGCAATATGAAAAACGGAAACACACAATTGCTTACGCACCAATCCAGAGGTGTGTTTAAATGAAAGTCAAGTGGATTGCTGGTGTGGAAAAGGCTATTCCTCTAATGCAGTGTTCCTCAACCTTGACAACTTGAAGATGCGTTGTTTTCACTTCCAGGAACACCTCAGCCAGCATGCATCTCCAAGTTGCGAAGGCTGAGAAACACAGCTCTAATCGGTAGCTCAGGATAACAGTCCCTAGTGTCCTGTCTTAATTTCCTAGAATGGGTGGACTGGCATTCTTTTGATACAACAATAAAAGACACATTCAAGATGTCCAGGGAAGAAAAAAGCACCACACGTTTCATAGGCCAGTGTTTTTCAACCAGTGTGCCGTGAGACATGGTCAGGTGTGCCGCGAAGCTCAGAGAGAGAAAGAAAGCAAGAGAGAGAGAGAGAGAAAGAAAGCAAGAGAGAGAAAGAGCAAGAGAGAGAGAAAGAGAACAAGAGAGAAAGCAAGAGAAAGAGAGAGAAAGAGAGGGAGGGAAGGAGAGAGAGAGAAAGACATAGAGGGAGGTAGGGAGGGAGAGAGAAAGAGCAAAGAGAGGAAGGAAGGAAGAGAAAGAAAGAGGGATGGAGAGAGAGAAAGGAAGGGAGAGAAAGAGGGAGAGAGAAATAGAGCGAAAGGGAGGAAGAGAGATAATTTTTTTGTCCAAACTTTTTTTAGCCCTCCCCGCCCCACTCAATGTGCCCCAGGGTTTCGTAAATGTAAAAAATGTGCCACGGCTCAAAAAAGGTTGAAAATCACTGTCATAGGCGTTCAAGAGCCCAATGAGCATCTCAACTATCACAGAAAGCTGGCTTTCCAAACATTCAAAAGAAACCCACAAAAAAAGGAAAACTACTTTACCATCTTTACGATAATAGGTAACCTCAATTTTTCTCTCTTCCGATCCAAGCAATGCCTGGGCAATTTGGGCAATGTGGTGCCTTTTGGTTTCTGGTCCATGAAGAAAGTCACAGGTGCAGGGTTTTTGCATGACATCAGGCCGGGAGAACCCCGTCATCTCGCAGAAGCCATCATTGCAGTAGATGATCGCACAATTCTGCACTCTGGCATTAGCAATGATGAATTTTTTATCTGCAATAAAACAACAAGGCATTTTTTTCCCAGACACTTATGGGTGTCTCTCTAGAGAAGAGCTGTCCCTGCATCAAATTTCTACATACGTTGAGCTTTAGTAGAGGGCCTAATACCACTCTTTACCAAAGCTCTTTAAGACTGACTCAATGGAATGCAAAAGAATTAAAACTCAAAATCAGCAGACTTCATGCGAGAGGGAAATCCATTCTAGGAAGCTGCTTGCAAAACTTAGTCTGGATGAAAAGCTTAACACTGGCTTACTGTTCTGTTTGCGGGCGGGGGGTTCTTTGTGGTGAGAACTGCTTGTCCAAGCTACTGAAAGAGGCTCCATTTCTAGGTGCCTGAACTCTAATGAAAGCTTTGTAATAGGCTTTTGGACTGGGGAGAAAAACAGAGGAAAGTTAAGATAATATCACTGGGCTTGCAAACAATTCTGCAAACACATTTAATAGATTATAAAACTAGCTTTTCCCGCAGTAGATATTAGTTTGGCTAAATATTGGAAAAACCCTATTCGAATGAAAAAGACTAGCATGCATCCTGCTTATAAAAAGGTTCTCAAAACCAGCAATCTACTCATTAAAAGATGACTTATATTTGTAGGACTGTTGGCCATCTATCCCCAGATCTCTCCAGGGCATACATATGACTTCAGCCCATCCAAAGGACACTGCAGCATTATAGTCCTTAATATAACAGAACAGGGGGTGGGGGATGATGGTACAGTAAAACCAAGTTGCCTTTATTAAACTGTGGTGAACTGAAATGAAAATGCAGTGTGTTGTCTTCTGATTTCCCCTTTTTTCTTTTTTTGTACTTTTACCTAACTTCAGCACCTTTCTAGTCCTTGTCTAAATATGTAACCCATCTATTTTCTAAGATCTTTAATATGAATATTTCCTATCACTTACTATTTGGTTATTTTAACAGGAGATGCCATAAATAGAAAACCTTTGCATGGAGCCTAGGAGTTCTGAATATGAAACTTATTTGGCACAGGAACACCTTTTTGTATTTGCCCTACCTGAGGTGCTAAACAGAGAGAAACCTGAGAGCAGAGGTTAACCTAGGGCACTGTACAATGAAAAGGAAAACAATTTGGGGGAAAGGGGGCTACCTGAGGCACTCCAGCACTCTATTGCAAGAGCAGGTAGATTTGAACACTCTTGACCGCCCCGTAAGATGATCCTCTAAACACGACTGTGGGATTCTTGTTTTCACAAAATCCAAGTGAAAGAATTTAATTATACAACACATCTAATCCTGACTGCATAAAGCAAGATACTTTGGCTGGGCCGATTTTCATTCTCATATGCAGAAGTAATCCAACAGAATTGCAGAAACATAGGGTTTTAGGTGATTATAGGAGAGTAGGAGGGAGCAACTTATAGCCTCAATTATTAATTTACAGCTTACCGATATTAATGTACACTAACGGGGCATTTTACTTTTAATTTTACTCACCCGTGTATTCTCTCTCTACAGAATCTGCACTGCCTGCTCAGTTTTGCTGAGCCTGTTGTTTCCAATGTTTTCACAACCTTGAAGCCACATCTGTCACAACATTAAGGATCAAGGCACAAGATATTTGCCTCACTTCTTTTCCAAGCTTCATCGGAGCTATCCCATGGCAGAAGGGCACATGAGCTATCCAAAGGCTAAAACATATTTACACTTGAAGACACAGCGAGAAGTCTGCAAGGCAGTGCGCATCTGTTTCGATTTCTCTCAACCTCATTCACATATTTTGTGAAGTATTTCTCATGCATGTCATTCTTCCAAAGAAAAGACCCTGATTACAGTACTGACAAGTTCTCTTTGCAGCAGCTGTAACGCATGTCGCTCAATGACCTCCTGATGTACTTCCTCAGGGAAAGATAATTAAGTCCACTAACTTTAGTAGCTTCCTTCCATTTAGAAAAAAAATGCATTATTTTGACTTTTACAGGGTAAGAATCTGTTAGCTTCATGTCCATAGCGTCATTATAGAATTATTAGCAATCTACCTATATTCTTCCTGGGTTAATATCTTGTTGCATTCCAGTGAGATAATTTTCCTTTTTTTCTGTTTTCAGGGAATTGACCATGTAACTAAAAGATTGAATTTGTAATCCTATACCTTATCTGAAAATAAATCCTTATTTATTTACTTTATTTACAGAAACACAGCACTGCACTTAACCCATCTTGCAGCTCTTAACCTTATTTTCAGAACATTCTTGAAATGCTTAAAATAAAAGCTCATACAAAGCCACCATTTATTTATTTATTTATTTATTTGTTTGTTTGTTTATTTATTTATTAGTTTTGTATGCCGCCCCTCTCCATAGACTCAAGCACCATACTTTATGCTCATTGTTAGACAACTTTCCAAAGGGACTCATCACTTATTGCAGTTTGACAAACAATTTTAATGTGTCATTATGACAGCTGACCAAAGCTGTTAAAATTTTGATTCTTTATGATCCCTCAGGGCTTCTGATGCCTTAAGACTTTTAAGCCATCAGATCTGTCAGACCTACAGGGATCTTACATCTCTCCCCAGACAAATTTCAATTCATCCTTGTCAGCAGCCCAGTTTAGAAAAGGGCCTGCAAGAAACTTTTTCCACAAAGTCAAGTCAAAGGAATATCTTTCGGGGCAACCAAAGGTCAAGGTTTCAACTTCCAGGCAGAAAACGGGCACACAACTTTCTGGTTGCCCTCCCGGGACTTTTAGGCCACCCAAAGCTCCCCACCACCACCAAAGATGAGAGAACATGCATAACCAGACATTTTCCGTTTCGGTCTTGGCCCGTTTGTGCCGGGGAAGGAAAGAGAACAATTTGCCAATCCCTGGGTCAAAACGGAGCCACCCTAGGACGGGGAAGGAAAAGCTACCCCGATCGCATAGGACTGAAGCCACTCGGGGATGCCGGGAACAGCCCTTTACCAAGCCCGATCGCTTTTGAGTTTGAACTTGTCTTCGGTTCCCTTCCTCTCAAGCCTTCCCAGGGCGCGAACTTACTTTGCCCTTCGAATTTCCGGATGATGGTCCCCAAAAAGGTGTTTTGCGGCGCCACGTGACCTCTGCGAACTGGCATGTTGCACGATCTCCACCTCCACCCGGGCGCGATGCTTCCTCCTCCTTCTCCTCCTCCTCTTCGGCTTGGTCGGCTCCTCTCGTTCGCTCTTCGCTCTCCCTCCGGCTACCCTTTACGAGATCTCATCTCATCGGGGGGGAGGGGGGGCGGCCGCCGGGCAAGGCTCGCTTTCCGATCCTCAGCAGCAGCAGCGCCGCCGAGCGCAGGCAGCCTCCCGCCTTCCCGGCGCCCGCTCCATGTTCAGGTTCTGCATCGGAGCCAACCTGACCCGCTCGCTTTCACCTTCCCGACCCACCCCCGAGAGAGGGAAGGGGGGGGGGATTTAAAAAAAAGGTGGCCCAAGGCGACGGGTGGGGAGGGGAGGGGGGAGGAACCTGGCTGAGGAATCCGAGGTGAGGGGCTCGCCGCGCCTCCGCTTCTCCTCCCGCGGAACGCAAGACCTCGCCCAGTTCCTCCCTCCCTCCCCGTTTCCTCACACGCCACTCCGGGCGCCGAGGCGGGGAAGACAGAGGCGCTGCCGGCTGCTCCGCTAGCGAGAGGGAGGGACGTTCCCTCCCCGCGCGCGGCTAGTACGGCCGCTCGGTTACTCAACCGTAGCTCCCCCGTTCAATCTTCCCCTCCGCCACTACCACTGCCGCCGCCCTCTTTCTCCTCCCGGAGCCGGCGACGAGAGCAGCTCCGGCGGCAGCAGCGAGGAGCTACAGTCCGCCCGCGCGCGGCCGCATCCCGAGGACGCCGCTGATGCTGCGACGAGCCGAAGCCGAGCGAGGAGGGGAGGAGCGAAAAGTGCCAAACTAACACGGGTCGTTGCTTAGTCGGGGGAGGGGAGCCACGCGGTCAAAGCCCCGGGTGGCGGCTGCAGGCGTGGCCGAAGACTTATTCGCGCCTTTCCCCCCCCCCCCCCCCACTCTCCCTGTCCTCAACGCTGAGGAAAATGAGCCCGGGAAAAAAAATGCAAAGCGGCCGCCCGAGCCTTGACAAAACGGGCGTGCCGCCGGTGAAGTGAATTAAGAAAAGGCCGTCGAGGGTCTATACTGTATATATATTCATACAAATCGGTGACGCTTCGGTTTTGTGACCTCTCTCCCTCTCTCATTCCCTCTCTCTCATTTTCTCTTTTCCATTCTCATTCTCTCTCTCTCTCATTCTCTCCCTCCCTCTCATTCTCTATTTTCTTCCCTCTCTCTCATTATCTCTCCCCACTCTCATTCTCTCCCTCCCTCTCTCATTCTCTATTTTCCTCCCCCTCTCTCATTCTCTCTCTCTTCCCTCTCTCATTCTCTCTCTCTCCCCCTCTCTTTCTCTCTCATTCTCTCCATCCCTCCCTCTCTCATTTCTATTTTTCTCCCCCCCTCTCATTCTCTCCCTCCCTTCCCCTCTCATTTTCTCTCCCCTCCCCTCATTCTCTCTCTCTCTCTCTCACCCTCCCTCTCATCTGGAGTTTTATCCCCAGGCTTACTTAGCCTCAATCCTCAGAGAGGAGGCCAACAGGCATGGATTCTGTTAACAGTTCAATTCATTCAATGATATTTTCCAGAGCAGAAGAAGCACAGCTTCTTAAGTCTTCTTAAGAATTAGGATGAGAATGAGGAAAGCCTTGGCTTGCTGAACCTGGGCTGGTTAGGGAGCAGGGAAGCAGTCATTGGGGGAGAGGGAGGTGAGTGAAATAATAATGGAGAATAAAAACTTGAATTTTGCCTACTAGCAGGGCAGCAGGCTTTTACCAAGAAGTTGAAAGTTGGGCTTCTTGTATTCTGATCTTTCTCCACTAAGGCAGCACATAGTGAATATCTTGAAGTGTAGAACTTTTGGGCACCTAGGGGCCGGGTTTTGTGGAAGACAATTTTTTCAATGGACCCAAGTGAGAGGGTGGTTGGAGTGGATGGTGTCATAATCTACCTAAATCCCACATACACACAGATGAAGCTTTTCTCACTTGTATGGACCAGTTTTAACAGGCCACGGGCCACGGGGTTAGGCACCCCTGGTGGAGAAGACACATGGATGCCACTACTATGCCACCACTGTACTGAAGGATTTTGGGAGCTGTAGTTCAGTTACCTCAAGTAGAATTGAAATGAATGTAATGATGCTATTGTTAAACAGAAGAAAAAAAGAAAATGAAATGTATTCCTCATATTTCTTCATATTTTTTATAATTTCCCATCTCATAAGACATGATTCTGTGAAAATGTTAAAAAAAACCCAAAAGGCTGCAGTATAATTATATAACAATATCATTAGAGAAATCTTGAAACATGGTTGTAATTTGCTTATGGAGTAGTGGCTTGGCAAGTTGCAAATTACGTGAATATTTCATGTGTAGTTGATGATTGAATGTAGTCCTTTATTGTTCTGTTATAAAAAGGCAAACATAGCAGCAATTATTGCAAAACCTATTCAGGGGTTAATGTAAGTGTTTGACCAAGTCAAACACTTGGAAGGGTACAAGATATGACAATGAGAAAAAAATTAGCAAGTGCAGATGTTGCTTTAATTTAACTTAATTTAATTTTATCTCACCTTTATTTTTATAAATAACTCAAGGTGAGGAACTCACCAAATATTTCTTCCTCCTATTTTCCCCATAACAAGAACAACAACCCTGTGAGGTGGGGTGGACTAAAAGAATATGACTGACCCAAGGTTATCCAAGTGGCTTTCATGCTTAAGTGCAAGCCAAATTGTTATTCTCCAGCAGCTCATTCATTAAGGCAGTCTATAAGACTAAGCAACTAATCATTCAATACATTGAGAATGTAAGTACAGTATGTTAAAAAGGTTATTGTACTGTACATATGTTGATTTAAGGGAAGGGGGGACTCAGGATAACATGAATAAACTGAATTATTGAATTTTTAAAGTAAGTTTGAAGTTGGAGGATAATTGTTGACTGTGAAAATAATAATATACAATAACATAAAGTTCACGTAGGACATAAATGGATTCCTTATTGAATAATTCAATGTTGTACAAGGAGGAAGAGGTATATAGCACCTGTTGTAATATTAGACATATGTTGATTAGAGATATGAATGTGTGTGCCCACTTTTGACACCTGGGAACTGCATGGACTAGTTCATGCAGTTTTCTTAGCAAGGTTTTGCAGAAGTGATTTGTCATTGTCTGCTTCCTAAGGCTGAGAGAGAGTGACTGGCCAAAGGTCATCCAGTTGGCTTTGTGCTTAAAGCGGGTTCTAGAACTCCTTTTAGACTGATGCCTTAATCATTACACCAAAGTAACTCTATGTGTAGAAGTAAATAAAGTAGCTTTTTTCTAAGTACAATAAAATTGCAACCATTCAATTTAAGCTGAGACATAAAGTGGATCCTATTATATTTAATCACAATCATTATTTTAAAAATAATAATTCTAACTATTTCTGGCTGAGTTGGGATGAAGGGTGAAATACTTGTGTTTATGCATACATACTTTTTCATTCCCATGTAATTTTTTTTTATCATAGTACAGACTGTAGAGTCCTCATTGTGCCATGTTAAAATATGACACCTGGTGAATTTATGACAAAGATGGAGCTGGTGTTTGAAATGGACTTACTATTGTTGTTGTTGTTGTTGTTGTTGTTGTTGTTATTATTATTATTATTATTATTATTATTATTATTATTATTATTCCTGGATGTGAGCTTTATATACAATCTTGTTTTTTGGGAGGGAAGGGGAGCCTGAAGAGACAATCTCTTTTATTTCAAAATAGCAAAATCTATTTTGCAACTAGCTAGATTCATTTTTAGTGGTAATGAGCAAAAAGCCGATAGAAGAACTGTGGGAATAGGAATGATCGGAGAAGCTATAGTTACAGTCCAGAATAGTGAAAGAGAAGGAGAGGAGAGGAAGGAGAAGGAGAGGAAATAAAAGAGAAGGAAAGGAAGCTTATTTACATTCAAATCAGTTGTATATTTCAGCAGATTCTCTTGCTTATTGAAAGGCATACATATTCATTTGCCCACCTCTGTGTGTGCATGTGTGAGAGTGAGTGAGTGAGTGAGAAAGAGAGAGATTGAGGAATGAGATAACAAAGTCGTCGAAGCGTGGAACTCATTACCTGACTCAATAGTGTCAACCCCCAACCCCCAACATTTCTCCCTCAGACTCTCCTCGATTGACCTCTCCAGGTTCCTAAGAGGCCAGTAAGGGGCGCACATAAGTGCACTGATGTGCCTTTCGTCCCCTGTCCAATTGTCTTTCCTTTCCATTTTATCATATATATTCTCCCCTTCCCACCTACTTCTCTTCCTCTTCACTTCCTATCTTTTATATACCACTTAATGTCTATTCCCTTTCATATGTATTGTATATTGGACAAAGAATAAATAAATAAAAGCCAGATTCTGTAGATGAATAGATATTTAGTAACTGGGTACTGGGGAAACGTTGACTGGTTGAGACCTTGGAAAAGAGACAATAAGGAAAGATAGGAGAGAGAGCCCTGAAACAAATGAAGAAATGGGAGAACTTCCAAGCCCATTCTCTTTGTTTCACTGCCTTGTATCTGGGGACTTTCAGCAGCTGTTGTTGTTGTTGTTGTTGTTATCATCATCATTATTACTACTACTACTACTAAAAGAAGAACTTTCACAAGCATAATCAAAAGGGCTCTTTGAAAACAACAAACGTCCAGATAGAAGTATCGTGGAAGGAAATAGATAATATGGGTAGTTGGTGCAAGAGCCCAGCTCCTTCCTTTAATTCTCAGGTTTGTGCAATCATACGCGACCCCACCCCCACCCACCCCAGGACAACCTTTGCATTTCGTGTCAATCTGGCATCGTTTTCTTCTCGTTGCTTTTACAATCGCTGTCGTTCCTTCGGATTGGAGTCCCGATGTGACGTTGCGAAATGCCGGAAGGAGGGCGGGCTAGCGCTCGCGTTCAGGTTCCATAGCCAGGAAGGCGCGCTTTGGAGAATGGCGTGGCAAGCTTGGAGTTGTCCATGGTGCTGATGCAGGACCCTATGCAACCAGCGTTCGACTCGAGAAGAATTACGTGCAGCCTGATGGATACCTTTCTCCTATTTAACCCGAGAGAGTGACAGAAAGAGGATTAGGTAAACGGCCGTCACTTTCCAGCTATCACTTCTTATTAAAGTGCAGCAATGGATTGCTTCAGCAATCAGTCTCATAGGGTCTTGTGGTGACCCTCGTGCTGCTGTAAGGCAGGAATCCAGCAGGCATCTCTGTACTGAGCGGAGAGACTCTTTCCTGCTTTCCAGCTGGAAGAGGGAGACATGCAGTTACAGTTCTGAGTCAGATGCTTCTGCTTTCCACCTGCCCTTTAAAGCAACCAGCGGGTAGTTTCTTTACTCCAGCAGCCTTTCTTAAAAACTGCTGGAATTCCTAATTTATGTTGCATTTTATCCAGCAAATTGGCCAGCTGAGATCTGTATTTCTGCAATAGATCATTGTGGGGCCAATTTCCTCGGGGCGTTTTTCTGAAATTAGCAATAGCCCTGGTGTGTTGGAAAATAGATTGGATTTTTTAAAAAAATAATAATAAGGGAGGCATGGAGAGGCAGCTTTAAATAGGAATAAAGGAAGCTTAAAAATACCCACCATAGAATAGTTTCACAGACTACTAGAGAACTCTTTAATATCTACATTTTTAACAGAAAATGTTCTTAGCTTTTCTTTTCACCCCCCCCCCCAACCACATTTGGAAATTATTAACAAAAGCTATAGCCTGCAACTCATTAAAGTAGCTGTGTCTTTTTCTTGGGAATGTAAGGCATCTCTTTGCAGCTAATCTGAGAAAGAATGTGGCCACAATTCAAGTATTTAACACCTTCCATAATCACTTAATATTTAACACAATTTAGGAACTGCCCAATTCTAAACTAAGACTTTGGATGGTTTACATTTAAAAAATATAAACAGTACAAAACCTCCGATTTTTATAATAACATTTATTAATACAGCAAAAAAAAGTGAGTCCAGGTTTAACATGAACTCACCAGCTTTTGAAAATAGGGCCTGTATTTGAGGATGAAAATTCTTCTCACTTCTGATTACGATGTTTGACAACTGAGGAGACTAAACTTCAGGTCTCTGCTCAATGGAGTTATGTAGGCTGTGAGGAAGTGTTTTTCTCTTGCTGTCTTTAGAACAGGGGCAATATATTTATGAAAGGCTGTCTTCTCAATAACTCAGCTGAAGAATTTTGCAGTGGCTGCAGCTTCTATATAATCCCAATGGTTGGTTGTATGCCATCAAGTTGGTGATGACTTTTAGTGAACACATACATAGGTTTTCTCCAGAAAATCTCAAAGGTAATCCCACATGACATATTTAGTCTTGAGATTCCCACATTGCAGGGCCAGATTTTTCTGACAGGGAATTGCTGCAGCTGGTTGTAGAAGAAATAGAAATAGAATTGGAAGGCTACGTACTACTTCATTGTGTATTCTGCACAGGCCTTGCAGTATTCTAGTACAGCCACTAATTGCTCATACGAAGGTAGGTCTGAATGAATATTTAAATTTATTAACTGACTGACTGCTATCATCAGTAAGATCATAAACCTTTGATCAATCACCATCCATATTACATATTTGTTGAAAAATTCTGGAAAAAATGAGTAATTTATTATTTTTCTTTAAAACCATTAAAAAATTTCTTCTTTCTTTAAAATTGATCTTTGATGAGGGAAGGAAAAAATGATAACTTGCATAAATTAGAGATATAAAGGATTTGACCTGAATCCTGGTATGAGTGATTTGGGGTATTTTGTTTCCAGTAATACATGAAAACTTGAATGTTAACCATCAATGTAGCCATTTATTGTTCAAACTTACCCTTAAAATATACGCAGTGATGCATGTTACTTGTTTAAGAGGAATTTTTTTGGGGGGGTATAAAATTTTTCTTTATTTTTCTTTCACAATACAATAAAACAACATAAGCAATAAAAAACACAGAATCAATGCTTAAAATAATAATATTTCTTAGATATGTTAAACATTCGGAGAGAGAAAAAAGCGCTAATAATACTTTCAATATGTACTTTTTATCCTCTTCTTTGCTAAGTTAATTAAAATTAACCACACATAAGATATATTTCATCTACAAATAACAAATAAATCTCAATCAGAATGAATTCTTTTTCTTTTAGCAATATTCAACCATTCCAATAGCCAATTTTCTTCTCCAGAGCTTGCTTTTTTTCTTTTTTCTTTTGCTTTTCTTGCCCAGGAAAAAGAATTTAGTTTTTCAGAATGAGAATTTTGCCCTCAGACCAAATCAGCTGTCATAGAAACCAGTAAGGGGGGGGGGGGAAACCCACAGAGTGCCACTGCTGAATAACCATGGGGAAAATAAGTCTTAATCTTGTGCAGTGGCTATCATAAACTGGCAAGATTCTGAAGTGGCAGATTAGTCTCTCACTTAATCACACCATTTGTTACTTTAAATTTTTATTATTTCTTAAAACAAGCCAGAAACATGTTGTCTCTCAGTTATTTATTTCCACTTTTAGTTCTGAAGTATTGATTGTCTTATCTTTCTGCAAGCATTTCTCTGCTAGTGATTTACAGTAACTTCATAACATCGCCAGCCATCAAATATCATATGAAATGATATAAAATGTGTGCTCATTAATGTAATTTTGGCACAGAGATTGTTGAACGACTGCAAAAATGCTATACATTATTAATGGGAAGATTGCCCAACCCGATAGATTACTCTCTTTTTTCCATTTCACAGAAGTTACTTGAAGTACCAAAGAAGGGAAAGACATGGATATTTAAAATGCAATAAATGGTCATTACTAAAAGACTAACTATTAATTATATAGAATAAGAAACCAAAAGGAAGGAGAACTTTATTTTTCAGTATTATGTGTTTGAGTAACTTTGTATATAGCATTCAATCTCACTCAAAGATCGGAATGAATACTCTTTTTCTCCATCATGGGAGGAGCTAGAGTCTGTTCTGTCTGGGTTCCCCCAGATGCCAACACCAACTAAAAAGAGTATCCAGACACGCTGATAAAAAGCAAAGTCATTTTATATCTTTGAAAACAAACACAGATAACAAAAACTGTTCTTACAAACTGGAATGCTATAAAGCTTCACAGAAGAGTCATGACAGCCAGACAATACAACAGGCTTCTTGCTGGCACACACACCACTGTAGATAATAAAACCCACACCTCCCCCAAGTTTTCAGCCTTTGAGGTCACAAGCCAGAATCAGAGACGCCAAGGATCGAAGCAAGGTCACAGGACTCCCAAAAGATAACTCTCCACAATACAGGAAGGGCGGGCCTGCCTTTTCAACCTTTCTGAGGAGAACCACACCCAAACCCAGCTGTTGCCTATTAGGGATGGAAATACCTGGCTAATTGTCCCCTTCGTTGTGCTGCCCTTCTCTGCCTCATATCTATGATGGCTTGTGCGTTCTCATCTAATGATTCCAGGCTACTCGCTGGGGAGAGCTCCCCCCCCGGGGGTCTCAGGCTGTTCTCCCTCCTCCTTGTCCTGACATTCCTCTTCCCCGTCTGCCTGGTCCTCCTCCTCCTCCTGTTCCTCGTCCTCCCCCTCTGAGCATGGAGCCGGCAGAGTTCCAGCCGTTCCCTGAGGAGCCTCAGACTGAATCACAACAGAGTCAGGATGGATATTCTCACCCGTCAGCTCAAAGGACCGAGTCTGTTATTTAAAACAGGATCTGCCCACTGGACTCCAAGTTCTAACTCGGTCCTCAGCATAACAGGATGTGGCAAACACACCTCATCCAGATTGCTGGTTCCTGGTCTCAACAATTTGACTTAGGATTTGTAAGTGCACTTAAATTTTACTTCTGGACTTTTCCTTGTATTGGTGCACAGTGGCATCAACGCACGGGCTCTCAGCCCAATCTGCTGCCAAGAGGTAAGGCCATCAGCTTCCTCGAAGCACATGCTAAACTATCCATCTGCATAGCGGCTACCGCTCACGGCACTTACCACCACCCTTCTCGCTCAAGCCTTTGGCAAGCACAGCAAGGCTAGGAAAGTTCTAATGGCCATAAGCACTTTCTAAGCTATTGCCCTTGCTGCTGGGTAACCTCAAACTGCTTAGTCATGGCCCACCTGTTCACCGGAGCGCGACAAGGGAAACTAAAGTGGCGATAGCCCCTGGGAGGCACATCAGGAGTAGAATGTGCTCCATGTCACCAAATATATCAGTTCAGTGGATGCACGATGCGATGCGTGAATGAAGCTTGAATGATGCTTGAATGTCCTGATCGTAGTCTTGGCTGCTTAAGGTGCCCTGCTCAATCACCAGGTGATTGACTGGCACTACTGGGGATCCGGGTGTACCAGAGACCCCTGGGACAGAAGGGTTGGCAAGACGGGAAGCCTCCAAGGATCCACCACTGAGAGAGTCCTTAAGTCTGCAAACCAGGGTCGCTTGGGCCAGAATGGAGCAATTAAGATAAGTTCTGTCTTCTCCTGGATCAACATGTGTAACACCTGAGGTAGGATCAGCAGGGGGTAAGCATAGAGGAGCCCCAAAGCCATCTGCAGTGGAGCATGTTGGTCCCCTTCACTTCCTGTGTTTGATAATGTCTGAAAAATTGTGGTAGTTGTGCATTCTCCCAGGTTGCGAAAAGGTCTACCAGTGGTCTCCTGATCCTGGCTGAGATGAAGTGGAATATTGATAGTTCTAGATGCCACTAGGCCTGCTCTACTGCTGAATGGTTCAGCCAGTCCACCTGGACATTGGGCATTGTGGAAATGTGCTCCAATTCTTAAAACATGACCTCAACAAAGGCCTCTGCCTCAACACCCTCAAGCGACAGGTGGCAGCCTTATCCTCTGTTTTGACTTGTGGTCATTGGGATTCTCTAGCCCACATTCCCACTATCTACAGATTACTCTGGAGGGGGGATCTCTAACTCCTGGCCTCTGGCAGTGCACCACTTTTCTACCTGGGACCTTGCAAAAATACTCAAATATTTAATGGGTCAGTTCTACAAACTGTTGCATGAAGTTTCCCTGAGGCACTTATCTTTCAAGGTGGCATTCCTGATTGCCATCACGTCACCATGGCAAATTCAGCCCTTTCAGTTCGGGATGATCTTTGCTTGTTCCAGCACGACTGAGTCATTCTCCGGCTCAACCCCTCATTCATCCCAAAGGTCTACTTGTCATTCCATCGGGCACAGGAACTGGTGCTGCCTTCCTCCTGTCGCCGCCCTTCTCATCCTTCTGAGAGCTCTGGCCTACCCTGTATGTTTGGGAAGCCTTCCACATTTACGTTGACCATACTCAATCCTTCTGACATACAAAATAACTTCTAGTTGGCTTCCTCCCACAATCCATGGGACTTAAAGCAACCCCCACAACCTCCTGCAACAGATTGAGATACTAGTGTAATGCTAGAAACATATTTGGATCCTCCTTTAATGTAGAGTTCAATGCACCCTTTTGCACTAGTCTTTTTTACACCTACTTTGGCCCTGTGGTCCATTACACTGTTCATTTCATCCTTGTATATAATTAACATGGTTGATGTGGTCACATGACCCAAATGCATACAAACATTTCTACTTTATACCCAGCTGGGTATTGTTAAAAATGATGCAAAAAACTTTTCTAATGCCAAATTCTACAAGTTTCTCCATTAGATTGGTTCTCTGCTACAATATTATATTTTAACCCTTATTTCAAGCTATGAGTAAGGCTGCCTGAAAATAATTATTTACTGTTCCAAATTCCATCAGTAATTCTATCAGAGGCAGCATCTATCACTGTCATTGCTCATAATGACAGTAATCTACTACATTTAGGTCAGATTCTTCTCTATTAATATTTTCCACTTTTTTCATGATGTTCCAAATAAATCAGTTTAAAAACAAACTTGGGTGCATTTTTATTCATTACAGTGGACACCTATTAGTCTTCTAGCAGGCGTGGAGAACTTGTAACCTTCTTGCAGTAGCTGGATTGCAACACTCATTAGCACTGAGTACTTCACACCCTCATTCAAGCTGATGGGAGTTGAAATCAATAACATCAGGAAGGCCACAATTTTGCCCACTGGTATTTTTATATTTCTCTCCTAAACTAGGTTAAATATGCTGTGATTTGGTAAAAGTAAAGACGTAGCTTAGTCTGTGTGATTTTCTTGGTGAAAATATGGAGGTGGTTTCCATACATGCTGTAATCACCAGAAACTGAACCACTGCTTTACTTTTACCAATTACTGTACTGCCTTTTTCCAGGATAGTTTTGGGTTTTTTTATCTTTACAGTATGGTCCCTATCCCTATAATTTCCAGATCATCTCTCATTGAAGTACAACTGAATCCATAACCCTGAGCTGGGATGGCACAATGGTTAGATTGCAGCACTGCAGGCTGCTTCAGCTAATTGCTAGTTGTAGTTCCGCAGTTCAAATCTCACCACCGACTCAAGGTTGATTCAGCCTTCCATCCTTCCGAGGTGGGTAAAATGAGGATCCAGATTGTTGGGGCAATATGCTGATTCTGTAAACTGCTTAGAGAGAGCTGTAAAAGCACTCTGAAGCAGTATATAAATTTAAGTGCTATTGCTAAACATTTTGGGATCAGTCATGGTTCTCTAGGTCCTGATTCCACATATAGGATAGCAAGCTTATCTAGTACATGACTTTAACACTTCTATCCTGCATCTACTTATGAAGAAGAGTTCTAATGAATGCAAGAAGTGTGATGCTTGAATCAACATGTTAAATATCTGTGCCCTGTTAAATTTTGTGCTCCTTTTCTTGTGTGTAAACCCCTAGTGGATTCCTACTGACTGAGCAAGTAGGAATACAGCAGACTACCAAAAACTGCATTTTAAATGGAATGAAAACATGAGTTTCTGAATAGCCTTGTTTAGGACTATATTGCATATCAAGTCAGATACATGATTTATTTAGACATGACTATAGGAAGAAGCTTTTATTTCAGAGCTGCTACAAATTTAATTCACCTCAAGCTTACATTACTATATATCTGACAGATTTTGCCTTTAACTGGATGCTATCTGTAAGTTTTTATTTTACTAAAGCTTAGGGCTAACCTAGAAAGTATCAAACATGGGAACACATTTAACACATTTTCTTTTTCTTATTTTTGTTCAAGAACCATTAAACCAACCTGATTGAGAATAGCTCCATTATTAAGAAAGGTGAACATTTCATTTTTTTTCTTGTGGAAAGTAGGAGATGATATGAACACTGCTGGTGGGACAGAAAAACCATCTGAGACATTCATTTCTGGGAAAGGTAATTAAGGCACTATGGAATCATAGAACTGAAAATGACCGCAAGTATTATCTAGACCTGTGAAGGTGAACCTATGATATGCATGCCACAGGTGACACATGAAGGCATGCAAGTTGTTGCCCTAACTGATTTTCAGCTTGCGCAGAGACTCTAAAATAACATTTTTGGCCTCAGGTGGGAGGATGTTTTCACCCTCCCCAGGCTCCAAGAAAGCCTCAGGAGTCTGGAGAGGGCTAAAAACTGGCCTACCAGGCCCACTGGAAGTTAGGAAATGGGCCATTTTGGGCCTACGGAGGGCCTAACGGAGGGGTGGGGGAAGGCCCATTTCCTAGGCTCCAGGGAACCCTGAAGAGTCGGGGATGAGTGAAAAGTGGGCCTAGCAAGCACACTGGAATGGGGTGGGCATACCTGTATGCATGGAAGTTGGAACATGGGGCCATTGAGTTATGAGTATAGGCACACCCACCCAAGGAAAAAGAGGTTCACCATCTCTGATCTAGACCAATCCTCTATAACATGGATGTTAAACTCACTGTGTCATGTTGCTGTCACGTGATGTATCATGATGTTTCTTTCCCTTTGGGGACGTGGGGTGGGAGTGGCCTGTATGTGACACATCCGGCATGCAAGCCGCCAGTTCGACACTCTTGCAGTCTACAATGTTCAGGAAACCATTAAGCCATTCATTGTATGGCTTGTAGCCTAAGAGCTCCAACCCATACAATGGCTTGGAGCTCTTAGGCTACAAACCAAACAATGGCTTACCAATTATCTAGAATTACTTCAGCTGGGGCGTCTGGTAGGAACATGGTACTGAAATTGCTTTGATCACTCTTTGTAGGAAAATGCTAGGAAATAGGTGGTTCAAACCTGCTTCTTCCAATTTTACATTTCTAGGCTGCTTTCAGTGATAACAGGAGTACCATGCCACCTGGAGTGCCAGGTTAGGATTTTGGCCACACAGTTTTCCAGTAATTTGGTTGGACCATGTCCAAAAGGTAGAGTTCGCAGTCTCGTTGAAATTTTGGGTTAATTCTGATTATTGCTATTGCATCCATAATATATGAATCTATTGAGACAAGTTGTCCAGAGCTTCAGAGTGTTATTAATGTTCTGATGATGCTCAGCAAAATTGCTCCTTAATCTCCAGTCCCAGAGAAGCAACTGTACCCTTTCATGCTACTTAAATACGACAATGAACTGGGTGAGAGAAAACAAACGGAAATTTAATTCATACAAGATGGAGATACTGCTGGAAAATACGATGCTGTAAGTGGCATTCAGTTTGTTTTGAATAGGATATGTTTTCCCCACAAAAACAAATTCACAAACTGGAAGTATTCCTTATTCCAATTATTTGTCAAATCAGTTTTTCTACTTTATTTGAAAGCAAAACAAACAAGGTCTGGGTAACATTCCATCTTCCTACATGTACAGGATGAAATCAGCCCACATGGCACAGAGAAACGTATGTTGTAGAATTTGGCTGCAATCCTATGCACAGTCGTATGTGAGCAAAAGTCGTTTCCAATTCAGCTGGAGTGAAATTTTAATGACAAACAACTCGAAGGCTCTCTATAAACATTTCCTTTCCCATGTTGCATCATAAAATGTGGCATTTTCTCATCTAAGAACAAGGACGTGGCATAGGAGCATTAGATAATTGGTCTAATTATAAAGCCACTTGATAGGCTTATTTTCCTACAGAGACTCTGGAATATTACAGTTTCCTACCATATGTAACTAAGCTGGCATTTTACTTTCCATCCCAAAAAGAGAACTGCCCATAGCTAGAAGGCATGATTAGAGTTATACACTTCAGACAGTGTATACACTTCACACAGACTTCAGTGGATAATCAGAACTGCAGAAAAACAAATAGAGCCAACCTGCCTTCCACTGAGAACCTGTATACTGCACCAGTCAAAAAGAGGGCTGTGAAAATATTTACTGATTGCTAGCATCCTGGACGTAAATTGTTTCAACTCCTACCCTCAAAAAGACGCTATAGAGCACTGCACACCAAGGCAACTAGATACAACAGTTTTTACCCCAAACGCCATCACTCCTCTAAACAAATACAGTAGTCCCTCACCTATCGCTGGTGTTACGTTCCAGACATGGCCGCGATAGGTGAAATCCGCGATGGGGAATTTATCGACTGATAGTACTTATTTAAGTATTTATATTGTAATTGTTTGGTAAGTTTTCATTGTTTTAAGTGTTTATAAACCCTTCCCACACAGTATTTATTTTAGATACAGTATTTAAATACAGTATTTACAATTTTAGATTTTTTTTTTTTAAAAAAAACCCTGCCGATCGAGTTCGGCGGGCTGTTTAAATCTGCCGATCGACTTCCTCAGAAACCCGCGATGAAGTGAAGCCGCAGTAGGTGAAGCGCGGTATAGCGAAGAACTACTGTACTATTACTATATTAGTCTTCTCATCATTCCTATCAACCATTTTATTGCTTGTATCCTTACAATTTATATTAATATTGTTTCCTGATTG
The DNA here is from genome assembly GCF_031021105.1 of Erythrolamprus reginae. Classification (NCBI taxonomy): domain Eukaryota; kingdom Metazoa; phylum Chordata; class Lepidosauria; order Squamata; family Dipsadidae; genus Erythrolamprus; species Erythrolamprus reginae. The sequence goes on from NC_091950.1 coordinate 184,585,183, forward strand.
CTCATTTGTACCTTATGACAATCACTAAGTGATTCTTGACAAATGTATATTTTCTTTTATGTACACTGACAGCATATGCACCAAAGACAAATTCCTTGTGTTCAATCACACTTGGCCAATAAAGAATTCTATTCTATTCTATTCTATTCTATTCTATTCTACTCTACTCTACTCTACCCTACCCTACCATGTCCTATCCTATTCCCTAACCATTCACAGAAAATATGTATATAAAACTGTGTGGTGACAGAAAGGTCATCCAGATATTAAACACTCTGCTAGCTCCATCCAGTTACCCAGACTCCATCCCATAAGGGATTATGGGATTGTTAACATAGAAACATAGAAGATTGATGGCAGAAAAATCCTTCTCTTCTGAAGTTTTTGCTAACACAGAACTGCCAATACAATACTCAGATTGAGGAATCCTTCCATCATCCTCAAAAGATGATGATGTATACAAAAGTGTATGTTCTGCTTTCTTACGTCTATGCATAACTCATTTTTTTCTTGTTTATCCACTTCCTCCAAAATCATCACTCATTTTTGGTGGTACTCTAATTAGAGATAGACAGATTTCGAAGCTTCTCTGACTTATTTCTCCCATTTAGGACCAAATGTATGATATAAAAAATGTGATTTTTAGTTTTGTAGGATATCCAGATTAGGGGAAATTGTTTCAAGGAATGCTGGAATCTAAACTGAAATATAAAAGAGCATAAAAGCTTATCAGACTTCAGCTAGTCAATTAAGGCTCTTATGTCCACCAACATTGCAAAGTTGAAAACTGCATTTTTTTTAAAAAAAATATATCTTATTTTTCATTTATTCATGACAAGGTTATGTGGCCTGGTGGCTACAGAGAGCAGCACTTTCCATATGGAACAGATATACTTGAAAACTCAGGAGTGAAGGAGCAAAAATAGAGCCCCGTAGAGCCCCATGGTTCAACGAGGAGCTCCGGGAGTTGAAACGCCAAAAGAGACGTCTAGAGAAGCGATGGAGGAAGAGTAGGTCTGAATCTGATTGAACACTTGTAAGCAGTGTTCCCTCTAATTTTTTTTGGGGTGGACGGAAAAGTATAGTGTCTGAGCGGCAGTCCCTTCGGGACTGGGCAGCACAGAAATAATAAATAAATAAATAAATAAACAAACAAACAAACAAACAAACAAACAAATAAAAAACCCACCCTGTTTTGCCTCAGAGAATTTCAAAATAAAATACTGTACTGTGTGTCTATAACAGTGAGCTCATAATAGGGCAACTCTATCAATATCAAAATGCCACTTAAATAGTTGAGCTAGTTTCAAACTAGATTTTGATTTTCTTTCTTCCTCACTCCCATTCTTTTCCTTTCTCTTTTCCTTCCTCTCTTTTTCTATCTGTTTCTCTCTCTTCCTCTCTTCCTCTCTTCCTCTCTCTCTCCTTCCCTCTCACTCTTTCACTCTCGGCTTCTGGGCAGGTTTGGAAAACTCTGAGTTGATGATGATTTTTAAGTGAGCGATTGCTCACTGCTCAGCTTAGAGGGAACTATGCTTGTAAGAGCTTTTATTAAGACCTACAAAGTGGCGCTCAAGGCGGCAAGATGCGCGTACCATGCCGCCTTGATTGCATCAGCGGAATCCCGCCCAGCCACTCTGTTTAGGGTGACCCGCTCCCTTCTTAACCAGGGGGGAGTTGGGGAGCCCTTGCAGAGTAGTGCCGAGGACTTTAACACGTTTTTCGCTGATAAAGTCGCTCAGATCCGGGCCGACCTCGACTCCAATTGTAAAACAGAGTCGGCTGACAACGAGTCAGTCGAGGTGACTGGGGCACGTACTTGTCCACCTGTCTGAGAAGAGTTTGATCTGGTGACACCTGATGAAGTGGACAAGGCCATTGGAGTTCCGCCATCTGTTTACCGGATCCGTGTCCCTCCTGGTTGGTTTCGGCCAGCAGGGAGGTGACACGGAGCTGGGCCCAGGAGATTACCAACGCTTCCTTGGGGAGGGGAGTTTTTCCAACACTATATAAAGAAGCGCTCGTGCGCCCCCTCCTCAAGAAGCCTTCCCTGGACCCAGCCGTACTTAATAACTATCGTCCAGTCTCCAACCTTCCCTTTATGGGGAAGGTTGTTGAGAACGTGGTGGCACTCCAGCTCCAGCAGTCCTTGGAAGAAGCCAATTATCTAGGTTCCCAGAAGTCGGGTTTCAGGCCCGGTTACAGCACGGAAACCGCTTTGGTCGCGTTGATGGATGATCTCTGGCAGGCCCGGGACAGGGGTTTATCCTCTGTCCTGGTGCTCCTCGACCTCTCAGCGGCTTTCGATACCATCGACCATGGTATCCTTCTGCACCGGCTGGGGGGGTTGGGAGTGGGAGGCACTGTTCTCCAGTGGTTCTCCTCCTACCTCTCTGGCCAGTCGCAGTCGGTGTTAGTGGGGGGTCAGAGGTCGGCTCCGAGGTCTCTCCCTTGTGGGGTGCCTCAGGGGTCGGTCCTCTCCCCCCCTGCTATTTAACATCTACATGAAACCGCTGGGTGAGATCATCCAAGGACATGGGGTGAGGTATCATCAATATGCTGATGATACCCAGCTTTACATCTCCACTCCATGCCCAGTCAACAAAGCGGTGGAAGTGATGTGCAGGTGCCTGGAGGCTGTTGGGGCCTGGATGGGTGTCAACAGACTCAAACTCAACCTGGATAAGACGGAGTGGCTGTGGGTTTTGCCTCCCAAGGACAATCCCATCTGTCCGTCCATTACCCTGGGGGGGGATTATTGACCCCCTCAGAGAGGGTTCGCAACTTGGGCATCCTCCTCGATCCACAGCTCAAATTAGAAAACCATCTCTCAGCTGAGGTGGGCGTTTGCCCAGGTTCGCCTGGTGCACCAGTTGCGGCCCTATCTGGACCGGGACTCATTGCTCACAGTCACTCATGCCCTCATCACCTCGAGGTTCGACTACTGTAATGCTCTCTACATGGGGCTACCTTTGAAAAGTGTTCGGAAACTTCAGATCGTGCAGAACGCAGCTGCGAGAGCAGTCATGGGCTTACCTAGGTATGCCCATGTTTCACCATCACTCCGCAGTCTGCATTGGCTGCCGACCAATTTCCGGTCACAATTCAAAGTGTTGGTTATGACCTTTAAAGCCCTTCATGGCATTGGGCCAGAATATCTCCGAGACCGCCTCCTGCCGCACGAATCCCAGCGACCGATTAGGTCCCACAGAGTGGGCCTTCTCCGGGTCCCGTCAACTAAACAATGTCGGTTGGCGGGCCCCAGGGGAAGAGCCTTCTCTGTGGCAGCACCGGCTCTCTGGAACCAACTCCCCCCGGAGATTAGAACTGCCCCTACTCTTCCTGCCTTCCGTAACCTCCTCAAAACCCACCTTTGCCGTCAGGCATGGGGGAATTGAATCATCTCCCCCTAGGCATGTTTAATTTATACATGGTATGCTTCTGTGTGTGTCTGTTAGTATATGGGGTTTTTAAAGCTTTAAATATTTTAACTGATTGGATTATTTATGATTTGTACTACTTGCTGTGAGCCGCCCCGAGTCTTCGGAGAGGGGCGGCATACAAATCCAAATAATAAATAAATAAATAAATAAATAAAAATGTAGATTTCTTTTAGCTGTCAAATTCCATCGAGGGCTTCTTTTATCTCCTTTTACTTTTCAAATTATCCTGTTTTTAAAAATCCATAATCCTGCCATGATCCTTTTCTCATGTAGTGCAGTCTGTTTCAGTAATGACCTGGACAGTTATTCTTTCTCTCTCCCACGCACCCACCAACATATCCTTAATTCAATTTTATTTTAATTTCATTTTGTGAGAACGTAATTTGAGAGTGAGACATGGCATCATACTGCAGATGGCAAGTGTTAGGCAGATCTTATTACCTGCCTCAATTGAATCACCTCTGCCTTCTGCAATCATAATTGGTCTGCCTTGTCTTCACGGGGAAAAAAACCCATTACATTATAGCATAGCTCAGGATGACTACTGATGGTGAGTTGTATACTCTTGATTTAATGTTCCATGGTGGTGCTGAAAATTTTTTAAAAAAATATTTTGGGAGAAATAATATGCTGTCCTGTGTTGGAAATGGTGCTGTTCCTAAAGGCAGAATCTAGGGAAGAACAGCATATTTCAAAATCATAAGCTTATAAATAATGCATGGAAACAATAGCAATAGCATTATATATTTTTAAAAATGACAAATAAATAGAAGGTTGTAATTTTTTTTAAGGTATAGCTTCTGATATACCGTATGTGCAGGATATATAACAGGAACATTTTTCATGTATTTTACTACATACACGCATAAAAAATCATTTGTTAGGAGTCTTGGTGGCGTAGTGATTAAACTGCAGTATTGCAGTTTGACTCTGCCCATAACCTGAAGTTCAATCCTGACAGGATTAAGGCTGATTATTCAGCCTTCCATCTTTCTGAGGTTGGTAAAATGAGCACTCATATTGTTGGGGCATTATGCTGACTCTATAAACTCCCAGAGAGTGCTGTAAAATACTATAGAATGGTATATAAATCTAAGTGCTAGAGTGCTATTGTCTCTTTAGTTTTCTATCTCTATGTTCCTTCCCCACACCCTCACTGCTTCTCTCTGTCTACTGAAGAGCTATTAAGTAATTAGCTGATAGGGGAAAAATTGCACAAATATTACTTCTGATTATTTATGCAGATTTCTTCAAGTGTTCAGATTTCTATTTCTGTTTTCCCTGGTTCACATTTTTTTTTGCTATGTAGGTTTCTCTAATAACCTGAGATTTTCTGTGTGTACCTTCCTTAAATATACATATTTATGTCCATTTTATTAATTACTATCGTGTCCAACCACATGTTGCTGTGGCTCAACCTTGGAGATCTTGTAGTGCAGCCCCCTGCTCAATTTTTATTCAGAATAAGAATTGGAAGGAACCTTGGAGGTCTTCTAGTCGAACCCCAAGCTCAATTTATTCAGAACAACAGAGTTGGACAGAACTTTGGAGGTTTTCTAGTCGAAACCCCTACTCAATTTATTCAGAATAACAGAGTTGGAAAGGTGCTTGGAGGTGTTCTACTCTTCCACCTACTCAATTTATTTAGAAGAACAGAGCTGGAAGGGATTAACATTAGAGAGAAGGGTGACATTTGGACATCTCTCTCTATCCCTTGCTTTAAGAGACCAGCCTGACCCATCTGCAAAAAGAAGATAAGAGTGGCCTACCTTGCAGGGTTATTGGTTCCACCCAAGCATGCAGTACTTAGGAGCCAAACCCCACCTTTTGGAACCAAACCTCTTTTTTTGGTGAAAGTGAGCTGCTGTGTGTCACCTTTCTCAGCTGAGTTTATGCTTGGCGAGGGTCCGCTCCGTCTGCACGTGTGAACGTAGTTCTTCTTCTTCTGGTCATTGTTTGCCAGTCCAAAAGGTACTGATTCACCCACCCAGTCCTCTTTTACCACGCAACCAACCCAGTGTGAAAAATCCCGCAAGGACATGGCGGATCGCAGGCAGAAGTGAACTCCTTTCCTTCCCCGGGACAGATGTAAGATGGCTTTTCTTCCCGCCAGGTGGCTTTGGACACTGGGCTTGTCACATGGGCTCTGTAGTCCATAGCCACCTGCTTACTGCATGAGAGGTGTGTGGTGGAACTAAGTATTGCAATAAGACGAACCCTTTAACCGTTACATTAAATGTGCACCAATCGGCATGCGTTGTTGTTGTGGGGGTTGATGGGGGTCTCCCTCCTTTTTGGATCTCACTCCTTTGTAATGCCATGGTCATCTTCCCCTAAACCAGGAGTAGGCAAAGTTGGCTATTCTATGACTTGTAGACTTCAACTCCCAGAATTCTTGAGCCAATCATGCTAACTCAGGAATTCTGGGAGTTGAGGTCCACGTCATAGAAGAGCCAACTTTGCCTACATTTATTTATTTATTTATTTATTTGTTTGTTTGTTTGTTCATTTGTTTATTTATCTCTCTCTCCGTAGACTTGGGGTGGCTAACAACAGTAATAAAACAACATACATATAACAAATCTAATATTTAAAATAACTAAAAACCCTTATTAAAAACCAAACACACACACAAATATACAATGCATAAATTGTATAGGCCTGGGGGGAATTAATATCTCAATTCCCCCATGCCTGACGACAGAGGTGGGTTTTAAGGAGCTTACAAAAGGCAAGGAGGGTGGGGGCAATTCTGATCTATGGGGAGAGCTGATTCCAGAGGGTCGGGGCCACCATAAAGAAGGCTCTTCCCCTGGGTCCCACCAATGACATTGTTTAGTCAACGGGACCTGGAGAAGACCAACTCTTTGGGACCTAACTGGTCGCTGGGGTTCGTGCGGCAGAAGGCGGTCCCGTAGATATTCTGGTCCGATGCCATGAAGGGCTTTTTGGTCATAACCAACACTTTGAATTGTGACCAGAAACTTATCGGCAACCAATGCAGACTGTGGAGCAGTGTTCCCTCTAATTTTTTTGGGGGGTGGGCGGAAAAGTATAGTGTCTGAGCAGCAGTCCCTTCAGGACTGGGCGGCACAGAAATAATAAACAAACAAACAAACAAACAAATAAATAAATAAAAAACCCACCCTGTTTTGCCTCAGAGAATTTCAAAATAAAATACTGTACTGTGTGTCTCTAACAGTGAGCTCATAATAGGGCAACTCTATCAATATCAAAATGCCACTTAAATAGTTGAGCTAGTTTCAAACTAGATTTTGATTTTCTTTCTCTCTTCCTTACTCCCATTCTTTTTCTTTCTCTTTTCCTTCCTCTTTTTTCTATCTGTTTCTCTTTCTTCCTCTCTCTCTCCTTCCCTCTCACTCTTTCCCTCTCGGCTTCTGGGCAGGTTTGGAAAACTCTGAGTTGATGATGATTTTTAAGTGAGCGATTGCTCACTGCTCAGCTTAGAGGGAACTATGCTGTGGAGTGTTGGTGTGACATGGGCATACCTACGGGGGCCCATGATTGCTCTCGCAGCTGCATTCTGCATGATCTGAAGTTTCCGAACACTCTTCAAATGTAGCCCCATGTAGAGAGTGTTACAGTAGTCGAGCCTCGAGGTGATGAGGGCATGAGTGACTGAGCAGTGACTCCCGGTCCAAATAGAGACGCAACTGGTGCACTAGGCAAATCTGGGCAAATGCCCCCCTCGCCACAGCTGAAAGATGTTTCTCTAATGTGAGCTGTGAATCGAGGAGGATGCCCAAGTTGCGGACCCTTTCTGAGGGGGTGAATGATTCCCCCCTCAGGGTAATAGATGGACAGATGGAATTGTCCCAGGGAGGCAAAACCCACAGCCACTCCATCTTATCAGGGTTGAGTTTGAGTCTGTTGACAACCATCCAGACCCCAACAGCCTTCAGGCACCAGCACATCACATCCACTACTTTGTTGACTTTGCCCTAAAGGGACCATTCTCATTGTTTGAAATTATCACCAGCCAATCAAAATGTGGCTCCTATTTTTTTCAGCAGGCAATCAAAACGTGCCTCCTATGTTTGTTACCTCCATGCCAAAGCAACTCCCTGTTTCTCTATATGAATGGACCATTCTCATTGGTTCAAATTATCACCAGTGCTTCCCATATTTTTCACCAGCCAATAAAAATGCAACACCTATGTTTGTCATCAATCTCCATGCCAAGCAACTCCGTTTCTCCATATAAATGGACCATTCTCATTGGTTCAAATTACCACCAGTGTTTCTTATCTTTTTCACCAGCCAATGAAAACAGAGCTCCTATGTTTTTCACCAGTTTTTACCTGTCACAGGTGATATATATATATAATTTTGGTATATAAAAAGGCTTGCAATTGAATGCAACATATCAAAATTTCAAACCAATCAGTGAAGAACTTTTAGAGATTTGAGGTCATGAACAAACAGACATTTACATTTTTATTTATATAGATAAATGACACTACAACATTCTGAATTTTTTTTTACATACATATGCTTACATTTTAGCATTAGATAGACAGGAACTGATTATTGTATATAAAAATTATCATACAACCTATGGAATGATAGTCTCCTAATCATCCTAAGGAATATTCCATTTTAAGGAACTGGAAATACAAAAAACTGAGAGTATGGAAAAATACTGCTAGGCTTAGGCCTTGATTTTTTCATGTAAATAATAAAATGCACATGTAATTGTTTATTTGGTTGCATATGCTTCGGAAAAATTGTTAATTTGTATTGAATGAGAACAAATTGGCTACTACTGAAATCTTAATTAACCAAAGTGCCATCTGCTTATAGAATTTAGCTGGAAAATAATTAACCTGTTTCCACATCTTAGATTAATGCATTTAACTGTGGAAGTGATATGAAATTATTTCAATCCTGTGATACTCAAATCAGTTGCAGATTACATTTGCGTTTAATGAACAATGTATTATGAAACTTACATATGTTGATGAAATTGCATTCACAAATATTATATTGTTGCATTGCTTTTCCTTTCTTTTTTCTTTCTTTATTTTTATGTTACTTACTCTGACTGCTGGTTTGGAATATTTTCTCCCCCATTTGAATCATGGGATTATACAATATAAACTATAAACATAAATGACTGTATATATTTATGCAACTATATTATCTACACTAAAAGTGATAACTTGTTAAGAAGCCTTTTCCAAATTCAATCATAATGATAAAACATGGATGATGAAAACCTAAAGAAGATATTTCTTCTTTCCCTTAACTAATTACAATTACAGGAAAATAAGAAAGACATTTGCTTGGGATGAAAAAGATCAAACAGACATCAAAACCATGGTGAGACTGACCTATATATAGTTTACCATGCAGAATGTATCAAAAGTAAATCCCACAACTCACATCCTAACATACAAGCCCCCATCATCCAAAACTAGATAAGCATGCCCCAAACTAACTCAGTACCTTACTGCTACTTCTGACTTAACTAGCTTACTATCTGCCACTCCTATTGTCACTACTACTATTTACCTTAGATGCAAGCTACGTAATGCAAGAAGTCTTGTAAATAAAATTCCTGAATTCCTCTTGCTACTAGTACAACCATTTTTGACATTATATTTGTCTGTGAAATGTGGCTAAATGCATTCCTCCCTGATTCTATTATCACAGAACAAAACTATTATCATCCCATTGCTAAGAGGTCTGCAAGGGGAATGCATAAATAAATATTTTTTTAAAAAAAAATGGAAGGCATGGTTTTATGACTGTATTTCTATATTGACACAATCTGGATGATATCCCAAAAGTGAGATTGATGGCAATTTGGCAATTTATACAAATTGGAATTTCCCTAATATTTGTCATTCCATAATTCTTCCCACACTAATCTTCCACTCCCCAATTTTTTCTCGACCTTATTGGTTTATTGGATCAACTAGTTGCAGAACACAGTGATGCAATTCACAAATATTGATCTGTCAGTTGATATTTGGGCTAAAAATATTTCATTTATTTGGAAGAAAAAGTTACTGAAGATGTCATTCGAAGTGAATATTCTAGGAAGACTAAGTTAATTCCATTTTGCATAGTCTGTCTGCCGATTTTGTTTATATGTTTCCTTTTCTCTGACAGTAAAAGCATTATATATGGACATTTCCTTTATTTTGTTTCCATACAAATCATTTAACTCCACCCCAGGGCACTTGAAAAGAAATTGAATTGAAAGAGAATGACTGTCTCAAAATTATCCAATGAATTTAAGTGAAACCGTTTAATAGGGACCTTCAAATTTAATCCCTTAACTACTGATGTACACTAATTCTTTTGCTGTTCAAAAGAGGGATACATACTGGTAGTCAGAAATAAAATTTGCTTTCAGCAGACCATTCACAAAAGAGTACTGGGATATGCATGGTATCAGCTACATTCAAACTTTCTTGAGGAACGCCAACTACTGAAAATGCCTGATTTTAAATAAATATGGTGGTACAATTTAGCACAATTTCAGTTGCAGCAAGGAAAAGTAAAAGCAGGGAAGGAATGCAGCCAGGATAAGAGGTTAAAACATGGCAGAAAAAGGAGCAGATGGAGAATGACTTAGAAGTAGGATGGAGCAATAGCTGGAAGGAGACATCTGACAATCTTCTTCCAGATTACCAGCAAGAGAAAAGTAACATGTCAACAACCTTGCAATTTTCTTGGCAAGATTTCAAAAATGATGTCAGGCTGAAGCCATCGTTTTGAGTTGGAGACTACTGTGGAATTGGGGAGAGGTGATTGCATGAGAAGGAAAAATACTAGCCATAACAAATTCTTTCCAGAGATTCAAGGTCATCTTTTGTTCAGCACCAGCCTGAAGTACAGGGGAGAATCATGGACGTTGAGAGAACTAGAGTGGTCCATGTGATGAACTTGTGGGTGTGGGAACGAGGGATGAACCTTAACCTGGATGGAGAACTGTAGGAAAAGTTAGTATCAGGTTGACTATAGTTCGTAACCAACATGGCTCTATTAATAAATAGGAACTTGGAAGAAGGCCAAGGTTTGGACTCTGATTTATTTCTCGGATGTTAATTGGAACACTAACATATGGTTTACCATGAGCCTGCTTCTTAGAGGTTGACACAGAGGGACTGTGATGAATGAACTAGTACAGATTCCCTGAAAGGAGGAAATGCATTTCAGAAGAGGTAGCTCAGTGTAGATAGTTGTGAGAGAAAGAGGATAAAGACAACCCTTTCCTGATAGTTCCCTGAATTTACGTTTGGAGTAAATAGCAAAGTGCTTCAGTTTGGCAAGATTCTGTCTTTAGGTGTGAAACAATAAAGAAATCTGCTTGGAAAAAATCACCAGGTCTTGGGGCCTATATGTGACTGGCCCAATGTCATTCCTTTTGTGCCTAAGGCAGGATTAGAACTCATGGTTTCCCATTTTCTAGCTTATCACTAATACACTAAACAGCCTGTCTTAATAGATCTAACATATGATATAGAATAGAATAGAATTATGTATTGATATATATATAATAGAATTATAGTATATATTAACTGTATCTCTTTCTGTAGGTACTTGCTCTTGTTTTATACGTGTCTATTAATTCTCTTTGTTCTTTGCTGTCTTGTGAACAAAAAAAACCCCTTTGTCATCTGAGGTTGCTTGAACAAGGTCCTTAGGCCCACGGGGCAGACTATTGGTACTTTTTTGTTCCAAACTAGGAAGGAATTTTTCAAGAAAAAAAGCTTATTTTGGGACAGAACCGATTATACAACTGCATATTCTTAGCCTGAATATGGGACATTTTTCACGTGCACAGTAAGGTTGTTTTCTGGAAAGGATGGTTCAACAGTAGGCTGTTTTACCCAATTCGTGTTGAAAGTTGAATTGATCCATAAACGTTCTCCATGAAGACAGGCTGCAACTTTTGGAGCCTCAGGAGAAATAAAGAAATAAAAATATGATAACCTAGTTTTTCCCTTAGATTTTCATATTGCTTGGAACAGACAAATGTTTTCTTGCTCACTATGGAAAAGAGGCCTCTCAGCAAAGAAGTCAGTGGGCAGAAATTTAACCCCTCTATCTTTTTAACTCTAATGGGGGAATTCTTCTTCTCTTTTGACAGCATCATTATCTTTGCAATTCCTAACCGCCTGTAAATGCATAGTCACTTAACATCCCAGCATAATTATGAAAAAAGTATTTGCTTTTTAAAATGCCCTCATTAAAAGATCGAGTTAATGGCAAACTTGCAGAGTAGTTAATCTTTGGACTATTTAGAAACTTCAAATATGATTATGGTGCCTAATAATCTGCTGTGATGTAATTATTCTAAGGCTGTGCTGATCAGGAATGAACCATAAAAGCCAGGGGCAGCCATTGTGAATCGTGGTGTCCATATCCTGGTCACCAGCCAAAAAGTTTCACTGAAACTTCGTCTGCTTCTTTTTGTTTTGATTTTGATAATGTGGATCAAATCCATTATGAGGATTTATTTCTTCTTCCCTTAACTTTTTGCTAAATTCTTGTTCCGACTATTCTTTTTTTTTTTTTAAATAAAGTTTATTGAATATATATACAAAACTATATACAAAGACAATACAAAACAGTATGGACAGGGTGTTCTTATCATATGTGTCTAATTGTTATTTTCATTAAGGTCGAACAAACCACATTTAACACTAACAAAAAACTATTCTTATTGAGTATTATCCGTCTTCGGAATGGGTTAGATACTTGCTACAAATGTTTTTAAGGTAAAGGTAAAGGTTCCCTTTAAAATATTTTACTGAAAGAGTAGTAGATGCTTCCAGCATGCACAGTAACTGAATTTAAACATGCCTGGGATAAACATATATCTATCCTAAGATAAAAATACAGGAAATAGTATAAGGGCAGACTAGATGGACCATGAGGTCTTTTTCTGTCCTCAATCTTCTATGTTTCTATGTTTTCCCTGCACATTCAAGGTAGTCATTCCAGACTCTAGGAGGCGGTGCTCATCTCCATTTCAAAGCCGAAGAATCAGCCCTGACTGAAGACATTTCCATGGTCATGTGGCAGGCATGACTCAAGGCCGAAGGCGCACAGAGTGCTGTTACCTTTCCCACAAAAGTGGTCCCTATTTTTCTACTTGCATTTTTTTATGTGCCTTTGAACTGCTAGGTTTGCAGAAGCTTGGACAATTAATGAGAGTCACTCCATTACGTGGCATTAGGGATTTGAACTGCTGAACTGCCGACCTTTTGATCAACATGCTCAGCATCTTAGCCACTGAGCCATGGCCTCCCTGAGCCACAAATGTCTTTAGTTGATGGTATTCCCATCCTGCCAGGTGGCCTTTGTTTCTTTTGTTTTGCTTCACATTAGAAACAGTGGGGATAGCTAAGATTAGATTTCAACCCTGATGAATATGAATAAGATTTCAACTTCCAGGGGTACAAGCCACTGTTACCGAGCAAAAGACGGGAGAATTTATAGTCAAAGTATTGGGGGGGGGGTGTTCAGATTGAGAGAAACACCAGAAACAGCAATAAATGGAAGCTCATACTTCATTTATTTACCATGTAAGATTTTTAAAATTTTCTTTCTGCTCATCTGCCCTGGGGCCACTGTGACGCAGACAACATAATAATTTAGAACCCCATGACTTGCTGCAAAGTCTGAGGTTACTTGCAATGGAATTTTGGCTTCAAGGATTTTTATTTTTTCATCAGGGTTGCTAAATTCCAAATAGTTCTCTCTGAAAAACATATTTATGTCAATTATCGGTGTCCTTAAGTGGAAAAAGATGACCTGTTCTTTCAAGTCCTTCACCTGGGAAGTCAATGTATGCCTTACCCAATTCTTCATCCTGAAATCCATATGGCACTCATGTGGCCTATGCAGAGTTAAGAACCACAGAAGGGTTTATTTATTTATTTTATTTATTTATTAGATTTGTATGCTGCTCCTCTCCTACCTAAGGAGCAGCAAAGTGAGAAGAACTATTTGCGGTGGGTTGTATTCTTTTTTTTTAAGTTTTAAAAAAGTTTTTATTAAATATAAAAAATTCAATGTCTACATAAACTGTGTATTGTCTTGAATACAGTTAATTTTGAGAAATAGTAATCATAATAATAACAATAATATTCATAACACTAAGTATGCCGAGAGAGACAACATACAAGTGTAAATAATAATAATAATAATAATAATAATAATAATAATAATAGCTTATCCATTTTAGTGAAACTTCCTTACATAATTAATCATTCTCTTATGCTTCCAAATTTCTAACTTCTGTTTCTTCTAGTTAGTCATTGATAAAACAAATCCCATGTTAAAAATATTCAGCTTCTTCCTTCTCCTTAATTTTAAGTATCAATCTATCCATTTCTGCACATTCTAATATTTTTCTGGTGGTGCATTGTATTCTGAAGGTGGCTGTTTTCAGATGGAAACTTTGGGTTTGAGATGAATACCTCTTAAGTCTTAGGAGATAGCGAATTTTTGTTACTAGCTCTTCATTAGGGTAAGTAACAAGGAAGGAAGTGATTTAACTATCTCTGAGGTTCAGTAGCCTTTTTCTCCCAGCCTTTGAGGCATTTTCCCCTTCCCCCAATTTTCTAGGGGTGTAAATCCTATCTAAAGTTTCAAATCCTAGTTTTTCATTGCTTAACAATTGTTTCTTGTTATTGCTTTGTAACTGAACCCTAGACATGGGTACACTCTGCGTCCTTGGCCAGTTAAAAAGACAGTGAAGAGTTTCAGTAAATATTCTTCCAAAGCATTTGTTTGTTTGTTTGTTTGTTTGTTTGTTTGTTTGTTTGTTTCTTTGTTTCTTTCTTTCTTTCTTTCTTTCTTTCTTTCTTTCTTTCTTTCTTTCAAAGCCATGGACTATGATAACGCTGTTTCCAACTGGTATGTATTCATATATTAGATATTTAATCCAAATGGTAAGGAGAAAGATTTTCTTAGATTTACTCACACGACTGTGATGCATGGTTCTCTGAAGAGATCAATGCTGTTTTAAGATGGCTCAATAGTGAGAAATATGCCATGACACTCAGCACCGTACACAATGAGTAACTCCATTCTACCACCTCTTCATGATCTGAATTGTGTGATTTAATGCATATGGAAGAACCAAGAAAATACTGCCTGTCCATATAATTGGACATAAGGGACTTAAATTATCAGGGCTACAATCAGCTGTGATGTCGAAGATGAATAGTTCTTTTGCAGCAATATCCCAGGGTATAAAACCATTTGTGCTGAAAGTTAATCCCCCCCCCAATATTGACATTTAGATGGGCTTAAGAATTTTTCATATCACTGTCCTTTTTGTTAAACCTGCTTTCTTGCTCTTGCCTCAGTTCATTTTTGTAAAGCTAGCTCCTATTCTTATGTTGTGTGTGTGTGTGTGTGTGTGTGTGTGTGTGTGTGTGCTGATTTTAACTTTAGCTTGTATTGCAGAAATTCTTGAAATTGTGGAAACTGACAATAGTTTGTAAAGATAATGATATACTTTTCAGGAGCTTGAAGGTTATGAGGGCAATGAAGTAAATATTACTCAGAAGAAATCCCTATAGAAATAAATGGAATACACACCAGGTAAGAGTGTATAAAGAATTAGATTAGGAAGAGCATGAGTCATGAGATTTCATGATAGAGAAGGGCTACTTCAAAAGTCCCGGCTACATTGGGAAACAGCAATACATCCTAGATCTATGTGGTTTTGAGATTTGCCTGGGCTAATGCTGGGCTATGTCAACAAGCTCAAACTCAACCCAGACAAGACAGAGTGGCTGTGGATCTTGCCTCCCAAGGACAATTCCATCTGTCCGTCCATTACCCTGGGGGGGAAATTATTGACCCCCTCAGAGAGGGTTCGCAACTTGGGCATCGTCCTCGATCCATAGCTAACATTGGAACACCATCTTTCGGCTGTGGCGAGGAGGGCATTTGTTCAGGTTCGCCTGATGCACCAGTTGCGGCCCTATTTGGACAGGGAGTTATTGCTCACAGTCATTCATGCCCTCATCACCTCGAGGTTCGATTACTGCAACATTCTCTACATGGGGCTACCTTTGAAAACTGTTTGGAAACTTCAGATCATGCAGAATGTGGCCACGAGAGCCATCGCGGGGCTTCTCTACATGGGGCTACCTTTGAAAACTGTTTGGAAACTTCAGATCATGCAGAATGTGGCCACGAGAGCCATGGTGGGGCTTCCCAGATTCGCCCATGTTTCTACAACACTCCATGGCCTGCACTGGTTGCCGATCAGTTTCCGGTCACAATTCAAAGTGTTGGTTATGACCTTTAAAGCCCTACATGGCATTGGACCAGAGTACTTCCAGAACTGCCTGCTACCGCACAAATCCCAGTCACCAATAAGGTCCCACAGAGTTGGCCTTCTCCGGATCCCGTCGACTAAACAATGTTGTTTGGCGGGCCCCAGGGGAAGAGCCTTCTCTGTGGTGGCCCCGGCCCTCTGGAATCAACTCCCCCCGGAGATTAGAACTGCCCCCACCCTCCTTGTCTTTCGTAAATTACTCAAGGCCCACTTATATCGCCGGGCATGGGGGAACTGAGACACCTTCCCCAGGCTTTTATATTTTATGTTTGGTATGTATGTGTTGTTTGGTTTTAAATGATAGGGTTTTATAGGGTCTTTTTTCTCTTTTAATATTAGATTTGTTCCATTGTAACATTGTTTTTATTATTGTTGTGAGCTGCCCCGAATCTTCAGAGAGGGGCGGCATACAAATCTAATAAAATTATTATTATTAATTATTATTATTATGAAAGGGAGCAAATATCTTGCAGATCTATGGCCTTCCACCACATGCTCCCAGCAAACTCGACAATGCCTTAGTTTAGGCATTCTTGCAGGAGATATTCAGTAGGGTTTTCTTCTCCTGTAGCAGAACTATTTATTTGCTACATCTGATGGGCTATTGTTAGCATATAGCATGGGAAAAGGAGATGGAATTTTGAGAGAGAGCTAATTTGCATATTGGTATGTAAATCAGTTTTTGGCAGTTGGAAGATAGAATTCTAGGGAATTGTATGCTGACTGTTGGTGAATCTGCATCATAGAGAGCAGATCTATAGAGAAATATAGTTATACTGTCAAGTTGTTTATTTGTGTAAATATAAAATGAGTTCAATGAGAAAAGAAGAAATGAAAGCATAAGATTTATATTGGAGTCATTGTATCTGTACCCTATGCTATGCTATAAAGAGTCTCTGCTGTATGAAGAGAAGAACATCACTTATAACCATAAATAACATAGAAATCCAACAGTTATCAACTGTATTATGTTCTAAGTAACATAGATTTGCTTTGTTAATATCTTAATCTTATGGATAATTTTACACGAAAGTTGTTAGGAGATGATAATTATGACCTCTATTTATTCTTAAAGCATTTTGGCACACTTTGATTAGTTAGAATAAGAGGGGGAGGCATCTAAATTCATTTCTGACAGTATGAAGGAAATAATTATTTGTGTCTCTGTGAGAAAAACTGCAGACATCGGTGTTACCGATCTGCCATATAATCAGGAACACCCTAACATAGGACAAAGATAGACAAGCTTTATCTAGATGTAGGGTTTAATTAGAATGGCTTGTGTCAAGATTTTGAAGAATTACAGCCCAAAATCACAGCAGAACTTGAAGATCCCCTAACCTTTATGTGGGGAAAAGAATATAAGTGTATAAATAAACAAAAGATGATCATTTGGAAATTTCAATGCCCCAATTTGATTTATCTGACAGATTAAATACGGTATAATTTTGAGTGAAATAAATCCATTTCTACACAACCAATCAAAAGGATTTATATACTAGAAACCTGAAAAAGGACAATGTACTGTTTATTACATCTATAACTCAGAAGTCCATAAACAATTCATTAATGAATAGGAGGAAAATTCTTGCAAATGATATTTTCTAATATTTCCCCCCAAAGGGATGGAATAGGAGAAACTTAGTTGAAAATTCTATAGTAAAGAAAGCAGTAATGGCAGTTGTCGGTGTATGCTAATACTTTTTATTGGAATGCAGATCAAAAGAACAAATTGTAGATCAACGTATATATCTCGACCCCATTTTGTTCATTCAGTATTTGATTCCTAAGAATGTGGCATCATAACCATGATGGTGAAAATAGTTGTTTATATTCTGAGCAAACAACCATGAGAGAAAGTTCTTGAGAACATTCTGCTTACCAGTTTGATAGTGTTAAGAGCCGGGGTGGTGCTGTGGTTAGAGTGCAGCACTGCAGGCTACTTCAGCTAACTGCTAGCTATTCAGCTATTCAGCAGTTCAAATCTCACCGCCGGCTCAAGATTGACTCAGCCTTCCATCCTTTTGAGGTGTGTAAAATGATTACCCAGATTGTTGGGGGCAATATGCTAATTCTGTAAACGCTTAGAGAGGGCTGTAAAAGCACTATGAAGGGATATATACTGTAATTCTAAATGATAATGTTTGATACAGACAGAACCAAGGAAGGTGGGGTTGGAGGTTTTTTTATGGCACTTTTTTTTTTGCGCAGATAGTCCTTTAATGATTCCCTTGGGACTATGGGAACTATCAGTTATGATGGCGGTGAAAAAGTAAGTTTAAGATCTTCATGATCTTAAAGCAAAAAACAAAACTGAAATAAGATTGTAAGCACAATTGCAATTTCAATTAGTGATAATTTCAGTAAGTTGTAGATCTCAAATATGCTCTCCCAATGAAGACTACTTGTATAGGCAGGAGTGAGTTATAACTTACTTCGCTGCTGGTTTGCTTCATCCTGTGCCATGTGGCCATGCCTCATGGGCACACATGCTCATTGCGCATGCATGCTTGTGCAGTGCCGAAAAAAATTAAAAAGCCAAAAAAAAAGAAGCCAAAAACAAGATGGCAAAGCATATGCAGTTCTGGAAACTCAGCTTCTGCACATGCTCAGAAGGGGGAAAAATCCCCCCCATTTTTTTAAAAGATGGGGGCACCCATGGACCAACACCAACTGAACCGGTTCCATGACATCATCATGATATCACTAGTGGGTTGCTACCAGTTTGGGCAAACCAGTCCAAACCAGGAGTAACCCTATGTTTGTAGGATTTTGCCATTGTAAGGACAATCAATTTTTCAATCTCTGAAGTTGAACTTTGTATGAATCTTCTTTTTTGCTGATTGAGCTGCAGATATCCTGGGCACAGTATTGTTTAAATATAAAATTTCTTTGATCTTCAGTACAGGTATGAGTCCTCTAATGGTGCTGTAGTTGGATAGGGAGAACACAGTAGGACTAAATTAGCATTCCTCATTATGGCAGGTTTGCCAAACCCCATTGGAAAACTAGTGCTTATACATCATCTAGAGTTAATAGATGAGCAATAAGGTGTCCCAATTTGTTGATGAGGTCAATTATCAATAGAGTGATTTAAGAATGTCATAGTTATAAACAAAGTGATTCCTGGTAATTGGATTGCAGGTGAACAATAAGAGTGTGCGTGAGGGTAAAAATAATGCCTACCTCTTATGTATCATATTATTTACAGTGTATTTTTTCACAAATATCTTGTGTAAATACAATATTCTCTGACTGTATGCTAATTAATGGTATTTTTGCATAATGGGATGGGAATGTGTACATTTTATGTATGTTTAGTTGTCAAGATGTGAGTAAGTAACAGATTATGTTCTATCAAGTCATTTCACACCGCTTTTCTCTATGACAATTCATCCCCAACCTGGTATTCCTGATCTTCCAATAATGCATCCACCACTCTAATTTTATCCATCCCCCTTGCTGGTGATTGTCTCTTCCTATTTTGCTCATCTTTATATAGATTTTTCAAGAGAGCTAGGTCTTCACATAAGGTGCCAAGAATATGACTTTGAGTATGACCTGGATCATTGATATGCCTGGTATGAAACTCTGGATTGATTTGTTCTCTGATTTTTTTCTTGGGTATCTCTATTATTCTTAGGAGTCTTTTCCAAACCCAAAGTCCAAAGCCATCAATCCTCTTTACTGTTTTGCTTCAAAGTCTAACTTTTGCTTCCATAGACTGTCACAAAGAAACCCACAGCCTATAGAGGAAGGAAAAAAATAGACTTTGAAGTCAAATACAGGACTGGTGATTTTGTACTTTGGGGTTGGAAAAGACTCCGTGGTCTTGGTCAAGATGTAGGAATTCCAAAATTCCAAAACCTCCCAAATTAGTCATGAACCATGTGGGAATCCCAAACCTGGTATTCCTGATCTTCCAATAATGCATCCACCACTCTAATTTTATCCATCCCCCTTGCTGGTGATTGTCTCTTCCTATTTTGCTCATCTTTATATAGATTTTTCAAGAGAGCTAGGTCTTCACATAAGGTGCCAAGAATATGACTTTGAGTATGAGGCATGGTTTTTAATCTTATGTGCTTGAGTTAGTGTATGTACTATATATTTTTTTTTAAAAAAACTCCTAACAGAGTGTTCTTTTTTTTAATGATGATAATGTCATCCATATGAAGACAAATTTGGAGCTGTTACTCTTCAAAAACCTCTCCAGATTGGAAAATGACATTAATATGTTAAAAATAATTGAATAAAAAAATTAAATTATATTTAATCTGAATTGGCACAGAGACTGTGGGGCTATTCAGTGGAGACATTATCTCATTAGGTAGCAGATATGAGAGTGGGAAGGGAAGGGAGGCAATTCTCCAATACAGATTGTTATAAAATGGATTGAAAATAAAAGTGACCATATTGTATTGTAATGCATTTAAAATAAATTTCTGGTACAACCTTTCTCTGAATTCTTCCCTGCTTTTTCAAAATGGATATTGCAGATCTGAGAAATATATTGGAAAGGAGAATTATCAAATTGGTGGAGCAACTCATTTGGAGAAAATTGACTGCACTTGAGCTTTTTATGGAGAAAAATGGGAAGTAATGGTGGGAAGACTTGATAGAAGTAGATGCAGTTCTTGGGATATAGAAAAAAATGAAAGGTTTCTACTCTCACAATAGGAATTTGGAGCCATTCCATGAAGCCTAATAGTCACTGAATCAGGACAAATATCAAATGTACTCCTTCCAACATAATTCACATAATTGTGAATTGCACATAATTAAATGATAAAACTTTCAGAGAAATGCATGTAAAGATTGATAGCTCTGATTAAGTGAAGGGTTTGACATTGTCATCTTCTCTTCAACATCCATCATTGACAAAATTACAGTTTGGATCTATGACAAGTTTTTGCGTGATTAACATTTTCTATTCTCTCTTCCACCCCCAGGTAATCTATATCCTCAACTGAATCTTCCATGTGATGGCAAACCTATGGCACGCCTGCCATAGGTGGTATGCGGAGCCATATCGGAGGGCACGCGAGATGTTGCCCTATGTCAGCTCCAGTGTCTATGCACATGCATGTGCTGGCCAGCTGAAATGGGAAATGCCATTTCACCCTCTGGACACTTCAGGGAAGCTTCCCTAAAGCCACAAAGTGCAAAAAACCCCAAAAAAACCCATTGAACGGACAAACCAGAAGTTTGGAAAACAGATTTCCAAATTGCCTGGTATGATATTTTTTGCACTCCGGAGGATTCAGGAAGCTTCCTGAAGCCCTAGACTGCAAAAAACAGCACAACGGGTCTGTTTTCCAAACTTCCAATTTGTCCATTTGGCTGTTTTTTCATATTCCATGATTCAGTGAGGCCTGTGTGCATGGGGGAAGTGTGGGGTGTATGTGTCCATGCATGTGGGGAGAAGGGATGCAGGCATGTGCACACATGCTAGCACACCCATATACATCTTTTTGACATGTGAGCCTTTACCATCACTGATATAGACTGTCCTTATGAATTATACAGAACATATCTTAGGTTGCTAGTAGGTAAAGGGATAAAATAACCAACATCCTACTTGAAATATTGGGTTAATTTAAAGAAAGCCTTGGCTAACTTCTTTCTAAATATATGTATGTATGTATCAGAGGTGGGTTCCTCCCGGTTTGGACCTGTTTGCCCAAACCAGTAGCAAATCACTGGTGACATCACAATGACATCATGGAACTGGTTCAGTCGGTGCCAGCCCATGGAGGCCGTCATTTTAATTTTTTTCTTCTTCTGTGCATGCACTGAAGCTGAGTTTTCAACACTGCACAGGCATTGCCTGATTATCTAGGTCCCCAGCAGTCGGGTTTCAGGGCCGGTTACAGCACGGAAACCGCTTTGGTCGCGTTGATGGATGATCTCTGGCGGGCCCGGGACAGGGGTTTATCCTCTGTCCTGGTGCTCCTTGACCTCTCAGCGGCTTTCGATACCATCGACCATGGTATCCTTCTGCACCGGCTGGAGGGGTTGGGAGTGGGAGGCACTGTCCTGCAGTGGTTCTCCTCCTACCTCTCTGGCCGGTCGCAGTCGGTGTTAGTGGGGGGCCAGAGGTCGACTCCTAGGTTTCTCCCTTGTGGGGTGCCTCAGGGGTCGGTCCTCTCCCCCCTGCTATTCAACATCTACATGAAACCGCTGGGCGAGATCATCCAAGGACATGGGGTGAGGTATCATCAATATGCGGATGATACCCAGCTTTACATCTCCACCCCATGCCCAGTCAACGAAGCGGTGGAAGTGATGTGCCGGTGCCTGGAGGCTGTTGGGGCCTGGATGGGTGTCAACAGACTCAAGCTCAACCCGGATAAGACGGAGTGGCTGTGGGTTCTGCCTCCCAAGGACAATCCCATCTGTCCGTCCATCACCCTGGGGGGGGAATTATTGACCCCCTCAGAGAGGGTCCGCAACTTGGGCGTCCTCCTCGATCCACAGCTCACATTAGAACAACATCTTTCAGCTGTGGCGAGGGGGGCGTTTGCCCAGGTTCGCCTGGTGCACCAGTTGCGGCCCTATCTGGACCGGGACTCATTGCTCACAGTCACTCATGCCCTCATCACCTCGAGGTTCGACTACTGTAATGCTCTCTACATGGGGCTACCTTTGAAAAGTGTTCGGAAACTTCAGATCGTGCAAAATGCAGCTGCGAGAGCAGTCATGGGCCTACCTAGGTATGCCCATGTTTCACCATCACTCCGCAGTCTGCATTGGTTGCCGATCAATTTCCGGTCACAATTCAAAGTGTTGGTTATGACCTTTAAAGCCCTTCATGGCATCGGACCAGAATATCTCCGAGACCGCCTCCTGCCGCACGAATCCCAGCGACCGATTAGGTCCCACAGAGTGGGCCTTCTCCGGGTCCCGTCAACTAAACAATGTCGGTTGGCGGGCCCCAGGGGAAGAGCCTTCTCTGTGGCGGCCCCGGCCCTCTGGAACCAACTCCCCCCGGAGATTAGAACTGCCCCTACTCTTCCTGCCTTCCGTAAACTCCTTAAAACCCACCTTTGCCGTCAGGCATGGGGGAACTGAAACATCTCCCCCTGGGCACGTTTAATTTATGCATGGTATGTCTGTGTGTGTGACTGTTAGCATATGGGGTTTTTTAAATATTTAAATATTTTAAATTTGTCTGATTGCTTATGATTTGTTTTTACATGTTGTGAGCCGCCCCGAGTCTTCGGAGAGGGGCGGCATACAAATCTAAGTAATAAATAAATAAATAAATAAATTGCCGAAATTTTTGGAATTTTTCAGCACTGAACATGTGTATGCATCCAAAGCGCGTATATACCCACATGGCATGGCCATGGGGCACGGAAGAAAGTGAACCAGCAGTGAGGTAAGTTAGAACCCACCCTTGGTATATATGTCCAATTGGGATTGAGTGGCATAGAAGTAAATTGAATTGAATTGAATTGAATTGAATTGAATTGAATTGAATTGAATTGAATTGAATTGAATTGAATTGAATAAAATAAAATAAAATAAAATAAAATAATTAAATTAAATTAAATTAAATTAAATTAAATTAAACTAAACTAAACTAAACTAAACTAAACTAAACTAAATTAAATTAAATTAAATTAAATTAAATTAAATTAAATTAAATTAAATTAAATTAAATTAAATTAAATTAAATTAAATTAAATTAAATTAAATTAAATTAAATTAAATTAAATTAATTAAATTAAATTAAATTAAATTAAATTAAATTAAATTAAATTAAATTAAATTAAATTAAATTAAATTAAATTAAATTAAATTAAATTAAATTAAATTAAATTAAATTAAATTAAATTAAATTAAATTAAATTAAATTAAATTAAATTAAATTAAATTAAATTAAATTAAATTAAATTAAATTAAATTAAATTACATTAAATTATTAAATTAAATTATTTAATTTAATTTAATTTAATTTAATTTAACTTTGGCTTCCATACTGAATAAACTGCATGTCCTCCCTTTACAAAGGCACAACTGAGCCCAAACTTTCTCCTGTGAGGGGAGACATTTGTTAAGTGACTTCTGTCCTATTTTATGACTTGCCACTGTTATTAAATGAATCACTGCAGTTAATAAGTTAGCAACCCGGTTGTTAAATGAACCCAGCTTCCCCATCGATTTTGCTTGTCAGAAGGTCGCAAAAGGGAATCACATGACCTTAGGATACAGAAACAGTCATAAATATGAACCAGTTGCCTACTATCTGAATTTTGATCCCATGGCCATGGGGATGCTGCAAAGGTTATAACTCTGAAAAATTGACATCAGTCACATTTTTCAATGCTGTTGTAACTTTGAATGGTCACTAAATGAACTGTTGTAAGACTGCATTCAAAATATTGGAATAAGGGGATGAATGGAATAGGAATCAGTCGTTATGACATTAATTATATGGAAGGCTGTTATAACAGATGATAAAGTAATTATATTTTAGCAGAGTGGAAATAACCTTGTGGTTTTACCAGAGGTCAGCACAGATATATCAAGAACAAGTCTTGTCAGATTAAATGTATCTTACGTTTTGCCCAGGTAACTTCATTAGTAGACTGGGGGAATGCTAAGAACATAATTATTGTGATTTTAGCAAAGCATTTGATAAAATATTTTCTGATTAGCAAGTTAGTGAAATGTCACCTGCTATTATATTTGACTGGATGCCTAGTTGGATCAAAAATCTTATTCAAAAATGTTCGTCATTGGTTTATCACCAGACACATTGCGTGGGATATAACCAGATTTACTCCTAGACCTGCACTTTTAAATGTTTCTATTAATGACTTGAATGAGGAGGTTGAAAGTGTGCTAAGTCAAATTTATAAATGACTCAAGCTTGAGTAGATAGAAGTAAAATTAAAAACAATTTTGACAAATTACAGAACTGAGCTGAAAAAAATAAAATAGAATGGAATTAGAATAGAATGAAATGGGATTTAACAAAGACAAAAATAAAAAGTTCCACCGGAGGAAACAAAAATCAAATGCACACGGATATAGGATGGATCAGTAGTTGATTCTAAAACCCGTTGTTACTGGTTCACACGCATGCACCGCTTCTGCACATGTGCAGAAACATCCCAGCTGGTGGGTGGAGCCTCCCGCCATCACTGCTACTGGTTCACCGAACCGGGTGGAACTGGGCGCAACCCACACCTGGGATGGAGTATATTTATTCTGTTTTGAACATGAACTTGTGAAAATAATTCTTGGTAGAGTAATATTAAAAAGTGAATATGAATTAGTAGAACAAAAAACAAAAATGTAACTTCCTGATCACAGAAGGTGAGAGCTCCATGATTCAGCATAGACTCTTATTTTTGATATTGTGTCCATTTCTGAGCATCATATTTTACAAAAGATTCAAATAGATAAAGCAGGTTCATAGAGGGGCAATAAATAAGGCTTGGGGAAGGGCGAGGGGGAGAGAGAGAGTGAGACAGAGGGAGAAGGAAAAATGGTTTTAGAAATGTTTAGCTTTGAAAAGAGAAAACTGCAGCGGAGGCGGGATAGAATATGATAAAATTGAGGGGAGATATTCTAGGCAGCAAGGTGCAGAATAATGGGTGTAAGTTACAGGAAGGTGGATTCTGACTGAAATGTTCAAAGATACGTTGTTACCTAAATTTCAACAACATAATAAAAAGCAGTGATAATGAGGAGAGAAGAAAGATAACAAGAAGAATAAAATAAGCAAAAGGTGACATTCATTTTAACAGCTAATGCTACTGGTGCTAGCCTGAAAGCTTATTAGAAGCAACTATCTTTCTGCCATGTTTCAGCAAAGGTCTAGTGTTACACAACCTTAAATTATGCTGCAAAAATTGTACAAGTATAGCATGAAACAAAACTAGCACTTTTTTTCTTTTTGGTTTACTAGTAAGATTCTTTTATTAAAAAATAAAAGAGCATCACTGCACCTACTCAGCCCCAAGGTCATCTAGTTTTTATTCTTAACAATATAAGGGACCCTCACACATGTGTGTGCTAATCATTTCCATCTCTAGGGGACGATGCTCATCTCCGTTTCAAAGCCGAAGAGCCAGTGTTGTCCAAAGATGTTTCCATAGTGGCAGGCGTGACTCAATATATGCTGTGAGCCGCCCCGAATCCTCGGAGAGGGGCGGCATACAAATCCAATAAAATAAAATAAATAAATAAATAAATAAAATGCCAAAGGTGCATGGAGCGCTCTTACCTTCCCACCAAAGTGGTCCCTATTTTTCTACTTGCATTTTTTATGTGCTTTTGAACTGCTGAGTTCGCAGAAACTGGGACAAGTAACTGGAGCTCACCCCATTATGCAGCGCTAGGGATTCGAACTGCTGACCTGCTGACCTTCTGATTGACAAACTCAGTGTCTTAGTCACTGAGCCACAGTGTCTCTTTCTTAACATTATGCTGTCACTAAATCCGATTTTGTGAAAAGGTTTATTATTCAAAATACAGCCAAAATAGGCAGCTAATTCACACTCCTCACTTCCATTCCAACAGATGCAACTTTGTGTACAATGTATATATATGTGGGGAGTTAACCCACTTGTTCCCTTGTTATAGAAAAAGGAGGGAAATAACCTTTTCTCTTCTCTCTAATGTTTTAGGTTTTGGAAAGGAGCAGACTGGATTCTTTCATCTAATGTATAAGAGAGAGATGGGGGGAAATTTTAACCTCTGGTTTAATCTTCTATATGCAGAGATTATGGGTTGAGTAGGTATGTAGCTCATTTTAGAAGCAGACAATGATACTAGAGTGGGAATGACTGAGAATTATTAAAACCAGCCTGGACAAAACTTTGAACTGGAATAATTTTTTTATTTCCTTTCCTTACTCCTTCCCGCTCTATCTCCTTTCCTTTCCTTCCCTTCCTTCTCCCTCCATCCCTCCCTCCTTCCCTGGAAGACAGACAACATCTTGTAGGCAACATAACATTGCTCCCCATATCCTTCCCCATGATAATTGCCAATTTCCTCATAGCGAGAGCAGCTTTAAGTAACTTATTGTTTGATTTTTGGGAACCAAAAGATGAAGCATGGGGAATGTTTATCCAACATGATCAGGACTGCATTGTACAAGTGTATAAAACTGACCCAATTTCCCCCCCCCCTCTTGGATTGCTTTTGGGGAGGGCAGTTGGGATGTTTCTTTAGTTCTGGTTTTTGCTTTTCTGCGTCTTCAACATTATACAGCTGGAATTCAGTGGCATAGCTGTGGGCGCCTTCGTTACCACTAGTAATGCACATAATCCTTTTTCCTTCTACCATATCTTGAGGGGATAGAGAAGGAATTAGGGTTGCATTTAATATAAATTTGCTCCATTTATATTTCTGGAATGCATATGTCAGTTGGACTGCCTTCCATGCATTCTCAAATTTTACCATCTCAATGAAAAAAGTACACATACAGTCCATTACAGAAACTGATTAATTACTGATATAATTACAATTATATAAAAATGGGGCTCCCAAAATAACACTTATAGCTTATAGTTGTTGGCTACAAAAAACTTATCTGCCTTGGAATATGGCCCCTAGTGGGGCTGAGATGCAAAAAGGAAGCTGTGATGCTCCTTCAATATACTAGGGTGACCTGACAAAAAAAATCATTTATATGTACAGTGATACCTCTACTTAAGAACTTTTCTAGATAAGAACCGGGTGTTCAAGATTTTTTTGCCTCTACTTAAGAAATATTTTCTACTTAAGAACTGGAGCCCAGAAAAATCTCCCAGGAAATTTGAGAGTAGCACAAAGGCCCGGCCAGTTTCCTGCTATTCTCCCTTTAATCCCAGCCATCTCGGGCTTTTCTGGGCTGCCGGAGGAGCCTTTTGGTGGCGCTTAAGGAGGCTTTGGCAGCCCAGAGCGAACGGAGAAAGGCATGTGCTCTTCCTCGCTGCCTCAGAGTCCCTCTTTTTTTTTAAGCCTTAAAGTTTTGAATTTTTTTAATTCTCCTCACGTCACCTTCTTCCTTCTGCAGCCACTCCTCTTCCTCCTCCTCCTCCTCCTCCCACCCAAATTCTGAGCTTTTATTTCTTTCCTAATGGGTTTGCACACATTATTTGCTTTTACATTGATTCCTATGGGAAAAATTGCTTCTACTTAAGAACGTTTCTACTTAAGAACCTGGTCACAGAACAAATTAAGTTCTTAAGTAGAGGTACCACTGTATGTATATGTATGTGTGTGTGTATATATATACATTTATAAATATATATACTTCTAAATACTTCTAAAGTCATGCACCATATGGGGATGAGCATTTTGGGTTACAATAATGTTATTTGAGAGAGTCATAATCTTGGTGTCTTCACACTTTCTCCTAAAATAGAATTGCCTTCAGTTTTCATCTGGATTTCCTTCTTACATACATCACTGCAATAAAGACTTTTTCTCTCCTTTGCTTTGCACTGGTTTTAGATAAAACTGGGTTTTTAAAAATTTACTATTCACTGTGAAAAACTTTACGAGGATGATGGATGGGATGCCAGTTTGTTAATGGGAGCTCACTAGCTATATGACTGGGGGGGGGAGGGAGGGGAGGAAGGATATTACTTGGTAGTTCAAAAAACCCAAGACATCCTTTTCCCATTGCATTGACTTTTCCTGATGTTCCTCAGCTACCAAGTTAGTTGGGAGAGATGTGTATGATTAATGTCATCAGACAGCAACAGGTGGTCACATCATTGCTTGGGTCTTCCTCAAGAGGCCTCCTTGCATCACTTATTGAGCTCTGACGAGTGATGGGCTGCCAAAATTTTTACTATCACACTGTGGGCATGGCTTATGCATTTTGTTTCAACATCTTTCAGTGCAAACTGGGTGCTCTATTTTCGCTACCCTACTGCGTTCCCCCCCATCCATGCAGAAGCCCACCCCTGATTATCTACTATATAAAGTATATGTACACACACACACACACACACACACACACCCCTCTTCTAAAATTATACACATACAACCTTATTTACTGCGATAGGAAAAACATACCCAGAGCCCAGAAGGGGAAAAAAAGGGAAAAACCCAAAATTTTGCTACCGGTACTCTGTACCTGACCGTACCCGTAGGAGCCCATCACTAGCTCTGGCCCTTGTTGATATGGCCAGACCATTTTGAGCAGTAATGTGCAGCCAAAATTTTTACTGCCACACTGTGAGTGTGGCTTATTTTGTGGGTGTGGCTTGATGGTCATGTGACTGGGTAGGAGTGGCTTGCTGGCCCTGTGAGCAGGTGGGAGTGGCTTGAACGATCATCATCGTTCAAGTGAACTGCTAAGTCCTCGACTTACAACCTCACCAGTGTTGGTCTCTGGGGTGACAATTTGCTTCTCATTTCCTGCACTCTCCTTCCTGGGTTGCCCCCTGCATGCTGTCACACTTACGGATTGCAGAGGGGCCGGAGGGCATGGGGTGGGGTGGGGGACAACAAATGGCAAAATGAGTTTTTCCCTTTGCAATACCAGTCCTGTTCTTTCTGTCATGACATTGTGTGCACATATACAAACAGAGTACAGCTTATGTCACAAAGGTAAGATCCCTATTTGGTACTTTTGTGAAAACAGAAAGATTTTCCAAACCCTTCCAGTGAGATTCATCCAAGATAAACATAAAATTCATCTAGCAATCTAGAAAAATGCTATAAAACCTGGAATTGGATTGCCTTTAGAATATTTTTGACTGGTTAACTTTAACAGTGAATTAATCCTAGGGTGGAGCACTATCTGAAGTGGCATAAACCTTCCTTCCAGAAAGGATGTTCAGTCACTTGTGCCAAATTTGACTACATATAAATACTCACCCACACCTACTATTTTGGGGGGAAGTGTCATGTCAGACTTGTTCCATATGTTGTGTCAAGGGATGGCATTCCGTTGACCGAAGGGCATCTGCCTGAAAGAAGATTTCAGTTGTAGTTCCATCTCATTTAGGCAATCAGAATATCTCTCTGCAGTGTTAGACAGAATTTTCTCTGGGCTTCTGGAGGTGAGCTCTGGGCTAAATCTGCTGGAAGTAATCAGGTAACTAGAAATTCATATTAAAAATGTAGGAAAAAAATAGCCAAGTTATTTTACTTATAGACATATACCAGTAATGGGTTCTAAACCCCATCACTACCAGTTCACTCGTGAGCTTGTGTGACGCTTCTGTGTATAATTTTAGGGGGGGGGAATATGATTTGTGAAGAAATTGATAAATTAACAATGGAAATAAAAGATAAAAATGAGTCAGAATCTACCATAGCTGGAATAAATCTTATTTTTGATTAGAAAGTCTGGAAAAAACAAAATATAAAATAAAGACAATCAATTAAATAGTCAACGAACTTAAAAAACAGGGAAAGAAAGGAAAAGAGGATCAGTTGAATATAGGAATAAAAGAGATACCAATGTAAGACCTATGTAAAAATAAAATGTATATTAATTGATCATCCCACCCTAAAGAAGCTCTTAGCAGCAATGAGCAGCAAAAACCAGGGACTACTAGGACTACGGCTGTTGATAAGATGGTGAATTAAAAAGGAAAAGTCTTAAATTATCTAATCTCCCTTCCTCAGGAGGACACCCATCTAAACCTATGATTCCTGCAATACCCCAAAGGAATAATAGAACTCCACTCTAGAATCTGCATTTCTTTTCAATTTATCTTTGTTGATTTGGGGCATTTTACATATCACAATAACATCATCATCATCATCATCATCATCATTATTATTATTATTAATTAGATTTGTATGCCACCTCTCTCCAAAGACTCGGGGCAGCTATCATTCTTTAACTTCGTGTTCTGTTCGCTTTTACTATGCACTTGTACTGTTTCAGATCTATATGACCTGACCTATTAAAATGTTGATTTTAGCTACTGTAATTTTTTTAAAAAATACCTATTTTGTTATTAAACTGTATGTAAACATGGTTGATCATAAACAAATGAAAAATGAAATTAAAACTTAATTTTGTTTTTTTTCAGAAGGAGGTAACACAGGCTGTTTGCAATTATGTTCACTTTATACATACATTAGGCTGCAAGTTCCAAATTACATCCTTGTTTTTAGAATGGATTTCTTGCATCTGACTAGTTGTCTGGGTACCATGTACTTTTTCAGGTCAATATGATCCGACCTATCCTATATTCTTGATATAGCATACCTAGGAGGACCAAGAGTAGATTTATGATATTTTCAGTGGCCAATCTACCAGCATGACTAGGCTACAAGTTCCAAATTTTAGAATGGATTTGTTGCATCTGACTAGTTGTCTGGGTACCATGTTCTTACTCATATTCCACTTGCATCACAATCTCAGGGTGCAACTGTATGTGTGTGATGGGGCCCTGAAACAGATCCTGTTCAAATCTGTACTCAATGCTCATCCATGCAATCAATATATCACAGCAGTGAGAATACACCCCCTTCTAAACAATCATTCACTCTCTTTTGTCACAATGGCACATATTAGCTTACTTAAAGGCACAGTAATCCAAAATGACTTTACAATATGCACCCTTTTGAATAATGAGATGAAGTACACAGGAAAACAAATAAATTTTGCAGGCAGAAATAATTAGTGACCTGTAAATCTGTTCAGGTCAATACTGATCCGAACAGTACAGGTGTAACAATAAGCGCACAGCAAAAAGTAAACCCAAAAACCTCCCACCAAAAACACTCATGGTAAGAACCTCTCAAATGAGGCAAAGTCATTTAATCACAACTTTCAGATCTGCAGGGGGGAAAATCTACAGAGTCTCAAATTTCATTTCATAATTCTACATCTTCATCCCCTATTTCTTCCTCGTGTGTGTGTCTTTAATTAAAATCTGGTTTGCAAATTTCTGAAAAATGTGGCTTTCCAGCGTGCATATGTTTTGAATTCTCTTAGATATCAGAAATTTGAAATTGGCATATTGGTCTAAAATAGATTTGTATTTCTCAACAATTCCTTGATGACAGAATCATCAGAATATTTCCTTGAGGTTTATAATAGGAGAACCATGGAATAAGAATACCATAAATCTAACTTGCTCGCTTGGTTGAGACTTTGGTTGCTCTTAATGATAGCATTGTTTCATTGTCAGTGGTATTCCCAATGAGCCAAGAAAACCTTGACTATTAGCTGCAATATTAACAGTGGCAAAGTGTTCACTTCAAAGTGTTTTTCCACTCCCATTCATTTGTTCCCCGATAAGCAAGGTGCTATCTTCTCCATTGGGTTACTGTCTTCAGGGCTATTTTCATCCTGCCACAGGAGGCAACACATGATGAGATGTCAGCATGTGCGAGCAGAGATAGTGTGTCTTGTCATATGCTGATAGGCTGAACTCAGCTGTAAAAATGATGCCTTTGTCTTTATCACTGTCACAGTCTTATTTAACAAGCAGTGACTCTGCTTCATCACAAAGGAAGCTGTCATCTCCAGGTCTTCGGTGTCCTTTCATCATTGGTGTAAGAGGGCCTTTGAGATGACATCGAGCAGAAATTAACTCTAGGTGGACTGTAATCTTGCATATATATTCAAGTGCCTAACAGGGTGCTCGCATATAAATTTTAGGGTGCTTTGCTTTGACAGTGCTTAGAGCAAAACAGTAATTGAAGCTACTTCATAAAACCATTGTCTCCCCAATTTCTAAAACAAACAAACAAACAAACAAACAAATAAATAAAGCTTTTGCATTTATTTTGCTTTGTATTTCTTGGTGTCCTTTCTAGCCTGGGATGCTAGACTATTCAGTGAGCTGGAATAGTACTTTTAAAGGTTGGTTGTGCTTTTTTTAACATGTCCACCACATGTGGTAAAATGTTCCTTCTGTTTCCCTGGCATTTTCCACATTTGTGATGTGTATGGTTTATCTGCAGGCACTTTCTTGGGTTATTAAATAACTGTGTTTTCCTGCATTGCTGCCTCACCTGGGATCTGCTGAATTCTTGATTTCCAGGGTCTTGTACTGGCAGTGGAAGAAATCAGGAACAAATTCTTCCCATGGAGCTTTTCAAAACATATGCAGACAATCAAGAAACCTGAGGAGCAATGAAACCATAATCATTATCTACTCTCTTATCTACTGTCTCTCATCAAAAAAAAAAGCAAACTCAAATTACATAACATGCATTACAGGCAAAAAAAGCTATGACCTGCGGTGGCACAGTGGTTAGAGTGTAATTCTGCATGCTCCTGCCAGCTGCCTGCAATTTGACAATTCAAATCTCACCAGGCTCAAGGTTGACTCAGCCTTCCATCCTTCTGAGGTGGAAAATGAGGATCCATTTTGCTCCCTCCATCTCCATTCTGCTTAGTTTCATTTTAATTGAATTTTTAAATGTATAACTTTAAGAAAAGAATATAATAGGAATATATATGTTTAAAATGTTTATTATTAGGATTTTAAGATCCTTCAAATCTTAAGTATTTATTTAACCTAGAGACGGATTGTTGTGTTGTATTATCTCTGCACTGAAATAAATCACTTATGTTTTATATTCCTTAGATCTATTTTTGTCACTTTTTAACCTGTTCTGTTACTTCCCTCAACTTTCTCCCCTTTATGCTAGTTTGCACTTTAATGCTTTTTTTAGAACTTGAATAAAGATGTTATAAATTTACAAAAAGGAAATTGATTGACAGTTTTGGCACTAGATTAATTTAGATCATTTGCAACATTTAATTGTGGCTTTGTTCTAACAAAAATATTTCCTTCTGCAGAAGGGGAACAACTTCTTATGTCTCTGAATACATATTTTCTTTTTGATATGTAGCATGAAATGTGTGACTGTTCACTTCCTCTTAAGAAAGTGGAATAATCAAGGCTTTACTGTTAGGAATAGTAAATAGTAACTGTTAGTCTCCTCTTCATGGGGATGTCCTTTACTCATGAGATGTTTTTTAAAAAGATACATAAATGCAAAATGCCATAATGCAATTTGGAACAGGAGAAAAATTTGAGGCTCAAAGGACAATATGACAGTACAGAATAATAGGGAGTATAATGCAAAAGGCTTTTCAAGGAAAGTAGATTGTCAAAAAGGCTTTCATGAATAGTGTTATTTTTGGCAAGGCCACAAAACTGACATCTTAGATTCAGTTGTAAAGCTGGGAAGGAACACACAACATTGTACGATAGCCTGATATGTTATTAAATATGACAAGAAAAGAAAATGGCAGGAATCACTAGTGCTAAATAATGAGTGATTTATTTGGGGTTTTACCCCAGGAACAAATTAATTATGGCATCAATGAAAAGGAAATATAAGATGTCAGTGCCATTATTTGAGGACTAGGCTAATGCAAGTAGATGGGATTAAAAAATAGATCTTTTTAAATCTGTTCCATAGCCATCATTGTAAGTAGATTTATTCATGAAAAACCAATAAAGATTCATGCTTTGACACAATTAACCCTAATGTTTAAGGATACACACACAAACACACACAGAGAATGAGAGACTGCTTACAATAGTAAAAAAAATAATACAAACTAAACTTTAAAAAGAAAACAGAATAGAAAGAATAAAAAGAACAAGAAAGAAGGAAAGATACCATAAATATAAGAAAAGAAATACATAAAGATGTGATTTCAAACATTCATTACAACACATATAGACAAATTTACCCTTGTTAAAGTTAACAACATCTTTTTCTCATACCCCATTCCTTATAACCAAATCCATAAAATATTCAATTTCAACCCTGGTATTAGCAAAAATTTGCCAAAAGTTACTAGTACTGTACAAAAAAAAGGAGAATCTTATTTTAACCTTGATCAAATCAGTCAACTTTATATTCCTTCCTTTTACTTCTAATAGTCTTATTGTTTAGTTAATTCAAATATTGTCCTAGGATTTGATTTCTCTTCAATTCCTCTTTATCCCATCACACAGATGTTTTTCCCAAGCCTCTTGTGTAGTTCCAATACAAAAACATTTTTCTTTTGATTTGTTATTTAGATTTTAATTTTAAAACTGCAACCAGTTTTTCCCCCTACATACAATATTTAGCTTGTTCCCGTTTATTTCAAGTTATTTAAGTTCTAACTTTATAATTAATTTTTCTTTTGTTCAGGGTTAAAACTCAGCTGGCCACTTTTTCAGCCTTATCATTCCCAAAGGCTCTAATAGTTTCAAGATGATTAATAGGCAATTTCTGAAAGTGATTAGAAAGTGAAACTTGTGAGCATAGGATCTTCTGAAAGGCTCTGTTGCCTCTGTGAGCAAGATAGTTTATGGGAGGGATGACAATGATTAATCCCTTCATCTCCCAGTGCTTAAACCCATAGAAAATCACTATCCTGCAATATCCTTGTATGGAACAACCATTTGGAGCACATATGGGCAATCTCCCATCATCTCCTTATATGGAGAGGTTCCAAGGAACTGGAGTACACATTGATTCCTTGGTCTTTGCTTGGTCATCAGCTCTGCTTTTACAAAGATCTCATTAGTTCTCCATGTCTTCTTTGGAAGTCTCAATTTTTCTTCTAGTTGTTTCCCTAAAAGCATGGACCCAGACCTAAATCCACCTCCATTAATAAGTACAGTATCTCAGTGAGTAGACAGTAGAGGAAAGACAAAGGGCAGTATAGGAAGGCAATTGCTCTAAGTTTCATCCATAAATGAGACCCATTGGCAGTATAATTTAGCATGTGTCCAAATTTTATCTAAATCTTAAATTTTTGTATTTTATTCAATTTCATTTTAGATTGTATTTTATTCCAACTTCATTTTAAATTGTATTTTATCAAATTCCATTTTAAATTGTTTCTATCAAATTTTAGTAATAATTTTTTTCTAGAACTTTGCACTTTGATATGGCCCCAGGGCTAATCAATAAAGACTCATGTCATGTTATCAGTTTTTTAAAACATTAAGACAAGAAAACTAGTCAGTCAACATTTAATGAATTGTTTTAAGATGGATGACTATAAAAATCTTTTAAAATAAGATGAAATGTAATGAAATAAAAAAATCAGTTTTCTTCGCATAACCTGATTATTGAGATATTAACTCCAATAGAGAAAAAAAATCCAATTGAATAACCAGTGAAGTTAAACCTGGACCAAGGTTGATATGTTCGGGAGAAGAACCTCTCCCTCCCCCTCTCCCTCCCTCCCTCCCTCCCCCTCTCCCTCCCCCCTCTCCCTCCCTCCCTCTCCAAATTGAGATCTCAGTTTCTCAGAGCAAAGTCCTGAGTAAGTGCTTTGAGCCAATGTATATTGCCAGATTAGATCATCCAGAGTTGGCCTTATTTTGCATTTTGGGTAGACACATAATATATCATTCAGCTGATGGTTCTGCACATGAAATTAAGCGATCTTTGGGGGCATTAAAATAGAAGCACTTTGTATATGTTTTTCTTGGCCTTGTGTATGATATGACTATGACTATGAATTCAACCACTCGACATCTTTTGGAGGTTTCATCTATGCTGTGATTTTAAGTCTGATATATTTCAGGTTTCTGCTACTCATAAGGGATCCATTTAAATTATATTAACTGCTCAAGTCACAAATATTATGCACTGAAAGGTGGAAGATTACAAGGCAAGGTACAGGGATGTGGAAAGGGGAAGTCATTGTGGTACAGCTGATTCCCTTGACAAAGAGGTGGTATATAGAATGTCATGGAAAGAATACCAGCTAGAAGAGACGCATATGTGACGATGTGGTGTGTAAGGGTTTTGCTAGGATCCATGCTGTTTCATTTTATCAGAAAGGATTTGTTTCGGGTATATATATTTTTATTTTCTCCACCATAAAACAATATATAGTTAAAAACACAACAACAATGCTTAAAATCAATCATATATAGACTTTTCTTATTACTCATTCAATGGAGACTCTTATAGAAAGTATTTGTTTCACCTCAGGATAAATTATTGGGGTCCACAAGAGGGGAAAAATGAGGGAGAAAATGATGGTATGTATGTGATAGTATCATCATGCCTGCTCATCATTTTGCACTAATTGGGATTCTTCTGGATACCAGTTGGCCATGTAATGTGGTCATCTATTACAGTGATCCCTCATTTTTCACTGGGGATGCGTTCCACGACCACCCATGAAAAATGAATTTCCGTGAAGTAGAGAAAAGATAGTTTTTTCTGTATTTAACAAGTATTTGAACTTTTAAAACCCACTCTTTGCATTAAACAGTTATTCTATAATGTTTCTCAGCTGGAACTACATGTGATATTCTACCAGTCTCTTTAATAGAGTATAGGAGTACTGTAGAAGAATTTTATGAATTTTTAATGGATTTAAAATTTTTAATGGATTTAATGGATTTAAGCCCCCTTTGAAAACCCGTGAAGTAGCGAATCCACGAAAGATGAACTGTGAAGTAGCGAGGGATTACTGTATACCTGGGCAACCCACATCTGGTTTAAAGTTAAGAAACTATAAGAAAGGAGAGATAGACTTGTAAGTTGCCTATTCATAAATATTTAGGGAACACTTTCCCATGGCTTTTCCATGAAACAATTTGCAAGGAAACTGGGATTTATGGCTGGTCTGCGAATGTAGTGCTGGTTGTTAGACCCGAGCAAGTTTCTTCCCACCCCGAGTCTTCAGAGAGGGGCGGCATACAAATCTAATAAATTGAATTGAATTGAATTGAATTCCTAATGTAGGCTGAGTAAGGCAGACTCTGGCCTGTTAAGCTTTTCTGGCACTATTCCAATTCCTTGACACTCATCTTCTCACCTTCAGAAGGATTCAACTCTGCCAGATGTTGAAAGGCAGAAAGGCCAAGAGAGGTTATTTTTTCCCCTTCCAGATCCTAAACACAAAATGTGTTTGGTTAGCATGCTCCGTAATATAACCACAATACTAATGTCTCTATTGCTTGTCCTACATGATGAAGCTTTTGGTGAGGATCGAAAAAAGAAAGTGTCATATAAACTATGTTGGAAGGGAACGTTGATGTCCTACTCCCAGGATCATTAAAAGCCTGCTCTCAAGCTTGAATCCCACAGGAATAGGCATCATATAAATCATATTAAAATAAATTAAATTAAATTAAACCTATCTGTCATCAAAACCCATATTAAAAAACTGGGGGAAAAGTTTGCTGGTAAAACTTAATGCAAGAGTTTATTTCAGGGTAATTTCCAGTACCTAAGAGAATTTATGTGTCAACGAACAAAAAGGGTGATTTGCCTTACAAAAATGTTTATGTACAATTTCTGTCAATAGTTATGTAAATGAAGAAAGCAACCTGTGAATGAGTGAATTAGGAATTTATTGCATCTCTTTGAGCATCCATCACAAAGCATTAGCACAAAAAGAAAAAAAATGACCCAGATTATACAACATTATACAAATTCCCACAATATCAGAAATACTCATCATTTACCTAAGGTTTCAAAATCTAAAGAGGACCATTCTCCATTCTATTTTTTTTAATCATTCCCCACATCAAAAATATTACAGGGTATCACAGCCATGTTCCTAAAACACAGCAATGCAATTATTTTGAAAACTTCTGAGAATGCCCTCCATATGTTTATGAAACATTATCTAATAGAGTGGAAACCACATGCAATTTATGCACTTTTAATCATACATTGAACTGTGCTTGTTTTATTGATTGGAATCATAGAATTAACCCCCACTGCATTTTTTGCCGCATTTTTAATAACAGTGGCATGAGAAACCAAACATTGCTCTTCCTAGGTGGAGCAGAGAAGCAGAGCAGATTTTGCTATCTTGGTTGTTTTTCTCAGGGATCCAAGTTATATACCGATAGCAAACAGAACTCTGAGACAGAATAGTTTTATTGGACATATCATATTGGCACAGGCTGGTGAAAACTGACTCTGAGTGTTTCCATGTTTTTCACTTAATTAAACATACATGTTTTCCCCCTTTCCCAAACAATCAGTTACATGGTCCAATCAAGATGCTATCTGGTTGCCGGGTAACTTCATTCCTATGCTCTCCAACCATCCGTGGAAATGTCCTTGGTTCCCAGGAAACAGTATTTTGTTTTGTCTACAAAACCCCAGCTATCTTTATTCCTCCCTTCTTATCCCTCAGCTCAAGTGTAGTAACACTGAAGCCTCAAAATGACCTCGGTCAGCTTCAGGTTGACAATTTTCTGATTTTAAGCATAAATATTGCTCATATATAATTTTCTGGAAACTGCCCACTAACACTTGTAAAACATTTTTAATATAAGTAGCAAGAGGCTTTGGGAGTCAGTGGCACACAGCCAAACAAACACACATACACATTTAGCTGTTTTAGTAGAGGAGTCCTAAATAAGCAGTAGTATCACAAGCATCCATAGCACAGCTATGGAATTCAGACTAGGGAAAGGATCCTTGCTGAAGTCTGAATGGATGCCACAGTAACTTGATCTAAAAGGATGATAACTTAAGAGGGCCTCTTCGGTAAACAAAGGGACAACATTAGCATACTTACCAGTACTTATTTTCCTACATCTTTTTCACTTCTTGACTTTTCTTGAAATAAAGGAAGAGGGGAAGATGAGATCAAGTGTATCCTAGTTACTATTTTTATGTGACAAACCCTGGTGAAGTCATTTCACACTGAACCCACACTGGAGGTAGCTTTTTTAACTTTTCTGGTTTTAAAATGGCACTCTTCTTTTTTTTTTGTCCTGACATGAAGCTGTATGTAGCTAGGATTTGCATAGCTGCCGCTGATTGGCTAATCTAGCGGCAGGGGAAATAAACTGCTATGAGTGACTGGCTGGGTTGCAAGCCAGCCCTTAAAAGCGGCTTCCCTGCAGCCAGACGGCAGTTCTTATTGTAATCCAGTTACGGTAAGTTCAACAAAGGTGCTGAACTGCTTCTACTTCTTGTTGCTTCATCCCTGCACAATCTAACATGAATTGTACCATTTGTAAAGGTTCCGGACAATATCCAAACTAAATCAGAATCCAAGTCAGAGCATTCCTCAGAGTTCCAATTTATTTCCGTAGCCATGCTGGCACCTACACAGAGAAACCTGGATCTGAATTTCTCACTCAGTTGAAAGTTCACATCCCTTGTCCCCCATCCACAAACTTGTCACATTGTCCATTCAGATTGTGTCACCATGGTCAGTCTCTTCTTCACTTCCGCCCCTTGCTTGCTCAGACACATTATATCACATTTTAAGGAGAATGATGATTAGGGATTGGCGTGTCCTTCTTGGCAGGAAGAGAAACAAAACCAGGAAAATTCACAAAGGATTTTGGCTGACCCTTTTCTGCCATGGCTCCTGTCCTTTGGAACACCATAACCTCCCTGAGTTGAGATCTGCAGCCCTTCATTTCTGTAAGGGACTTCCTGGCTCTGCCAGTTGGCGTGTCCCAATGGGGGTGAACCATTCTGGCTATTAGATTAGGAATCTCCCCATGTTCTTCACATTCTCTTCCTCCCCATCTTGTAATAGATTCTATTTATTATTGTTCATATTTGTTGCTTTATCACTTCAATGTGTAGTAGTTTTAAAGTTTGTAAGCTGCACAGAATCATCCCTGGATGAGATGGGTGGCATATAAATTTAATCATAAATAAAACCCATCATTTTCTTTCCCTAACTTGGCCCAGAAGGACAACATCCCTCATTGGTCCCATTATTAAAGTAGAGTAGGGCTAGCCAATGAAGGCGGTGCAAAATATACTGGCCTATCTTTCTATTGGACCTGAAGGAAATCAATGCAGCCATCTGGCTGGGTTCAAGGGCTAGAATAGTCTCATGATCCCCAGGAAATGGTTGATGGGAAAGTGGCGTGGTCATATATGGGGGTTGAATCTTATTGTACAATTGTTATGCTACTTAAATAAAGAAAAATCACAGTTCCATGATCATTCAAACCCTGCTCCAAACAAAGAATTCATAATTTTCAAAAAAGCAGAAAAACAACAGGTGCAGGTTACAAATTATTGCTAAGCTAATTCTTGGGGTGCTTTCAACAATTTCCCCTAAACAGCATGAGGCAAAAGGAGGGCGTTGTATAGAAGAAATATCTTTGCCAATTTCATTCTCATCCAAATTGCTCCAAAGAAGATCGTCTTGCTCAATAATAAAACAACTGTGAAAACAGCATTCTGCTGGGGATGGTTCTTTGCGGAGTTATCAGCCACCCACATTCCAAATAGCAGCTTCCCTGTGAACAGACCCTCCACTGCTGAACCATTATTCTCTGTTTTCTGCTATTGAACATGTCCCTCTTATACTGGGCAACTGTGAAAGAAATATCACAGACAAAAAAATAGATGCCCCTAAATGTTCTCCCTTTTGAAGATTTGGCATATTTAAAATTTGTTAGGAACAATGCCAAATGTCCTATATTTCTACAACCCTCCACCCCAAAACAGTATCTATTCTGAACAAATGTTTGTGAGATCACACTGCTTACTTTTTATAGCCATTATTTTTGGTCTTCTGTTACAGCTTTCTTCCTCCAAGTTCAATTATGCCAATACTGGAAGTTTTAAAGAAGATGTTGGATGACCATCTGTCTAAAGTAGCGTAGGGTTTACTGCCTAAGCAGGGGGTTGGACCAGAAGACCTCCAAGGTCCCTTCCAACTCTGTTGCTGTTGTTGTTATGTAGTGGAAGAGAAAAGGCTTTTCAATAGCTTTTTTTAAGGATGTGATGTTATAGGTTTGGTGAAGAATTGTGTTTTATCTGAGTCACCAGTTGCTCATTTTGGTAGTTTTAACACTCTATCTTTGACTCTGGAAATCAAGTAACTTAACATATAGAAGACAGGTCAACAAATTACAAACAGTTTTAGTAGTTTAAATATTTTGGGAGGGCTTGTTTTGCAAAGGGTGGAAAGCAATGCATGGTAGCTAATAAAAGATTATTAACAATCATTTGCTGACATGGTGTGTATAAGTTGTGCAGGCTGATTAAAGAAAAAAGATTTTAAATGCGAGGTTTTAACTAAATTAATAGCAGGTTTCCTAGAGATCTGTGCCAAACTACCTGCTGCTTTGTAGGTAGTTCTGATTAAGATAGAATTTGCCCAAATGTTCTGGAAGCTTTCCCAGAAGAGAAGGTATTATTTTTCTCAGTTAGCAGAAATGGCAATATAAAAACATATAAGCAGTAAATTTAGCAGCATCCACACAAGAACAATGACATGGAGTATATTGGGCATTTAAACAAAATTGCCTTCTAAAACAGGTGGGGCATCTTGCTAATAAAAATGTTGTCCTAGTTATTTTTTCCCTTCCTAGCATTTTCCCCAACATGATTGCTTTTTAATTAATTTTTTAATTGATTTTATAGAATATAAAATACACACACAACATACAACAAGTGTTCTGTGATTGGTGCCCACCACCAGACAAACATTCACACCCCACCACCAAATTGGGGGTGTTTCTTATATACATATAACTCAAGAGCAAAATATCTATTTACATATCATTACATATTATAAAGTGATTCCAATCTATTCCTTGTAGCTTGGTCTCGGATTCTACTAACCATATACAGTGATCCCTTGATTTCCCCGCCGCCCACGCAAACTCCACCATCTGCGCATGCGCGGCCATGAAAAAAAAGGGCGCGCATGCACAGATGGTGTTTTTACTTCCGCAACCCTACATCGCGAAAAATCGATTATCGCGAGGGGTCTTGGAACGGAACCCTCGCAATAATCGAGGGATCACTGTATTGTCTTACCTTGTCCCATTGTCTCATCAGTTGTTGCAAATCAGTTTCATTAACCAAATTCATCCCTTTGTCCATAATGTTAAATTGAATTGTACCGGCACCAATTTTGCATTGTCCATTTTGTCGCATCCCCAACATGATTGCCAACGTCCAATGAGGGATATGGAAGGAGGAAGAGGAAGGAGGAGGAGGAGGAGGAGGAGGAGGAGGAGGAGAAGAAGAAGAAGAAGAAGAAGAAGAAGAAGAAGAAGAAGAAGAAGAAGAAGAAGAAGAAGAAGAAGAAGACAGAGGGACAGAGAGGGACTGGACCAAGTTCAACCAGCCAGCTTTCATGCTTCATGCAGAACTAGAATTCATAGTCTCCTGATTTCTAGCTTGGTGCCTTAATCATTTAAAGAGCCAAAATGACTCTAAAAAATGCTCTGATGTGTGAAAGAAACAAACAATCAATCAACTACCTGTCAGTTGAGAAACTGATCTCTAGAAGCCTAAACTAGATCTTTCTATCTATCAATATGAGGTAAGAGCTGTTTAATCCCTTAAAGGCAATGCCAAGAGGAATTTGCACTGAGAGGGAATGCCAGTTCAATGACAGGGGGATTTCCCTTTTAAGGCTTTTTCTCATAATAACTTATTTTTTCTTTAATATCAGAGAGATCAACACTACAGTACCTGTTTATGTTTTGAATTGCTACTGAAACAAAGCCATATTTGCACATCTATTTTGCATAGTCTCGTTCCATTTAGAATTGAAAAGAGATAGATAAGCCACTTGATAGCATTTTTGCCATCATAAATGTTGCTTAGACTGCTTAAAAAGATATGGAAGTGCAGCATGATCCAAACAATGTTTTTATATTAAATGCACAAAATGCCAGGTACAGTATGCCTGTA
Source organism: Erythrolamprus reginae (assembly GCF_031021105.1). Lineage (NCBI taxonomy): Eukaryota > Metazoa > Chordata > Lepidosauria > Squamata > Dipsadidae > Erythrolamprus > Erythrolamprus reginae. The sequence goes on from NC_091950.1 coordinate 184,628,527, forward strand.
ATTTTCTGCATTTAGCATAAATAGAGTCCATCTAATCAACAACATTAATAGGTGTTCTGTCTGGGTGCCCCCAGACTTCAACACCAACTGGAAAAAGCAGCCAGACACGCTGGTAAAAGCAAAAGCACTTTATAGTTTGAAAAATAAACACAGAGAAAAACCTGTTCTTCCCAACAGGCAAGCTATGAGACTTCACAGCAGAGTCCTGATGGCCAGACAATACAGCAGACTTCTTGCTGGCACACCCACCACTGTAGAGAATAAGACCCACACCTTTCCCCCCCAAGGTTTCAGTATTCAAAGTCACAAACCAGAATTCCAAGACGCCAAAGATCACAGCCAGGTCCCAGGACTCCCAAAGATAATACTCCACAAGCCAGGAAGGGTGGGTCTGCCTTTTCAGCCTTTCCAGAGAGCACCACATCCAAACCCAGCTGTTGCCTCTTTAGTGCTGAAAGTACCTGGCTAATTGTCCCCTTCGTTGTGTTGCTCTTCTCTGCCGGAGATCGATTATTGCTTGTGCATTTTCATCTAAGGAATCCAGGCTGCTTGCTGGGGAGAGCTCCCTCTCGGGGGACTCTGGCTGTCCTCCCTCTCCCTCAGCCTGAGATTCCTCCTCCCCGTCTGCCTGAACCTCCTGTTCCTCATCCTCCCCCTCTGAGCAGGAAGCCGGCAGAGGATCAGCCGTTCCCTGAGGGGCCTCAGACGGAATCACAACAATAGGAAAGAACTCTAATGCATTGTGCTTTATTTTTATTTTAGAGATACAATAAACACCCACCTCAATTTGTATTTACAATTATTCTTTACATATAGATCTCCTGTTTGCAGAAATCCTATATGTGTGTTGTCTTTAATGTGCATTTCTTGGGAAATAATGTTGATGAATCAATTCCCACAGGTATTTTCAACCAGAACACTTTAAGGACATTATGCTGAATCTTGTTAGCTGATGTGTATAGATGTCCGAGAAATTTTCTTTCTTTTTTTCTGGTGTAAAGTACTTGTCTAGATCTTCTTGTAGTTAGGTAGTAAATTTCTTATTTGTTGCTTTCATTATATTTGCAGATTTTAGCTCACATTTACCTGTTTTATAGATTTCATTTCTTGCATTCTGTTCTTGCCTCCTTGTTTTCTCCCTCCTTGACAAGCTGATATTAAAAGGGTAGGATTGAGATCTAAATCTATGGACAAATAAAACAGTGGACAAATAAAACAGATGAACTGTAACTCAAGATTTCTGGGCAGTACCGGGTTGGGGAAGATTGGAAATACAACACACTGGCAATGGCACCCCCAGATTCTTCAAACAGGAATCCACCCAACCCCACCTAAACGTGACAATTACCAAACCTGCAAATCAAGACCATTTTTACCCACAAGCTACATAACATACACCGTTGCCATCCTTCTCACAATTGAATATTAATTGAAGTTGGCACTACAGCAGGTCCTTCGGCTTGCAACTGTCATCTTCCTTCCCACCCCAAAAAATAACTTTTCCCCCTCTTTGTAAGAAAATAATGAAATGTTCCTGCAAAGAATCAGTGTTGTTCTTCTAGGAATAGCTGTCCGCTTCCTTTAGTTCCGTGGTTTGATTGACATAGCAAATGAGAACTTGCAAAAGAACAATTGCCAAATAGGGAAGCACTGTGTTTCCACATCCTGGCAGTAGCAACATGCCAACGATATTTCACTTTTTTCTTCATGTTTTCTGCACTGTAATGATAAAACCCAATGAAGGTCCCTGGTGACCATTCAGACATAGAGAATGGCAAAATTGTGCATCAAATTTCATAGACTAATTCTTTGACTAGGCATCAACAGCTGAAGCAGGTAGAGGTCTCTAGGGAGGAAAAGGACACTTGCACAGATGAGACGCTTGCACTGCCCCTTCCCCCAAGGAGCATATTCAATTGTGTCCCCACTGTGTGCCATAATGAACAAGATAGTGGCATTCTCATGGTGTATGTGAAGAAGATGCATAACTGTTTTAGAAATTAGCTGAAGTTGCTACCGCTGCACTCTACATTCTGATATCTAAGCCACCCAGAGTCTTTTGGAGTGGATGGCCTTAATAAATGTAATTATTATTATTAGTAATAATAATAAAAAATAATGTCCCACCCCTGTGCCCCCTATTTGTCTTGGTCTCACAGCTACATGCTAGAATTATTTGCACAACCATTACCATTCACCGTCATTTATCAAACCATTTGTATGGATTGGATTACTCACCAGATTTGAACTGATCCATGTTGGAAGGCAAATACTATATCTCAACCCAGACATTTGGGGATCAAGTGGCTACGTGATGAAGAGTAGCCTTCTATTTAATAGATAACAGCTACTTTGTTTAAAAGCAATCTTTATTTGTAGGACTGTCCAGGAAAATTAAAAGATGATGTATTATCAGAAAGTCAGACCTAAAGCTGCCTCTCAACTGATGAAGATTGAAAAGGTACAAAGGTTACTTGGCCACAACCTTTCCTAACATTTGTTATAGCAATAGTACCTAGACTTATATACCACTTCACAGTGCTTTACAGCCCTCTCTGAGCAGTTTACAGAGTCAGCATATTGCCCCCAACAATCTGAGTCCTCATTTTACTTACTTCGGAAAGATGGAAGGCTGAGTCAATCTTGAGCCAGTCAGGATCAAACTCCAGGCAGTGAGCTGAAATAGCCTGTAGTACTATATTCTAACTACTGCACAACCATGGCTCTTATACCTGTGCTTCAGGAGTGGGTTCTGGATCCTATTGATGCCAGTTCACTCAGGTTACGCTGAGTGCGCACAGACACTTTGCGTACGCATACCCACAGCAATAAAAATTTAGCTTTTACGCATGCACAGAAGCAAAATCCAAGATAGCGGTGCCCACAGAGACACTGACAGTACTGGCCCCATAACGTCATTTCTAAATTACTAATTACTAAAAAACTGGTTAGAACTAATAGGAACTCACCTCTGCTGTACTTACAGTAAAATCTATGATGATTTTAATTTTGTTCTATTTATTTATTTATTAGATTTGTATGCTGCCCCTCTCTGGAGACTCGGAGTGGCTTACAACAAGTAACAATACAAATGCAAAAATTAAAACAGATTTAAGACCCTTAATATGAAAAACAATCATACATCTCATACAGACCATACATAAAGCGGAACGGCCCAGGGGAATCAATTTCCCCATGCCTGATAACAGAAGTGGGTTTTGAGAAGTTTGCAAAAGGCAAGGAGGGTGGGGGCAGTTCTAATCTCCGGGGGGAGTTGATTCCAGAGGGTTGGAGCCACCACAGAGAAGGCTCTTCCCCTGGGTTTCACTAGGCGACATTGTTTTGTCGAAGGCACCCAGAGAAGGCCAACTCTGTGGGACCTGACCGGTCACTGGGATTCATGTGGCAGAAGGTGGTCCTGGAGATATTCTGGTCCGATGCCATGAAGGGCTTTATAGGTCATAACCAACATCTATGTTTGTGTCTGAGACATACTGCCCATAGTATTCAGAGATGGCATTGATATCATTATTTGGCAAGAAGCTCCATAGGATAAGTTCCTATTTCTTCCTTTATCAATACAATTTACTACTTATAGCACAACATCTCATGCCATACAATGTTGGCTCTGCTTTGATCCACTTCAGAAGATCAGCTTGGCCTGAACAGCTTTCCATAATCATCTTGCTTGATGTTTCTACAAGAAAGTGCCTTTTGTTTCCAAATTATTTATTAATTTACTACTTCTTGAAATCCATTGCACTTCTCAGTGAGCAGCAGTTATTATGTTACATATCCACTTGTGCTGACCTCTTTCTAGCTGTTGAACAGACCCTGCACTGACATCCAATTCTAAAGGTTAACAGACTAACATTTGTAAATAAAAGATATTTTATATCAGAGGTCTCCAACCTTGGCAACTTTATGGGGTGTGGACTTCAACTCCAAAGAATTCTGGGAGTTGAAGTCCACACCTCATAAAGTTACCAAGGTTGGAGACCAAGGATATAAACCTTTGGGCATTATTTCAAGCTTCCAATTTAATGTAACAAGCCATTTACACCCTTTGTGGGCATATCCATCAAAGAGTTTTACTTCAAGATTTTTGTAAGTTCAAAAATGAATATTCTTTAAAAGAAGAATCAGGTGAAACATGTCCTGTGCATCTCATTCCCTAAAACCAATGCAGCATTAACTTTCTAATTCTGTGGCTGCTTCAGGAAGGAGTGTCCTTCTCTTTTAGAATCTATTTATGTATATCAATTCTGAACTGGAAATTCATGTTGTCCCTCCCTCCCTCTCCCTCCCTCCCTCTCTCCCTCCCTCACCTTAAATACTGTATAATGTTGCACAATGTTGCTAGCAAAGCTGAACAAAAGCTTTTTGAAAGACAGTTGAGGCTGCATATCTGGGTATGTTGGTTAATAATTGAAATGTTATACAAAAGGTAACATGTATAAAGTACTTTCATATAAATAAGGCAGATTATAATAAATAAGGTGGATTATATTTTTATATAAATAAGATGAAGCAAGAATTGATTCTTTTATAATAAGCAACTCCCCCCATTCTAATTATAGATACCCTTCAGAGTTTATTCCAGAAATCTAATTTATTTTATTTACTTTATAATTCATTTTCCCCCTTTCATGCTCTTTGTTCATTACCTGACATTTCTGCATTTATGAGCACAGCTGCAGCCGGAGTCAAGGTAACATTGCAATATTAAGCAGTGATATTGATACACTCAGTCTGAAGTCACGAATTTGTTTCTCAGTGAGAGAAAATAATAAGAGGTCAGCTGGGCATTTAGAGAGAGAAAGAGAGCTAACTGCTGTCTGGTAATGTGAATTGCATTGAGTTATCTGTATTTAACCTCCAGGATTTTAAGTGTTTAATTTTTTTTTAAAAAAGACGTAATGATTTGAATAAAAGGGTAGCATATAAACTAGAGCAGTGATGGCAAATCTTTTTGTCCTCGTGTCCTACACACATAATACAATGCACACCCCACCTGCCTGTGCCCGCCCCCCCCAACCCATTTTGGGCCTAGCAGGCCTCCCTAAAGCCTCCTGGGACAAAACAATGGATGCAGAGGAGGAGTGTCCCCCCCACCCGCCTGCCTACACTGTTACAGGTGTTATTTAATTTATTTGAATTATATGCCGTCCAATCCCATGGGATTATGTCAGCCTTGTATGCAGTTTCATTCCTCTCTAGCATCATCTCCATTGTTCAATGATGCATCTCCTGCCTCTCTAGGATTTACCTCTATCTGCTCCTGTGTGGCACTTCCTGTTCCTATTGGCTATAGTTATATTCTCGATGGCTTTCATAGTGTTTTAACTGCATTTTGATTAAACAACAGCACTGCAGAGACCTGAAAATCAGTTGGCTGGTGAGAGGCGCACATGGGCATGTGTGGTGGAGGTCAGCTGGGCGATGGCTCGAATGCCAGCAGAGAGGCCTGTACGTGCCATGTGTTCTACAGGTTTGCCATCACCAAACCAGAGCATTATTTCAAGAAAGGCAAAAGGATAGAGCATAGAGACTGAAGAGCATGCAAAACATAGCACTTTGCTTCAACAAAAGTCAGCATAAAACTAGGCTTTATTAAACATTAGGCAGGAAGAACATTCAATTGGATAGAGTTGACCAAAAAGCCTGTTTTGTTTTGTTTTGTTTTGTTTCTGCAACTGCAAGACAGTTCATGAAAATCAGATCCAAGCTGCAAGTATAGACAAAGCTTTTTCATCTTCATAGTGATTGTAGCTAAAAGCCTGGTTTGGAGATTTTAGCTCAAAGGGACTGGAGCATAGGTTGTCTGTTGTGCGACTCAGCAACTGTGGTCTTTCAGATGAGGTTGCTCAGCTCTTACAAAGCCTGGATAGCAAAATTGTCATTCCATGGAAGAACCTTGTGGCTTCCAATTCTCCATTGCTGACCAGCTTTTGCACCGAATCAGGTATGTTCAACACTGGTGTGACTGGTGAAGAAGCATATGTAGCAGGCTCCCATTGGTTTCCATGCTTTTTCGCTTAGCAGTCAATGATACATTGCAGCTGCACTCAGATCTTTCACAATGATTAATTGGACTTCCCCCCCCCCCTAGAGTTTTTACCCTCTGAATCTGTCAGCTGATAGTTTATGCTCTGTTCTCTACAATTTTATATTAGGCTTGGAAAGCAGGCACTTGGAAGAGAAGCTGAGTTGAAAGTCTTAAAGCAAAAGGAAAACATGATCTTTCTGATTCAGCACCCAAGTATCAGAACCTTGAAGTTGACCTGATAATCCTTCTAAAATTGGATGGATAGAAGCAGGGGTGAAATTCAGCAGGTTCTGACAAGTTCTGGAGAACCGGTATCGGATTTTCTGAATAGTTCAGAGAACCAGCAAATAGCACCACTGGGGGGAGAATGGAGTTTTTGCAATATCCTTCCCCCAGGAGTGAGGATGGAATGGGGATTTTGCAAGAATAAACAAAGTCCAGTTGCCTCTTGAAAAAGCACCTTGGGGACAACCATGACTGAGAATCTCCTTAGACACCAGTTAATTGCAGACTAAATATGAGTTGACAGTGTGATGACATTTCATCCACAGAAGTATGGTCTCCAAGCCATAGTTCCACATTATTCTCCCTTGGTCAGAGTTCATCTGGAACACTGTGTGTAATTCAGAGCATTATATTTTAAGAAGGATTCAGGTAAAGTCAGATTCAGAGAAGGGCAGTGCGGATAATCTGGGGACCAGAAACTAGGACACATAAAAAGAAATTTAAAGATATGGGCATGTTTAATTTTCAGAAGACTAAACCCTGTGAAGGGATATGGTGTTCCCAGTGAAGGGCTACCAAAATTTGTACTACCACACTGTGGGTGTGGCTTATGCAGGACGCCCTGCATTTTCTTTCAACATATTTCAGTGCAAATTGGGTGCTCTGGATTGGAGCTCTATTTTCACTACCTCGCTGCGTTCCCCCACATCAGGACAGCAGCCCACCCCTGGGTGTTGCCTTTCAAGCACACAAAAAGCTTTTACCTTGTTTAGTGTCTGTGGAGTTTCTTGGTCTGGATTTGGACAATTTGGTATGGCCAACTTGCTGCTGCCAACTCACCACGGCCTACTTGTGGCAGGACAACTCGCTGGGGCCAACTCGCTGCAGGACAATTCATCCATTTAATTTAAATGTTTAAAATAATTAAAAATATTTTACCTTTTGCCATTCATGTTTCATTTCCCCCCCTCCTTTTGTATCCTTTCTTTATTCTATTCCATCATTTCTTCGATATTAGTGTAACTCTTGTCCTATGTCCAGGAAAGAGTTGGCCATAGTGAGCTGTCCCACAGTGAGCTGGAAACAGCAAGTAGACCTGTGATGGTGAACCCTTTTCTTCTTGCATGCCAAAAATGGGAGTGCCATCACACAACCCCTCATGCATGCCATACTGCGCATATGCACATTCCCATGCATGCACTCCCCTCGTTGGACTGTTTTTTACCCTTAGGCTTCCCTGAAGCCTCGGGAGTGTGAAAAACAGCTCAATGAGCAAACCAGAGGTTTAGAAAAATGAACTTCCGGTTTGCCCATTGGGCCATTTTTTGCCCTCCAGAGGCTTCAGGGAAGCCTCCTGAAGCCTGGGAAGGATACAAAGGGCCTTTCCTAAGCCCAAAAATCAGCAGACCTGAAGACCAGTAGGGTGGGAGCAGTATGGACATTGGGGGGGGGGTGTAGTTGGTTCCATAGAACCAGGGCAGCAACAGAGAAGGCCTTCCCCCGCGGTCCCGCCAACCTGCATTGCTTAGTTGACAGGACCTGAAAGAGGCCCACTCTGTGTGTTATTATTCGTCTCTGGGAGGTGTGTGGCAAGAGGCGGTTCTGTAGATAGTCTACAGGTTTGCCATTACAGTCCTAGACCCTTCTCAGTTATCCAGGTCATAGATGTCTGAAAATGCTTTTTCAAAAGGGAATTGATCTGTGCTTATTCCTTGAGGAAGAAGAAAAGATTTCACTTCTCACCCAAGAAGTTTCATTAGTTGTGATGGTGTGTGTGTGTGTGTGTGTGGAGGGGGAATGGAAGGATAAGTACCAGTTTCTATCCTTCCATCCCTCCCCACGCCATCCTGTCTGATGGAGGTTCTTGGGTGAGAAGCAAAACATTTTCTTCTTCCTCCTCAAGGAAACAATAATCCAGTTGCCTTTTGAAAAAAGCACATTTGACACTACCTTGTTGATTGTTTGAGTGTAGGGCATGAAATAATTGATTCAAGTACAAGATTCAAGTAACTGTTGGGTGGGTTTTTTTAAAAGCAAATGCTGGTAAAATATTGGGGGGCGGGGAAGGAAAAACTTTCTAAGAGCAATTTGAACCAATTATGAACAAGTTACCTAGATGTAGGCTTCCTCTTACTGGATATGCTCAAGAGGCTAGTTTGCTAGCTACCTGTGGTGTTTTAATTTGGATTGCTGCTTTAAGTAGAACGTTAGACTTGGAAGGCTCCATTTAGGTCAATAGGCCTATGATTCTAAAAGAGTAATTAAGTTGTGTGTTAGGGGTTAGATAAAACCAGCATCATATGATCACTGGAGAATACTGGGTTTGTTGGAATCTTCTAATGCTGTCACTGACAGCAAATGAGAAAACAAAGTAATAAAAAGAAACAGATTTTCTATTGATGATTTTTTAAATAATCAACAGGAATCTAAGATTAAATCAGGAGAGCAATTAAAGGCAGAAAAATATAATCAATGGTTTTCTCATTTACAGTTATTACAAAAATTCAAAATAGATAAAGAGATATATGATATGGAGCAAAGTAAGAGAATTTGAAGTGCAATGTACTGATGAAGAACATGTAATTGCTAAAATATATACAGTAGCAATTTTAGCTAGTATATATTTAACAATTTTATTAGATTTTGTTGCAACTTGAAACAGGAAGAACAGATTAAAGAATATATGAAAAAGGAATATTGATTATATATACAAATTGATCAATGGAAAAATGTATTGTTAAAAAGATTCAAATTTATATTATGTTACAATCTTAAAAAGAAGTTTTATAAAACTATGTATTGTTGGTACCTGATGCCAGAGAAATTAGCAAAAATGTATAAAGACATGTCAAGTATCTGTTGGAAATATGAACAACATGGAGAAATATTTTATTATGCTTAGTGGACATGTGAAAAGCTTAAAAAGTTGGATTCAAATACATATATTGATTCAGAAGATTTTAAAGTTTAATATTTAACTGAAGCCAGAAATTTTTCTTTTAGGATTGCTAAAAAAGCCATGGAAAATTATTTCAATACAGGTACCATATTTTTCGCACCAAGATTTCAAAGAGGTAAGTAAGGTAAGGTGACCAGATTGTAACATTGCTAAAGAGGGACACCATTGACCGGGGTGTGTGTGTGTGTTATCTTGATTAAAAATTTGGTGTATAAGGAGCAAAAACAATCTTTCTCCCCCCCTCTCTTCCTCCCTCCCTCCCTTTCTCTATCTTTTTCTCTCCCCTCCCTCTTTCTTTCTCTCCCTTCCTTCCTCTCTGTCTTTCTCTCTCTCCCATTTTCTTTCTCTCTCTTCCTTCCTCCCTTTCTCTCTCCTTTCCTCCTTCCCCCACTCACTCTCTTTCTTTCTTCCCTCCCTTTCTCTCTGTCTTTCTCTCTCTCCCTGTTTCTCTCTCTTCATTCCTTCCTTTCTCTCTTTCTGTCTCCTTTCCTCCTTCCCCCCACTCACTCTCTTTCTTTCTTCCCTTCTTTTCTCTCTCCCTCCCTCTTTCTCTCTCTCTTTTCCTTCCTTTCTATCTTTTCTCTTTCTCTCTTCCTTCCTCCCTCTTTCTCTTTCTTTCCCCCCTTCCTTCTTTTCTCTCTTTTCTCTCTCTTTCTCCCTCATCTCTATTTCTCTTTCTTTCTCTTTCTCCCTCCCTCCTTCCCTCTTGTTCTGTTTCTCTCATTGGAATCTCTCATTTCCCAGCATGCGATTCAATTCTTGCCAGTTTAATTCTCAGCTAGTTCCAAGGAGGTGATTTAAACACCCCATTTCCTGAGGCAAAATTCCAACCGGCCAACCCAGCTATGCCATGGCAGGCTTCACATGCGAGGAGGAGTGGGCCAAGCACGCGTCCTCTTTCCCAAGACTAGTGCACAACCGAGGAAGGTGCCCCAGGCATTACTTGAAGGTGCCGCACCCCCAGCCACGAACGGGCAAGTGGTGGTGGTCAGGAAAGAGGGGGCATGGTGACCCAGAGTTGGAGTTTCCTTCTGTCCCAGTCCCGGAGGGGAGGAGGCGGTGGCTGTATATGATTACTGTGGTGAGATTACCGTATCCACAAAGATTGAAAGCTTCAGCAATTTTCAAAATGGAGAAATAATTTCGTGCAGGAGTGTCAAACTTGCATCGCCATGTCATCATCACGTGACTTTTTTCTCCTTCACAAAACTGGGCTTGGGCATGGCAGTGATGCATCCGGCTCATGAGTTTGACATCCCTGATTTGGTGAAATTTACAGAACTTGCTGAGATGAACAAACTGAATTCTTTAATTAGTAAAAGGATCATATATATGTACATGTACTGATAACTTATGGATTTTTTGAGTCAAAGTGAAAAAAAATGAATTTTTGATTTATAGTTTTAATGATTAGATCAGATAGATTGTAGAAATAATAGTGCCATGTTATAATTTTAGAGAAGTTAAAATATAACTATATTGTAACTGAAGAATATCAAAAGCTACTTCTTTTTATCTTTCTACTTTCTTTCCCTTAATTGCACTTTTTGCTTTTTCTATTATTTCTCTTTTGCTTCTTCTGCACTGTTTTAATTTATATTTGTTTTTATTATTCATGTTGATATTTTTAGTGAAAAATGATAAATAGGGAAAAAAATTGTAATCCCTCACCGAACATGCGGTTAAAAGAAGCACTAAGCCCATAAAGTAAGACAGATGCAAAACTTTGAAATGTGCTTTGTAGTGCTCCATTTAGAATAACAGGTTTTGGGTCTCAGACAGCCAATTTGTTCCTCAGTGTTAACTTTTCCTGTCATCAACTTGGAGCTGAGCATGATTCACATGTGAAAATAGGCCAAAATCTTTGTACTGTCTGCATTTTTTTCCTGCTGACTTTTTAAGAGCAGACATGGATGTCAAATCCTGATTGTCCACAGTGAATTAAAGTAGGCACCTGGTTAGCCATTTGCCATAATTCATTTTGATGCACTTGAGGACTCAGAGCCCAAAACTGAGACAGCTCAGCAAAAAAAATATAGTTGCTTGGGGTCATAATGATTCTTTTCTGCTAGCATCTGTTTTATTTCACATGCAACTTTGGGATTTGCGCTGATAGAATAAGTGATACTTAGTGAGGTTGCTCAACAGTTCCTAGAAGAAGTAAATACCGTTTCCCAAGTCCCTTCAGTAGAGGGGCTGAATTAGCCATTATATCAAAAGTACTAAATCATCTTGCTGATACCCAGAGGTTCTGATAATTATTATAAATTGCTGAGGAGAAGCTGCTCCCTTTCAAAAGTCATTTTGGGATAGAAGAGGAAATAGAATGTCATACAGTATATATTAAATTAATAGCATGACTGCTCTGGTGAATGGGGTAGAGATTATAAATTAGGAGACAGTAATTTAAAATCATTCACTTGCTTGTCTTTCAACATAATGGTCTAATTACATATAAATGCAAAAGTAATGCATTAGTTGAGCTTTTGCTAAAAACATTTCTCTCCAGCTCCCTATTCTTTCCCTAAATGAATTTTGTTTTTTTTCTTTAATGCCTAAATGCATTTGCTTATTAGTTCCATTGATCAATGATTCAAACATCTGCTATGTGGGATAGTTCTGCATCTTGGCCTCTAGATAGAATGTAAAATCATGAAAATAGGATAATTGATTTCAGGTTACAGTATTGTTAATACACCCACAATGTTGTGTTAACACTTCAGATCTGATTTGGAAGATATGCTTTGGAATGCATAGAAATGTGAAGCATCACTTCTCTGTGACATATTAAAACAGTGGCATTTTTTCCAGGATTATACAGCTGTGGGAAGGCTTACTTACATTAAGGTGGCTGCTTTAATGAGTCATAGAGAAGTAGTACATATTTCTTTCCATGAGCTCCAAACACTGCTATCAAACTGAAGCTGAAGAACTGCATAAGAGTGAAAGAGAGAATTACCAGAATCCAAAAGATATTCAGAAGAAAGAGGAAAAGAAAACACCAAATAGCTCCCCAAAGCTCCAGAGATACAACAGACTCATAAATTCTTGGTCCTTATTCTCAGTTCCTTTCTGCATAGGATATTGAATCTTCACATATCTTTACATTGGTATTTCTTGATGTTTCTCTAAATATTCCATTTATACAAAGAGTTCAGCTACCCTACTTTAGATTTTATAATGAAAGTTTAAGTTCACAGATGGAAAATAATGCAATAATAATAATAATAATAATAATAATCATCATCATCATCATCAAGGATTTTTTTAAAAAAATCAGTTATAAAAATATACAGAGTTGTATAGTGCAAAGAGAAATAAAAAGGAACATTTAAATGTTCTTTCTGAGTACTTGATAAAGCATTACTTTATAACAAAAGTGCAACATTTAAAAAAAATAAATCAACGGATAGTGTGGGATTACCAATGAGAGTATAATGGCTTTATGCTACTATCTTATTTTAAATTTTTGACTGTTTTAATAATAAGCTCTCTAATTTGAACAGATTGTTTCCAAGAAACTATGAAAATTGGTAGAAAAGGTGTATAATTCTGCTGAATAATAAAATGAAAAACAACAACCCCTTACTATTGTTAGAATAATCCTCTGCCACATTATCTTGTAATCTTTGTGATCTTAATTATATCATCTATTTTTCAGCTTTTGTTATCAAGACTCCCAATTAGAAGACTATTTAGACATTTTGACTGCACATCCTGTTTTCTTCTCTTTGGGTTGGGGAAATCACTTTCCTGAAAGGAGGAGTCTTTGCAAGGCTTTTTGGTAAAAAAGAGTGAAAAGCAGAACCAGGCCTTTAGCATAAATTGGGCAGAATAGCGAAAACAGTAACTTGTTTCTGAGAGGCTTTTTAAAATGAAACCTAAGAATGTGAGCATTACAGCTCGTTCAGACTTGGAAATTTCCCTCTCTTCCCCTTCGCTGTGGATGTATGCAATCCTATTTAAAACATTATACACTAATTTAAAATGGAATACAGTGATCCCCCGATCATTGCGAGGGTTACGTTCCAGGACCCCTAGCAATGATCGGGTTTTCGCGAAGTAGCGCTGCGGAAGTAAAAACACCATCTGCGCATGCGTAGATGGTGTTTTTACTTCCGCAGCGCTAGCGAGGAGCCGAAGATTGGGGTTCCTGGGAAGGGGACTCATTGGAAAGCCGCGCGGCTGTTTTAAAACGTCGCCACCGGCATGGGGGGCTTCCTAGCAGCCCCCCAAACCCGGGTTGGGGGTCCGGGGGGTGCTGGCAAGCCCCCCATGCCGGTGGCGACGTTTTAAAACAGCCGCGCGGCTTTCCAATGAGTCCCGAAGACAAACGTGGAAGTTTGACGTTTGTCTTCGGGACTCATTGGAAAGCCGCGCGGCTGTTTTAAAACGTCACCGCCGGCATGGGCGGCTTCCTAGCAGCCCCCCAAACCCGGGTTGGGGGTCCGGGGGGTGCTGGCAAGCCGCCCATGCCGGCGGCGACGTTTTAAAACAGCCGCGCGGCTTTCCAATGAGTTCCGAAGACAAACGTCAAACTTCCGCGTTTGTCTTCGGGACTCATTGGAAAGCCGCACGGCTGTTTTAAAACGTCGCCGCCGGCATGGGCGGCTTGCCAGCACCCCCCCGAACCCAGGTGGCCGGGCGAGCAGCGAGCGAAGGGCGGGTGGCCGGGCGAAGGGCGGGCGAGCGGCGAAGGGCATGCGAGCGGATGCTGGAGAGGGCTTCTCGCCCTCCCGCCAGCAAGAGGGGGAAGACCCAGGGAAGCCGCCCAGCAGCTGATCTGCCCGGCACCATCTACGCATGCGTGGCCATAAAAAAAAGGGTGCGCATGCGCAGATGGTGCTTTGACTTCCGGGTTGAAAAATCGCGATTTAGCCCGTTCGCAATGATCGGGATCGCGATACCCGGGGGATCACTGTATACCAAAATCTGTGGTGGTGCAATGGTTAGAAGGCAATATTGCAGGTTAATTCTGCTGTCTGCTGATTGCCAGAAGTTTGAGTCTCACCGTCTCAAGGTTGACTCAGCCTTGTATCCTTCCGAGGTGGGTAAAATGAGGACCCAGATTGTTGGGGAGCAATATGCTGATTCTGTAAACTGTTTAGAGAGGGCTGTAAAAGCACTGTGAGATGGTATATAAGTCTATTATTATTATTATTATTATTATTATTATTATTATTATTATTATTAATTATTAGATTTGTATGCCGCCCCTCTCCGTAGACTCGGGGCGGTTCACAACAGAATAAAACAGTTCATAACAAATCTAATAATTTACAATTTAAAATATTTTAAAAACCCCATTATTAAGCAGAAGTACGTACAAACATACCATACACGAATTATATATGCCCGGGGGAGGTGTCTCAGTTCCCCCATGCTTGATGGCAAAGGTGGGTTTTGAGGAGTTTACGAAAGGCAAGGGGGGTGGGGGCAGTTCTAATCTCTGGGGGGAGCTGGTTCCAGAGAGTCAGGGCCACCAGAGAGAAGGTTCTTCCCCTGGGGCCCGCCAACCGACATTGTTTAGTTGACGGGACCTGGAGAAGGCCCACTCTGTGGGACCTAATCAGTCTCTGGGATTCGTGCAGCAGAAGGCGGTCTCGGAGATATTCTGGTCTGATGCCATGAAGGGCTTTATAGGTCATAACCAACACTTTGAATTGTGACCAGAAATTGATCGGCAACCGATGCAGACTGCGGAGTGTTGGTGTAACATGGGCATACCTTGGGAAGCCCATGACTGCTCTCGCAGCTGCATTCTGCACGATCTGAAGTTTCCGAACACTTTTCAAAGGTAGCCCCATGTAGAGAGCGTTATAGTAGTGGAACCTCGAGGTGATGAGGGCATGAGTGACTGTGAGCAGTGACTCCCAGTCCAAATAGGGCCGCAACTGGTGCACCAGGCGAACCTGGGCAAATGCCCCCCTCGCCACAGCTGAAAGATGTTTCTCTAATGTGAGCTGTGGATCGAGGAGGATGCCCAAGTTGTGGACCCTCTCCGAGGGGGTCAATAATTCCCCCCCTAGGGTGATGGACGGACAGATGGAATTGTCCTTGGGAGGCAAAACCCACAGCCACTCCATCTTATCAGGGCTGAGTTTGAGTCTGTTGACACCCATCCAGGCCCCAACAGCCTCCAGACACCGGCACATCACTTCCACTGCTTCGTTGATTGGACATGGTGGTATTGCTATCAGAAGGAAGTAAAGCCACTGAGAGGAATAGGGGCCCTCGCTGCTTTTTTCCTCCTCCTTCTCCTCAGTCTCATCGGTGTTGGCTTTTCCATCTGGTTGAGGCTCTGGCTGGGCCTCTCATTCCTCAGGCGACTCTGCCGGCGGCCATTCAGTCTCCAAATTGCTGCTGCTGCTGCTCTCTCTACCGCCATCCCCGGACCCCTCTGCATCAGAGGAAAGTACATTGAAAGGGGAGGCCACTGCCACCACCAAGATCTCCTCGGTCTCTTGCATAAGAAACTAATGGGGAGGCTACGCAGCCTTTCCCGCTCACCTCACACATGCCGCTCAGCGAGGCCTTGGCTGAAAAAGAAGGGAGGGTGCATGTACATTCACTGCATAGAGGCACACTTGGGAGAGGCGCCCCCATCCATCCTGGCTGGCCATGTTCATAAGAGAGTTGCCATTGCATTTAACACCAAATTGAAAAGGCCTTTGTTTCCCTTTTTTATTAATCTCATCACATTTCTGTTTTTCCTTTGCGTTTTTGAGCTCCAGATTTTAGAGATGACGTTTCACAACCATTCATAAACTGAAATGAAATGTAAAATAGATTCATAAATGAAAAAAACCCTATTTTTTTAAAAAAAATGGTTTTGTAAAAATTAAAAAAGAAATCCCCCTTTGACCTCCATTGTCCCTGGAAAAATGTACCAGCTGCACCCCACTCTCCTCAGGCCTGGAAGGAAGCAATGTTAACCTGTTGCACCAAAAGAAGGTGCTATTTTGAATTTTCTTGAAAATAAATGTCCTTGTTGGCATAATTCATTATTATTCTATATTATGCAAACCAAAGATGGCTGCTCTTTAGAATAAATTTTCCAAGTTATTCATGTAGTTTATTATCCACACTGGGGGTGAAATTCAGTTTTTTCCCCTACTGGTTCTGTGGGTGTGGCTTGGTGGGTGTGGCAAGGGAAGGATACTGCAAAATCTTCATCCCCCCCCTAGCAGCCAGAGGTGGTATTTTCCGGTTCTCCAAACTACTCAAAATGTCTGCTACTGGTTCTCCAGAACCTGACAGAACCTGCTGAACTTTATCCCAATCCACATCCCATATGATGTACAGACTTTATTCAGTTTTAAACAAAAAATGTTACAATGGCTTCACAGATCAGCATTCATGCATCATCTTAGCCCTTTAAACCAAGCTGGGAAGAAAGGTATCCAGGCATTCAGGTTTTTAAAATAGGAATCCCTTATAGAGTGCATATTCTTTCTCTCCCTCCCCCCACCTCTTTGTGTGTGTGTATCATGCAAAGAAGGGAAAAAGTTAAAAAATAAACTATTATTTATATTTAGTTTATTACATTTAGATTGTTCATTAAATAATGAACACAATAATATTTTTATTGTATCAACAGAGTTCTAGCTTATAGACAGACTGTAAATACTCATGCAAACTATCTTTCTATATTTGAAGAATTATAATCTTTGTAATGCCATACATAATAAATCCATTGCTTTTCCTCTGCTAATCAAATACAGTATTTGATTAAGATTTAAAATTACATTCATATCCACAAAGTACAAAGATCTTAGTAGCACAATGTTAGCAATTTTGTAAATATCAAGCCAGTATAAAATGTAATTGAACATCATGTGGATATTTTCTCATTGAAGAACGAGAGGTTAGTCTATGACAGTTCCAAATTGAAATGAAACTGCTAGCATCTTTTCTAAGATTTTTTAAAAAATTGTTATATATTAATAAATGCATGATTTGATTTTAATAAAACATGTTCATCAGAAAAGGCTTACCAGGAACCTTCTGATTTTGGACTATCAAATGTCACATGTCTAACAAATTAGAAATAGGTAAGCAATACTTTTCGTATAATCACCAATGAGCCCAATAAATATTCAAAAGAAAGTTTTGTCAATTCATTGCCTGGAGCTATACTTTGCAATTTTGTATTTTAGGCAGTTTATACTTCTTTGCAATAACTCATGGCTTAAAAACCTGACTTGCAATAAACTGATTTAAAGTAATAATGCTACCAATAGGCCATGACCTGTCTGGCTATTTTCAAATTGAGATGATAGTGTTGTGTAAACATGTTTTATGAGCAAAGCTCAAAAAAAATTCTATATAAACCAATACCTTCAAAATGGGTCTTTTGGGAAATATGACAGAGCTGTTACTAAAAATTAAGACAAATTCTGCCATTTTGTTAGAAAGATTATACTTTATAATTGTTCCCCAACTATCTTTTTTACTTGATAACTTGCATTCAATAGGAAAACCAAAACTGGAATACCAGCTTTAAAGATACAGCTAAAATACTTGAAAATTCTTTGTTTTCATGTAATTACTGTTGTTTTGCTAAGAAAATCATTGAATCTAGAGTTTGTTCTTGGTATAGAAAGTCCTTAATCAATCTGTTCAAAATATTTTAGAGGTATTAATATAGACATACCATATGCAAATCTAACCCTTTTAAGTCATATTCTATCTATATCTGTCTGTCTGTTGGTCTGTCTGCCAAATTTCTATACCATCACATTCACAATGGACTCCCCACAATTTCTGTTGCAAATATCAGTTCAGAATCAATTTAAATGTAAAACTCAAATGCTAACTAATTGAAGTTATTTTGAGATTCAGTATAGAAAGAAAATAAATCATGGGGAAAGCTCAAATCACTTAAAGCTGCATCATTTTTTTGGCAACCAGGACAAAAATAGCACAGAGGGTTATTTTCTGTGCTCAGGATAGCTGGCAGCCAGAAGGCAAGCTACCAAAACTGCTCTAGGCTGGAGATAATCAGACTTGGATGCAGCTACCTGGTGGAGAGCAGCCTTTGCAAATGTCCTCTTGCCATACCATTGAGGGTCAAGTGTACCTTTGGTCAGATAGGCAAGCAGGGATCAAGGCCAGTGAACAGTCATACCCAGTAAAAGCCAGCAATCAATCAGGACATCAGCTCCAAAAGAGAAGCAAGAGACAGTGTCAAAAGCGATCCAAGGTCCAATGCAGTGACATTGGAAAGACAACAGCCTAGTCTTATATAAGTTGTTCTCAATGCATGAAAGGAGTAAGCCCAATGAATGAACCCTTGAACCTCCACTGAACTTTATCACCCAAGAGCTGCCACTCTGTTTTCCTGTTAGTGCTCTCATGCCACTCAGATCTGAAAAGTTCAGCTTTCTGCTCCTGGATTTCTGAAGAGTCCTTGCCCAGAACAAAGTTAGAGTCTAAATTGCAGTTGGTAGAGGTTTTGTGAACTTGCTGGCAGTGAAGGGTTGCCGGCTCCTGCCCCTACCAGCATGCTCTGTGCACCGCTCCACATTTCTGCCATGCGTGCCCATGTGCCTGCATGAGATTTTGCTTCTGTGCATGCGTAGGGAACAAAATCTCATGAGGGGATGCACTCATGAGATTTCAGCAGTTTTTTTGCTTCCATGCATGTGCGGAAGCAAAAAACCACCGAAATCTCATGCGCCCGCATGTCCTCTCGTGAGATTTTGCTTCCTGCACGTGCACAGAAGCAAAATCTCTAGATTATCTAGGTCCCTAGCAGTCGGGTTTCAGGCCCGGTTACAGCACGGAAACCGCTTTGGTAGCGTTGATGGATGATCTCTGGCGGGCCCGGGACAGGGGTTTATCCTCTGTCCTGGTGCTCCTTGACCTCTCAGCGGCTTTCGATACCATCGACCATGGTATCCTTCTGCACCGGCTGGAGGGGTTGGGGGTGGGAGGCACTGTTCTTCAGTGGTTCTCCTCCTACCTCTCTGGCCGGTCGCAGTCGGTGTTAGTGGGGGGGTCAGAGGTCGACTCCTAGGTTTCTCCCTTGTGGGGTGCCTCAGGGGTCGGTCGTCTCCCCCCTGCTATTCAACATCTACATGAAACCACTGGGCGAGATCATCCAAGGACATGGGGTGAGGTATCATCAATATGCAGATGATACCCAGCTTTACATCTCCACCCCATGCCCAGTCAACGAAGCGGTGGAAGTGATGTGCCGGTGCCTGGAGGCTGTTGGGGCCTGGATGGGTGTCAACAGACTCAAGCTCAACCTGGATAAGACGGAGTGGCTGTGGGTTTTGCCTCCCAAGGACAATCCCATCTGTCCGTCCATTACCCTGGGGGGGGGAATTATTGACCCCCTCAGAGAGGGTCCGCAACTTGGGCGTCCTCCTCGATCCACAGCTCACATTAGAAAAACATCTCTCAGCTGTGGCGAGGGGGGCGTTTGCCCAGGTTCGCCTGGTGCACCAGTTGCGGCCCTATCTGGACCGGGACTCATTGCTCACAGTCACTCATGCCCTCATCACCTCGAGGTTCCACTACTGTAATGCTCTCTACATGGGGCTACCTTTGAAAAGTGTTCGGAAACTTCAGATCGTGCAGAATGCAGCTGCGAGAGCAGTCATGGGCTTACCTAGGTATGCCCATGTTTCACCATCACTCCGCAGTCTGCATTGGCTGCCGATCAGTTTCCGGTCACAATTCAAAGTGTTGGTTATGACCTTTAAAGCCCTTCATGGCATTGGACCAGAATATCTCCGAGACCGCCTCCTGCCGCACGAATCCCAGCGACCGATTAGGTCCCACAGAGTTGGCCTTCTCCGGGTCCCGTCAACTAAACAATGTCGGTTGGCGGGCCCCAGGGGAAGAGCCTTCTCTGTGGCAGCACCGGCCCTCTGGAACCAACTCCCCCCGGAGATTAGAACTGCCCCTACTCTTCCTGCCTTCCGTAAACTCCTTAAAACCCACCTTTGCCGTCAGGCATGGGGGAACTGAAACATCTTCCCCTGGGCATGTTTAATTTATATATGGTATGCTTGTGTCTATGTCTGTTAGTATATGGGGTCTTTTTAAATCTTTAAAATTTTAAATTTAGATTATTTATGATTTGTTTCCACGTGTTGTGAGCCGCCCCGAGTCTTCGGAGAGGGGCGGCATACAAATCTAAGTAATAAATAAATAAATAAATAAATAAATAAATAAATAAATAAAATCTCGCTTGGGAGCATGCGCCCATCTGCAGGTCACCTGGAGCTGCATGCGCAGCTCCATTTTCGCTACCATAACACCGTCCCCCCTGTCCAGGTAGGAACCCAATATTGCTTGCTGGGTATTATTGGCTCCACTGTTGATGGAAACTACAGAACCAGACGTTTGTGGAGATTCTCAGTCATCCATGTCATGGTTGTTCCAAAGGTCCTTTTTCAAAAGACAGCTTTGTTTTTAATAATAATAATAATAATAATAATAATAATAACAACACCAACAACAACAACAACAATAACAACAACAACAAACAACAAAACAACAACAACAACAATAACAATAACAACAACAACAATAACAATAACAACAACAACAACAATAATAATTTATTAGATTTGTATGCTGCTCCTTTCCGAAGACTCCAAAGACTCAGGGCGGCTCACAACAGTAAGAACCAGTTTAGGAGCGTGGGAGACCTGCTGATTCTGGTGACCCAGGCTGCCAATTTACTACCAGTTCTATGGAACCAGTCCGAACCGGGAGGAACCCATCTCTGGGTGGTTAGCATACATTCTGAAAGTCATTGAGGCCACTTGGGTGTTTGTTTGTGCCCTCAAAGATCACCTGAATAGTGCAAATGGGTAGGAAATCTTGTTAGAACAGCTGAAAGAACTGTGTTGTAAACAGCAGATAGGTGGTATTACTCCAGCACCAGAATTGCAGCTACATGATGTTTCTGGCACCACTTCTTCCTCATCTGAGGATAGATCCCCTATTAGATGGATTTTTCTGAGGACATTTAACCTTGCTAGAGTCAAGTTCAGTGATGACCTACTAATGGAACAGTAAGGTGCTACGTTCTGGTAGCAATTTTCAGGATGTGCACTCAGTTGCGCATCCCTGACACATGAACATGTGTGCCCATGTGAGATTTGGCTTCTGCACATGTGCAGCAAGCAAAATTTCATGTGAAGACACTTGCGCGAGTGAGATTTTGCCGATTTTTGTCAAATTTTTGCTTCAGCACATGCGCGGAAGCAAAAATATCACCAAAAATTGGCAAAATCTCATTCATGCATGTGTCCTCATCAAGATTTAGCTTGATGCACATGCAGAGAAACCAAATCTTACGCTGATGGGCATGCATGTGCCCACAATGGCTTCAGAGGGCGTACCAGTAACGCCGAAGACCGCAGTCCTTCGCTGGTCCAGCTGTCTATCTTCAAGTGTTATTCCACAATGAAGTATTGCATTTTGGCACAAGTTCAGAGCAGTGATAGTAGGAATAAGGTCAAAGCAATAGACAATATTGACTACTGAGGAGTTTTACTGAGGAATTGACAGAAGCCATGCATAAGTTTAAATGCTTTGTCTTGAGCTTTGATTTAAAAATATAAATGTTTAAAACTGTTTGCTGCACTTCCAGTTGTTCTTCTGGATTGTTGTTGTTGTTGTTGTTGTTATTATTATTATTATTATTATTATTATTATTTATTAGATTTGTATGCCGCCCCTCTCCGTAGACTCGGGGTGGTCCGCAGCAATAATAAAAACAATGTACAATAACAAATATAATATTTAAAAATATCTAAAAAACCCATTATTTAAAAAAGACATACCCACAAACATACCATACATAAACTATATAGGCCAGGGGGAGATGTCTCAGTCCCCCCATGCCTGACGGCGGAGGTGGGTTTTAAGGAGTTTACAAGCGATCCTAATCTCCTGGGGGAGCTGGTTCCAGAGGGTCGGGGCCGCCACAGAGAAAGCTCTTCCCCTGGGTCCCGCCAGATGATATTGTTTAGTTGCTTTTCATGACACTGAAGAAAAACTCCACTGCTTTCTCATCTAGGTTGGCTGTCTTTTATCATTTAGTTCTTTGCGATGCCATGAGGTTGGCATAGGTGACTGGGATTATTGGAAAGAACTCTAATGTCACTAGCATTATTAAGTTATCCAGCTGGGAAGGGTACATTAGCAGGATAGGAAGAATAACCATCCTTGTCCTCTTTTATGGGGTAGACTACTGATGTTGAGTTTTCTGTGATGCAAGAAGTTGGCAAGCTTGGCTACTTCTGAGAAACCTTCAGTTTGATCCACTCATGTAGAATTTAAATGTTTTGTCTTGAGCTCAGCTTCCAAATGCTGATTCATGAGCTGCAAGGTGCAGGACCTACCTAGAAGTGTAACATTCTATTAGCATCAAAACGAACACATTAGGGCTAATGGCTGGCCCCATTAAGGGAGTTAACAGCTGAAAAAGGGAATGAAGCCCAAAGCAATGTTAATCTGGATATCCCCCACTCAAAAAGAAAAAAAAAAGCCCTGAGAAGCAGAGAATTTAATGAAGTGAACAAATTTATTGGCCAGCTACTCATGGCGATGTTAGAAAGTCAAACATACCACTCAATTCTCTCCACCTTTCTGTGCAAATGGAAGTAAAGATGCAAGCTTATGTATTGCTGCCACAATCCCAGAATAGCCATTGAATGAAATAGGTGCTTGCAAAGACTATCAGGTTATCCAATTCAATTTACTGCTGTGAAGCAGGTCTCCCTTTTCAATGTCTAAACCTGTTTCAATGTGACAATTCCATCAAATGGAAGTCTGCCATCAGCAATATGCAAATCCTTCATGCATCACATCAAAACAAAAGTCGTGTTATATTTTGTCAACAAGATTATGGAAAAGTACACTTAGTTCAACCTGAAATTTAAGAATATTAAGTTTAAGGTATTTTTAAGGTCACAATTTGTCAAATAGGTGGGGGGGAAAAGCTTTGAATCACAAAAGAGCTCCAAAGATATTGAAGGCTGAAATTCAGCTAGAAGGGATGGCTTAGGTTACCTTGCTAATCAATGAAGAAGACTCCAGCAGAATACATGCTTATATCTCATAAGACATTTGCTAATTTCTCATTTTTTACTGTTCTATGACATTAGAACAGGTTCCCAACCTGTGGTCTGCAGACCCCTGGGAGCACAGTGTCACCACAGGAGTCTGCAAAGACTTGAATAAATGTTATAATTTAAGTCTTGAGTTAACTTTGATGGTCTGTGCCCATGGTCCATGTTCTGCCGGGCTCTCTGGTAGAAGCCTCCCGAAAATTCAAGGGTACAAATTTCAGACACACACACATTTGAAAATTCAAAACAATGATGTTTATCACAAAATTCAAAAGAAACAAAGCACCCTTTTTGTCTTGCAAAGAGCACTCTTCCCCAAAACAACCTTGTAGGCTGTACAAGTCCCTTAATCAGTCCTTAAGTACTTAGCTAGTAGCTGTGAAGAAACGTCACAGCCCTCCTTCTTCCAACGAAATGAAACACACACACACTTTGCTCTGCTTTGGTGTCAAAGGCATGAAAAATCCACAAACAAAGTTCAGAAACAGCGAGGCACAATCCTGTAGAACTGCGATCAGATAATCTTCCACAATGGCCAAACTAGCATGCTGCTATTTATAGCAGCAGCTCGAATTACTGGAGCCCCACCCAAACACAGGTGGCCTCTCTTATCTTCTGTAATATTTCCTCAATTGGTCTCTTTGATGCATAAGTCTGCGTCTGCGTGGGTCTAACACTTCGTCCTCCGAATCGACTGAAGATAATGGAGATTGGCTTCCTGGGCTGTGTGCCACGCCCCCCTCTTCCAAGTCACCCCCACCTTCTTCTTCGTCCGAGGAAACTGCACTCCCTGACTCTGCCGGCAACAGAACAGGCTTAGGACATGTTGCCGTTTCCCCTGCTTCCACCTCCACATTCCCTGAGACAGGAGCTGGGCCAGAGCCAACCACAACAGTCTATGGCCACAAAAAGTATTTAAAAGTGATGTGTGGTGAATAACATTTTGAGAACCCCTGATCTATGACAAAATACAAAGTATTTTGCTTTCTGGAATGCCATATGATACTTAGAAATATATTTCCTTTTTTGAATTACAGGTAGTCCTCAGGTTATGATAACAATTGAAGATGGAATTTCCAGTGCTAAGCCATGCAGCTGTAGAGTATAGCATCACATGACTACAACATTTAACAATGGAAATTCCAATTGCCTTTATAACTCAAGGACCATGTTGATTGTTGAACAAGGACCAAGGTGGCTTCTAAATTACCTTGCTGCCAGTTTGCTTCCTCCCACGCTACATGGACACACATGCTTTGCGTGCCATGTGACTGGGCAGCGCGAGGGCAGTGCCAAAAAACAAATAGCCTCTGGAGCCTGGGGAGGGCACAAAATGGGCATATTGGGCCCACTGGTAGTCTGGAAACAGGCTGTTTTCAGCCTCTGGAGGACTTCCAGGGGGTGGGAGAGGCTGTTTTCACCCTCCCCAGGTTCCAGAAAAGTCTATGGAGGCTGGTGAGGGCACAGAATGGGCCTACCAGGCCCATTGGAAGTCTGGAAATGGGTGATTTCTGGCCTCTGGAGGCTTCAGGGAGGCCTGCTAGGCCCAAAATGGGGTGCAACAGGGTCATGCGCACATGCACAGGGAATGCGGTGTGTGTGTGTCATATATATGCACAGGGGGCAAGTCAGCATGGGGGCTCATGTGTGCATGTGTAGGGAGGGCAGGGAACATAGACACATTGAGCCTATGGGTGTGGGAATAGAATAGAATGGAATGGAAGAGGAGGGGAGGGGAGAGGAGAGGATAGAAGAGAAGAGAAGAGTTGGAAGGAACTTTGGAGGTCTTCTTGTTCAACCCCCTGCTTAAGGCAGAAAACTCTATACTATTTCAGACAACTGGTAAAACTTCCAGTGTTGGAGCATTCACAACTTCTGGAGGCAAGTAATTCCAGTGGCTAATTGTTCCAACTGTCAGGAAATTTCTTCTTAGTTCTAAGTTGCTTCTCTCCTTGTTTAGTTTCCACCCATTTCTTCTTGTTCTATCCTCAAGTGCTTTGGAGAATAGCTTGACTTCTTCTTCTTTGTGGCCACCCCTGAGATATTGGAAGACTGCTATCATGTCTCCCCTGGTCCTTCTTTTCATTAAACTAGACATACCCAGTTTCTGCAACTGTTCTTCATATGTTTTAGCCTCCAGTCCCCTAATAATCTTTGTCTTCACTCTTTCTAGAGTCTCAACATCTTTTTTACATCTGTAATTTTAAATCTGTAATCATATGGACATAAATCATTTTAAATCTGTAACCATTGGGTGTATGTATGATGGGGAATGCTAATTTTGCACCTCCACACTGACAACCCATCCGGAATCAGTCCAAATTTTGCATTTTTCTGTTTGGGTATTCATGATCGTAATTGGGGTCACATCCAGTGGAATATTTGCATTTAGTAATGAACACTTTAGGGCTTTTAAACTGGGGCAGCAGATTGTCATAAATTCCTTTTTCCTATTTAAGGTCCTCTCCCACAGTGCAGATCGTGAATGGCAGAGGCTGATTCTCCGGAACAGAATGTAGCAAGGAGAATTCTTTTAGACAGCGATCAGCAAGTACTGGGCATTGCAGTTGCAAGCAAAAGCACTTTTCACCCTTAAAAAAATCCACTTACCGAACACAACATGTTGAGCTTTTCCAAGCAACTGCAGGAAGGAAATTAAACCGGAGGGGGTATGTGTGTATTTTTGAATCCCTTTCTTTGTGATTGATCACTCAATTAAACAAATACATGGCACATTTCCTTTGGATGCTGTTCCTAAAAGTTAAGTTGGGGACAGCGTTAATTTTAGTTTTGCCTCACTGCAGTCCTAGAGAATTTAATCTTTTTATTTGAACCATCTGTTCCCTTTGCTATGTTGTGAAGAGGGGGGGGGAGGCAGTTATGCTCTTTTAAGGCTTCTTTTGTTGGCTGGTTGGTTGGTTTTCACCACTGTGGGAGTTTAGCAAGAGAAAATAGAATCTGTTGAAGTCCAAATTTACATTTGAGGCAATAAGAATCTGAGTTGGGGGAAACAAGAGTTTGCACATCTAGAAGAAATATGAGGCAGGAAGCAAAGCACAGTGAGCATCAAATAAGAGGTCTCAGGAATCTAGAGCAGCATTGTTGAATCTATGATAGGTGGTAATGTCACCTATTCTATTCTATTCTATTCTATTATTCTATTCTATTCTATTCCATTCCATTCCATTCTGTACAGAGCAGTCATAGCCTATGTCAGAGGCTGTGTGAGAATGGGTGTGTTCTCACACGGCCTCCAGACTCTTTGGAAGTTGTGTGAGATGGCTGTGCTCTTGTGCATCTTCCCCAGCCTCCAAAAAAGTGAACCTTGACCCATTTTATGTTTTGTCTCTCCACATTTGTTGAGTGTATCAACTGCAGTTGTTAAATTAGTAACACGGTTGTTAAGTGGATCTGGTTTTCCCATCAATCTTGTTTTGTTAGAAGGTTGCAAATGGTTATCACATAAACCCCAGGACACAGCAACTGTCAGCAATGTAAATTAGTTGTCAAGCATGTGAACGTAAATTATATGATTGTGGATATGTTGCGATGGTCGTAAGTGTGAAAAGGGTCATACCAGTTTTTTTCAGTGCTGTTGTAACTTTGAATGATTGCTAAGCGAACTGTTGTAAGAGGACTCCCGGTAGCCTCTAAAATTGTGATGGTTGCTTATGGATAAAGTAGAGTAGAGCAAAGTAGGAACTGCATGGCAGGGCACGGCATAACCTGAAAATATCACCACCAGCATATAATTTTCCCCTTCTCATTGAGATTTATATATGGAACTCTGTAAATTTGTATTTTTATAATTTAATATCAATGTCATTTCTATGTGAAATGTGAGAAAGCTAACAAGTGGAGAAGAACGTGAGCTAGATATATGAACCTAACTGTATTCACTGATGAACAACTTCAAAGCGCCTATTTTTCCCTGACCGTGGCTCTTATTTTTAAACCTGACTTGAATAGGGCAGTCATTCAAATAGAGCAGTGAATGGCAGACTCCCTGAGATCCTCAAGGGTCTAAGAAACCTCTGAAGGCCTTCCGACAGTTGACCACAAATAATTTTCAACATGAAGGAAACAATGCTGAAACATATAACAAGGAACTGTGCCAAGTTTTACCTAATTTAATTTCATTTAATTAAACATAAATCAAATTATGTGTTTGACTACAGGATCTCCTTTGGGAATGCAGTTCGTGCCAGACATCTCGTGGCTGACAGGACGAAAAATTGCAATAATAGATTTCCAAGGACCCAAAAACTGAAATAATGGGCTAATTGTAGAAAAGCTAAAGAAACTATGACAAAAGAATTCCAGAAAGCACTAGGTGCCAAATGCCAGGCCTATTTATATTTAAGTCAAACTCTCTGCCTCTTTTTCCTGCCTGCATGATATAATGGGGCTAAGGCAGAAGCAATGGATTCCACCCGGTCTTGCTCTGGTAACAGGTGGATCTGGTGGTGGACAATTTGTGAATTCTTCTTAGGTCTCTATATGGCTATTTGAGAACACGCTCTCACATTTAAGATTTAAGATTTAATTGGATTCGTATGCCGCCCCTCTCCCAGGACTCGGAGCGGCTCACAGCATATACAAAAAACAGAAAACAATAATAAACAATCCAATTAATAATACATTTAAAACAATTCTTTAAAAAAATTCTAATTTAAAAAGCAATTTGGTTTTTGAGATGAAAACCAAATGCCCCAAGGTCTCTAACCTTTTGGACCTCAGGGACAGTGGCTACTGGAATAGTAAAGGGTGCTGCACCAGTAGCAAAAGTTGAGCTGCATGTGCAGCTTTGGGTGCCTTACATGTGTGTGCACTCGTCCCAGCATGGTTTTGCTTCTGCACATGCACAGGAAGCAGGGCCGCATACATGTGTGAGATTTCGGTGGTTTGGTGCTTCTGCGCATGCACAGAAACAAAAAATAGCTGAAATCTCTCTCGCATGCACGTCTCCTTGTGAGATTTTGCTTCCTGCGCATGCGTAGGAGCAAAAACATGCACGCACACGTAGGACACTAGTGGTAGGAGCAATCTGCCCCTGCTCAGGGACAACCAAATTCATAATTTTAAATCCTGTGGACCCCTGGTGGTGGGGAGCTCAGCCACCTTTCAGACCTACCTGTTTGCTTCTGCGAGGCCTCCGGGCGGGAGGCCCGAAAGAAAGTGCCTGATCCAGCCTGGAAACCTCTTTTGTGTTCCTTCTCTAAAGAAGCTCGGTCAATCTGAGTGAAGGAATAGACTGAGTGTGGCTTGCTGATGTTGCTGGGAAAGTCAGTGCCATATTCCAGAGCTGTAGCTGTTCCTTCTCCTCCTCCTCCTTCTCCTTCTCCTTCCCTTCCCTCCTTTCCCTCTTAACTCAACTTAACAACTTAATTTTATTTTCCTTTCTTTTCTTCCCTCCCCTTCCCTTCTTTCCTTTCCTGCACCCAGGTGAGGAGCTGCCCCTTGTCTCCTGCCCCTTGGAGCTGAAAGCGGTGAACCATGTCTGGGAAGCACTACAGCAGAAAGAAGCAGCGGGAATCAACCCTAGCTTTGCTGTCCATTGGAGATGTTACATCGCCCTCCCTGCAAACTCTTGTCTTCTAAGTCGCCCGGCCGAAGTTTCCCACTCTGCTTCAGTGAGCATTCATTCATTCATTCATTCATTCATTCATTCATTCATTCATTCATTCATACAATTATAGGGTGGTAATTTGTACAAATAAAACATTAGATAAGTCATGATAAAAAATAACAAAATAAGACAATAGGACAGGGACGGTAGGCACAGTGGTGCACTTATGCACTTATTCCTTGAGAAATGAGAGTTTGCAGGTAGGTCTCCAATGGAAAGCAAAGCTAAGTTTAATGCCAGGTGCTTCTGTCTACTAACAGGCAGCCAAGCTAACTGTGAATGGTATACAAGTCTAAGTTCTATTGCTACCACCTTCTGGGAGTACAGTATTTTCTACCAGGTGAAATTTTTTCTTCAGTTTAGGTAGCAATTGCAGGATTTGGAGATGGTACGAACACGTCACCTTGGTTTCTTTAGCAAATATATTGCCTGAAGTGAAGGGAGGTCAGTGTCCCACAAACCAGTATCCTTTCCTTACAATGGCCAGATTAAAATGGCGCTTGTAAGAACTGTAGTTCTCACCCTACAGCATTCACACATTCTTCCATCTCTGCTCAGGAAGTGTGTATCCTTGTGGATCACTGTGCTTTCACGATGGCTATGCTAATCTTCTGGAATGGAGAGGACAACCCAGGAGTTTTTGCAGTACAAAGCAGGCCTTCCACTAAAGTATGTGAACTTCCTGACAGTGACTGCACAAACCTTTCAGAGTACTTTAGGCATCTGTACATATGACTATTCAAAGAATCACAGTGACAGGTAAGCAATTGTTCTTTTCTTGTGTTATCTTGTTCTTATTATAGATAACAGACCCTATTGCATAAGATAAGAAGTGCTACCAGTATAGCCATGTACAGGACACATAAACTGTTCAGATATTCCCCTTAATTCTAAATTTATCTACATTTATATCCTACTTTTCTAACTGCAGCAAAGAAGAATATTATTGCTTTCACCTATTTTTCTTTGTGAACAATTATGTGCGGGCAATTTAGATTCTGAAGTGAGCTTTCACGGCTGAAGATAGATCTGAACCTGAGTTTTCCTGACCCCCATTCCAAAATATTAACCCCAATGCTAATTAGCATAATGACGAAGCTACATAATATAAATCCATTCATACAGCCACCATTATAATTTCCTAGAAAAAGCCGAGTAGGTTTTGTTTCTGCTTTGGCTAACAAGCTATTTCCTGGGAAGCAGGCATATATCACAAAACAAGGAAGACGTGTGTAAACAAACCACTTTAAGAAAGAACAGCAAGCAAATACTGTATTCCCTGGAGGTGACAGTGGCACCAAGTAGGACAGACTAAATCATTGTATAGATCCTAGTTACACTCCAGTAGTTGACAGATCTGTGCTTTCTCTCTCTCTCTCTCTCCCTCTCCCTCCCCTATCTATCTCTTTTGCATCTAGGTAGATCCTCTGTGTCTAGATATAATAAATACATTATTATATTTTATATTAGACATTATATAGATACTATATCTCTATCAACAATTATACATATGCACACGAGTCAATACATGGAGAAAACATTTACAGAAGCTTATTATCTAATATATGTGCTTCATTATACACTGCCAAAAACTGCCACCAAACAAACAGGTAACTACTCTGCTTCCCCCAAAATCCCCCGATAATAAACGAAATCGGGCTTTTGAGTGCATGGCAATAAGGCCAAGCGCTTATTTCAGGGTTCAAAACATATATAAGACACGGTCTTATCTTCAGGGAAACATGGGTATCTGCACAAATCCCGTATTTTGCCAGATGTCATCAGAGAGGATCAAAGCTACTGCTGTCATCTAGGTATTGCCTGAAATTTTGCTGCCCAGATACCGCAGCCCTACCATCCATTCCTTTTTTTTTTTTTTTTGCAAAAAACATCCCATTGGTAACAGCAGGAAAAAAATGCTCTTCTGCCATCTAGTGTTGTTTTTTTCAGGATAGTACATATTTCAAAAACCAGTCTCTTCTTTCTAGCTTGCATGTTTTGGCTCTCTTTGGGTCTTTTCACCTCCTTAGAGTTATTATTACAATGTATAAATGATGATTTTTTGTAAATGGAAAGGTAAAGCTCTGTTGATGTCATGCTAAATAAAAATAGTTTCTGTTTTTATATAGCACCTGCCTAAAGAAGGAAAATTCATATTACAAACACTCTCATCATTATATGGATTAGAGTTGATTTCTCCTATTAAGATAAAACCTTATTTCTTTAAATTATTACAAAAAAAAGCTTACTTCTCTTTTCAAGCAGCTAGTTACAAAGAAGACCACCCCAAACCACATATTTACAGTACTTTCTCTTTGGATTATGGCTACTATAAGGAATGAAAAAGAAACCCCAAAAATTCACTAGATGGCAGCAAAGAACTATGGATAACTTTCTTGCAGTCTTAGTTCAGATTTTTGTAGCACAAACCTGGTAGTCCTAGCCTACAATAACCCTAATCAAATGCCTAGGAAAGCACTTGCTTGTCTAAAAGAGAGATTCATGCAAGAGGCCAATCTTTGACCTCATTAACCTTCTTGGGCACTTTGTTCTGGGAACTTCTATGGAGTAAAAAGTGATTTTTCCATTTCTGCAGAATAGAATAGAATAGAATAGAATAGAATTGTTGGAAGGGATTTGAAGGTCTTCTAGTCCAGAAGGTTGATGCTACTTAGGCAGGAAAGTCTACACCACTTCAGGCAAATGGTTATTCAATATCTTCTTAAAAACCTCCAGTGTTGGAGCATTCACACCTTCTGGAGGTGAGCCATTTCATTGACCAATTGTTCTAATTGTCAGGAAATCTGTCCTTAGTTCTAAGTTAATTCTCTCCTTGTTTAGTTTCCACCCATTCCCTCAGGTGCTTTGGAGAATAGGTTGGCTCCTTCTTATTTGTGACAACCCCTGAGATATTGGAATACTGCTATCATGTCTCCCCTGGTCCTTCTTTTAATTAAACTAGACATATCTTCTTGCCACACTATCTACAGAAGACTTGATGTTTGTGGGAATTTGGGAGGGGTTCCTGCAACTGTTCTTCACATATTTTAGCCTCCAGTCCCCTAATCATCTTTGTTGCTTTTCTCTACACTCTTTCTAGAATCTCCAGTTTCCTTTTGCATCATGGTGAGCAAAACTGAATGAGGTATTCCAGGTGTGGCCTTAACAAGGCATTATAAAGTGATATGAACACGTCACGTGATCTTGATTTTATCCCTCTGTTTATGCAGCCTAGAACTACTTTCCAAGTAGCCTGTTTGGAAACAAGCCCTTTCGTCCACTATTGTTCCCTTTCAATTCACCGATATGCAGCGATGGGCTACAAGCCGTAATGCTAAATTGTGCTCGCCACCACGGCTCGTAAGTTCTTGCGGGACCAGCACGATTTTGCTGCTGCACCTGTGGAGGTAGCAAAATCACGCATGGAGCCACAGGTAAAACCTTGTGGAAACATGGGTGCAATTTTGCTACCTCCAAAGGTGCAGCAGCAAAATCATGCTGGTCCTGCAAGAACGTACGAGCCACAATGGCGAGCACAATTTAGCTTTCTGGCTTGTAGCTCACTACTGACGATATGGCACACGGCCACATCTTGATATGAATAGAAGATTCATATTGACATCTGTTCCCTCCTGAAATTACCCTTCCCAAATTCCCACAAACATCAGGTCATCTATAGATAGTGTGGAAACCCATTAATTTATCACCAACTTCTGCAGCAGCTTGACATTAAAACTTTGCTAAAGTTACTTAGCTGCTAATGAAGAGTAAATCGCAGCTGACCTTTTGCAAGAAAAAACTGCTTTTTGATTTGTGTGTAGGTCTCTACTGCTAAGCCAGTTATTAGCAGTGGCTCATTGATTAAATTTGTTCAAATTGTGTGTTTTGATACATTCATAACTGGGAATAGAACAATATTTTATTTTATTGCCTCTTTCCATCTGCTTACACCAAGGCCTATCCTTACCATTTTCTATAGAGGGACGATCAAGAGCATCCTGTCATATGACATCCGTGTGGTTTGGAAGCATTACTGCTTCAGACAAGAAGGCAATGCAGAGAGTGGTGAAGTTTGCAGAAAAGATTATTGGCAATCTATGTATCTATCAATCTATGTATCTATGTATCTATGTATCTATGTATCTATGTATCTATGTATCTATGTATCTATCTATCTATCTATCTATCTATCTACCTACCTACCTACCTACCTACCTACCTACCTACCTACCTACCAATCATCCATCCATGCATCCATCTATCTGCCTGTCTTTCTATCTATCTTTCTATCTATTTATCTACCAATCATCCATCCATCCATCCATCCATCCATCCATCCATCCATCCATCCATCTATCTATCTATCTATCTATCTATCTATCTATCTATCTATCTATCTATCTTATCATATCAAACCTAGCTCAGCGTTTTCACTTCATGAGCAAGAAAACCCATAAAGTCCTCCCTCTTATTCTTGGCAATGAAGATAAAATCATGGCCATATAACCCTTCTAGCTACTCTTGCTTGAAATCTTGGATGCTAGAGCTGTAGAGCACCAGATTTGAGAAAGTCAACAAAAGCTTTTTTCAGAGGTCTAATTTACCAGGATCTGCAAAAGACTGCTGTGGTGATACCGGCTTGGGAAATGTCCTCCCTGCCATCCCAGTTGAAATCAACTGTCCATCTCTTTTAACCCTTTTTTGTGATTCAATATGAATTGATTTCACAGCAGGGGGTTGCTGAAATATTCTGTCCCTGCTGAATAATCAGCCATTCAACCAATATGCGGCGACTCCAACATGTTTCCCCATCTGTCTGTCTCACACTTTAATTTTGCTGGCGGCTGCCATGCAAGCAAAGCCAGAGCAGATTTATGAATCCACAAAGTCCAAATAAGAGAATCAAAGAAAATAAGAAGATGGAGATAAAAAATAAAATAAAATAAAAAAATCTTTTAAAAATAAAACAAAAGATGGAAAACACGAGGAAATAATTATCTCAGAGTAGAACAGCTGACCCATATCAGCAAGCCTTCAGCAGCTCAAAAACACTCTGTACAAGAGAACCAAATCAGATCATAATTCTCAAGCTTATCTCGTTTGTTTCATTTACCTTTCTTTCTTCCTCTGATAAGACAGCTTGGTGGGACATCCACTCTTGAATTAATAGCATGCATGAAGATTTCAACTCAAACAATATTACTAGGGGAAGAAACCGTTGCAGCTTTAAGTTTGAGACAACCTCGGTTTAGCACATATATTGGAGGGTGTTGGACAAAGCAATTTAAAAATTTTAAATACATGGGATGATCCTGCATTATGAGACACTGACTGAGCCAAGGAAAATTGTGAATGTTGGTAAAAATGCAAGTTTTATTGCTTCTATATCTTATACTTCTATATTAAAACAGTAATATAACTTACAATACAATTAATAAAATATTAAAAATATTGCAATTAATTAAATAAAGAATCATTTCAGTTTTAATAAGTTCCTGAAGTTTAGCAAGGGGTTGGGGGGAGGCCATTCCACAACTGTGTTGCTCCCAGAGAGCACCATCGGCATCTGATCTGGATCTCCAAAAGTGTAGGATTACAAGCTTGTTAACAAACAGGAAGCAGCAGGTGAAGCTAAACAGAATCACATTAGATACCTGTACAATTAGCACAGAGGGCCCCCAAGGCTATGTGCTCTCTCCACTTCTCTTCTCTATTTATACCTACAAATGATTATATGACTGTAACTTGTTGCTTGTATCCTTACAATTTATATTAAAATTGATTGTTTCCTGATTGTTTATTTGTCCCCTATGACAATCATTAAGTGTTGTACCTCATGATTCTTGACAAATGTATCTTTTCTGTTATGTACACTGAGAGCACATGCACCAAAGACAAATTCCTTGTGTGTCCAATCACCCTTGGCCAATAAAAGAATCCAAGGTCCCTTCCAACTCTGCTATTCTATTCTATTCTATTCTATTCTAGTCTAGTCTAGTCTAGTCTAGTCTAGTCTAGTCTAGTCTAGTCTAGATAAGTCAAGTCAAGTCAAGTCAAGTCTAGTCATTATGATCCTACTGGACTCTTTTTCTTCCTCCTCTTCTTCCCCCTTTTCTTTTCCTTCCTCCCCCTCCTCCTTAAATGTCAAAAAAATATAAAATGCAAAAGAAAGAAGAGAAAAGAAAGAAAGGAAGAAGGAAAGGAAGGAAGGAAGAAGGAAAGGAAGGAAGGAAGAAGGAAAGAAAGGAAGGAAGAAGGAAAGAAAGGAAGGAAGAAGGAAAGAAAGGAAGGAAGAGAAAGAAAGGAAGGAAGAAGGAAAGAAAGGAAGGAAGAAGGAAAGAAAGGAAGGAAGAAGGAAAGAAAGAAAGGAAGGAAGAAGGAAAGTAAGGAAGGAAGAAGGAAAGAAAGAAAGGAAGAAAGAAAGAAAGAAGAAAAGAAACAATAGGGAAAAAGCAAAATCGGGGAATGCAGACATCAAAGAAAAAAACTGTCGAAAAAAAGTAATTTCTGACTTTCTTTCAATACAGACAAAGAGCTAAGAATCAATAACCCTTTGAACACTGGACTTGTCTTCTGATGTGGAAGAGGAAGAAATAGAAGAGCCAGAGGCTTCTAGGGTTCATAGTCCGGGGGGCGGGGGATTTTTAGCCAATCCCCCCTCCCACCTCTGTCTGAGCAAATACAGCAAATTCCTAGGATGCATTGATGAGGGCCTCTCAGAGGTTCACCAGTCAGCCCCCAAGCAGAGCCAGCTTTTGACGATTCAATAGCAGAGGGCTGAGCTCAGTGAGTCAGACAGACTGGCCAAGGAGTAAACCAGCAGGAAAGCAGATTCCAACAAATATTGTCCCTCGGCCATGCGACTGGGTGGTGGCTCAGCACGTACGCTCAGTGGAACTTTACATGTACAATCCTGCAGATACCCAGGTGACTTACATCCATTTGTTTAGTAGCCATTTGAAGTTTACAACAGTATTGAAAAAAGTGACTTATGACTGTTTTTCACACTTACGACCGTTGCAGCATCTACCACGGTCACATGACTGAAATTCAGACAGCTGATGATTGATTCACCTTTACGGCAACTGCAATGTCCTCTGGTCACATGATTGTCCTTCTGACAAGCAAAATCAGAGGGGAAGCCAGATTCATTTCACCACCATATTTACCAACAACAACTGAATTGATTCACTTATCAGTTGTAAGAAGAAAGGCCATAAAGTGTGGAGCAAAACTCCACACTTTAACAACTGTCTTGCTTAGGAATGGAAATTTGGGGGCTCAGTTGTGGTCATAAGCCAACGACTGCCTATACTGGCCTCCTTCCATGAAGGAAAACATCATCACTGTCAGTAATGGGCAGCCAAAATGTCTACTGCCACACTGTGGGTGTGGCTTGATGGTCATGTGACTGGGTAGGAGTGGCTTGCCGACCATGTGAGTGGCTTGAACGATCATCATCGCTCAAGTGAACTGTTAAGTCCTCGACTTACCACCTCACCAGTGTCGCTCTCTGGGGTGACAATTTGCTTTCCGTGCTCTCCTTCCTGGGTCGCCCCCTGCCTCAGGCTGGGTAGCTATGTGAATGGGTGCCGATTAGCTGTTGAGAAAAGAGGGGGGAAGAAATGGGCCCCCTGCAACTCCTGCCAGTGTTGGTCTGCTTGCTGCTTTCCAAGGAGGAGGAAGAGGATGGGAGGGGGGCATAGTCAGCTGGAGCTGGGCACACAGCTTCATTTCTGCCGGTGGAATTGTGTTCCTCCCCGTCCTGCCTGCTGCCCACCCCTGAGTGTTGTCTTTACATTGCTAGGCCATGCTTTGGACTCTGCACACAACCTCAACGTTTCTTGGGTCTTTTTCTCTTGGATTTGTCATTTGTTTATTGGATTTCTGTGCCAAGCATTTGACTATGTTACAGTAGACATTTTAACTATAGGTAAAAAAGGACTCTTGGCTTCTAAAACTTCTGCCTCGTTGTTGCATGCCATTGAACCGTGGCAGGCATCCAGCACAGCATCTTGTTGGCCATCAGCCAACGATGCTGGCATTGAAAACTAGTAGCTGTTCTTGACAAGAGCTATTAGCAATAGCATAGTAATAGCATTTAGACTTATATATGGCTTCATAATGCTTTTACAGCTCTCTGTAAGCGGTTTACAGAGTCAGCATATTGCCCCCAACAATCTGGGTCCTCGTTTTACCCACCTTGGAAGGATGGAAGGCAGAGTCAACCTTGAGCTGGTGGTGAGATTTGAACTGCTGAACTACAGCTAGCAGTTAACTGAAGCAGCCTGCAGTGCTGCACTCTAACCATTCTGCCACCCCGGCTCTTAGAGATGACTCTGCTTGGAGAAGGCAGTCCTGCGGATAAGCAGGTTGCCAAGTCATGAAGTCCTTGATAAGTCAATACCAGAACCTCAAAAGTGTATAGAAATCAATAAACAACCACTACAAGGCATTCAGGATTGGCGCTTTATGCTCCCAACTCCAAAAAGCAGGATATGCACAGGCTGCTGCACTCAGGACCAGTTGTAGTGTCTCCCAGATTTATAAAGGAAGATTCGGGCCAAATGCACAGCAGTAGTCCAGCCAGATGGCATCAGTCACTATAGCAGGGGTGGGCTGCTGGGGGTTTGCAGGGGTTTGGGAGAACCTCTAATTAAGATTTTACACTCCTGATCTAGCACTGTCCCATATTTATATGGTAGGAACAACACTATATCACAAATACCTAGTCTGTTGACTTCTTCTTCTAATGTGCCATGTAGAAAAGGAAGGAAGAGACAGCACTCATAGCCAGAAACATAGCAAAATATAAATAACATAGTACAACATGATTAGTTGATGAGAATTGTGGGGGAAGAAATGTCTGCTGAACATCCAGGGATGGCTTCTTAACAGTTCGGAACAGATCGCCTGAACCATTAGCGACCCGCTGGTGACACGACCATGGCATCACATATCTGGTGAGGTGGTGCTGATCCATGGTCACCGCCATCTGTTTTTGGGAACATTTGCTGAATTTCTCTGTCTTTGGATGGCTTTTCCTCTTCTGTTGCTTGAAAAAGAGCCCTCCCGTCCTCTCCCAGTTTAATACTAGCCTTTATTTCTTTGCCCAAAGCACAGCTGATCAGCTCCTCAGCTGTGTTTTGGGCTAATTCCTAACTCTGAGCATGCACAGAAGTGAAATCGTACAAGGGGACATCACGATGCGAACTGGTGACAAAGGTAAGTGGAACCCACCCCTGTGAACATCTGAGTGTGTTTATGAATGATAGATCCCCTTTTATGGGCAGTATTGAAGCAGAAGCTGGGCAGTCATCTTCTCACAGTCAATCCTGTAGCCCCAGAACTTTTGAGCCAAGCTCTATCAGTCCTTTTGGAAAGTTGAGAACATGGCACGGGTGCTCTTACAAAGGAGCTGATGTAAAAAGGGGCAGGAAGATTGGATGTCATTTTCTCCAAGTTAACCTTTGAGAAGTTTCCCCCCCACCCCTGGCCAGGTTAGCACACATTGACAAAGAGTACTAACTGCAGCAATTATGTTCTGTCCCAGCATCGAGTCCCCCAAAATAAGGTGCACACTACAAGATTCAATACTGAAAGTTTTAGTACTAGTAAAAGCCTTTTTGAAAAGAAGGTAAAATCTAGCAAAGTTTTTACCACACTGATTATAATGTCTTATCAGCTGGCCAGAGTCCCAAGAATAGGTAAACAGAAAAGTAATTACTTTGTAGCAAAGTTCAGTTCGTAGACTTACAGAGGTTGGCTGGAAGCCCGGAGCTAATTACTGGAGACAAGAATGTGGTTCTATTAAAACACAAGCCAGAGACGAGCTGAAACAACATTTTTGGAATGAACTGCATTGTTCTCTGTTATGAAGCATCACATGACTCCTCTTTAAATAGCCTGAGGGAGTGGCCCAGTAGCCAGCAGTGCTACTCACGAGAAAGCCTCCTGCTGGGTAACCACTCTTGCCTCCTAGAGGCCCTGCGAATCCTAGCATCAAGAAGAGGCTGCTCCTCTTCTTGTGAATCATTCATCTCAGAAGGTGCAGAGGGCCCTGGTTGCTCTTCAGTCTCTGACACCATGTCCTCTTCACTGTCATTCTTGGGTTCCAGGAACACAGGTCACCTGGACTGTGGCTCTAATATCTCTGAGTCCCCTGGATCCATTGCTAATAGCGCAGGATGCGAATCGGCCATGACAAATTATTTGATTTTTTTCTAAAAAATAATGTATTTAGGGTTCCTGTAAACTTTCTTAGAAGTGACAATAATTCTAAATGCTGGCACCTTGTACTCTGTGCCACCCTCCCACTTATTTTCTTCTTCTTTTGCTATATAACACAAAAAATGGAAACCTGATGTGTGCCAAGAGAATTGTTTG
This sequence comes from Erythrolamprus reginae, assembly GCF_031021105.1. Lineage (NCBI taxonomy): Eukaryota > Metazoa > Chordata > Lepidosauria > Squamata > Dipsadidae > Erythrolamprus > Erythrolamprus reginae. Next base: position 184,667,877 of record NC_091950.1, read on the forward strand.
CACTGTAAGAACTATGGATACTCTATGGATCTATATTTCTATAGTCTTTTGTCAATAGTATTATATGGTATTTGTCAAAAGGCAGTGCCGATTTTGCTTGGGCACATTAAAGAAAGCTTCTGATCATAAGTTTATTATTCTTTTACTCATGTAATATTTCCAAATCCTTGTTCCATTTTGGTTTTAAATCATCTTAATACTATAGCAATTGTTCCCCATGCTAATTAATTCTTGGGGTTGTGATTGACAGGTTTTGTTAAAGGCTTAATTTCAGATCCATTGTTTCACAACCATGTTCTTGTATAAGGATACAGTACACGGGGTGGCGGGGGGGGGAATCAATGTGAATAATACATTTGCCCCCTAGATGGCAATAGACTCCATGCCTTTATTTTAACTAGTTCCAAAGTTTCTATTCTTCCAAGCATGAGCCTAATTCTACTTAACCCAAAGCCTATCTCCTGATACAATCAATTATCCCGCAGAGTGAAACTGATTGTTGAAGAGTTAAATTTATTAACAGAAAATGCTCCAACAGAATATAAATCCATAGAGGAAAGACCGATCTGAGTAAGTTACAATGAAGTTAGAGCTCACTCAGGAACAGTCATTGCCTAAGCAGCTTTTTGGAAGGAAATACTCATGGAAAGTGGCAAACAACAGAGCAAGAATCAGTCAAGTTTTAACCAACCTATGCCAGCAAATCTGGGGAATGGCATAGTGGCCAACAAATTGAAAGAGGTCAATCTATACTGAGAGATAGAGAGAGGGAGGGAGGAGAGAAAGAGAGAGAGAAAGACAAACAGACAGACAGAGAAAGACAGAGTGAGAGAGAGAGAGAGAGAGAGAGAGAGAGAGAGAGAGAGAGAGAGAGAGAGAGAGAAAGGGAGAAGAACTTTTGAATATTGTAGTCTCAGGGCATCCGGTTAAGGAAGGCTGAGATATAGAATCAATGAAACTTGCATTTATATCAACTTATTCATGATATTTCCCAGTTCGCTCGGTGTTTCCTTAGCATCACCTTCTCCACACAGTGTTATAAGTATAACATAGGATCATTCCATGTACAGTGGAACCCCGACATAAGAGCTGCTCGACTTAAGAGCTACTCGAAATAAGAGCTGGGAGAGGAGAGACATTTTTTTATTTTATTTTATTTATTACTTGGATTTGTATGCCGCCCCTCTCCGCGATACGAGCCGAGACGAGCCGGGCTGTCTTACTTTCCTTCCTTCCCGCGCTGATGCAGAGCCACTCGAACAAAGCGTCGCGCCCCTCTGATGCTTTCGGCGGCTTCCGAAGCGATGCTGGGCTCTTTTGCCGCCAAAAGCGTCAGGGGGGCGTGACGCTTTGTTCGAGTGGCTCTGCATCAGCGCGGGAAGGAAGGAAAGTAAGCCAGCCCGGCTCTTCTCGGCTCGTATCCCGGCACTTGGTGAGTGGAGAGGCGGTCGCCTCCCCTGCCGCCCCACTCTGGGGGTCCTTGGCTTCTGCTGGGGGTGGGGGGATCCGAACGCTGTTTTGAATTTTACATTCCGAGTGGCCCAAACGCCAAAGGCGAACTTCCACACCTCAGGAGTTAGCTCGCAAACGGCGCGGCTGTTTTAAAACATCGCTGCCGGCCTGGGGGGGAGAGGGAAAGGGGGGAGAGGGGGGAGAGAAAGAGAGAAGGAGAGAGAGAAAGAGAGAGGGAAAGGGGGGAGAGGGGGGAGAGAAAGAGAGAGGGATAGAAAGAGAGAGAGAGTGAGAGATGCTCAGTGAGCCTTTCTTTGAAGTTGCCTTTCTTTCTTTCTTTCTTTCTTTCTCTCTCTCTTTCTTTTTCTCTCTTGCTCTCTTGCTCTTTCATTCTTTTTTCTTTCTCTTTCTTTCTTTCTTTCTTTCTCTTTCTTTCTTTCTTTCTTTCTCTTGCTTTCTTTCTTTCTCTTTCTTTCTCTCCTTCCTTCCCTCCTTCCATTTCTTTCATTCTCCCTCTCTATTTTTATTTCTCTTTCATTTTCTTTCTTTCTCTCTTGCTTGCTTTCTTTCTTGCTCTTTTTCTTTCTCTCTTTTACCTTCCCTTCCTCTATTTATTGCTTTCCTTTTCCTTCCTCCCTTCTTTCCTCCCTCTACAGGATTGGGTGGCAGTGAAGTTACTCTCCCCTTTCATAAGTTTCCTTGCTTCCTTCCTCTGTTCCTGTCCCTTCACCCTTTCTTCCTTCCTTTCTTTCTTCCTTCCTTTCTTTCCTTCCTTCCTTTCCTCCCTACATTTCTTGCTTTCCTTTTCCTTCCTTCCTCCCTTCTTTCCTCCCTCTACAGGATTGGGTGGCAGTGAAGTTGAATAAATAACTACAGTTTAATGAATAAAAATAAAAGTTTGCCATGTTGATTGTTTTGGGTAAAAAGAGGAAGGGAAGGAAAGCTCTCAGCTTATCATCTTATTAATAAGTAAAGTTACATTTATTCTTGCAATGTCTTTTTGCATAATTTAGACTAACTTTGTGAGTTTTTTGAGGGCTGGAACCAATTAAAATTATTTACATTAATTCCTATGGGGAAAAGTCGTTCGAGATAAGAGCTGCTCGACTTAAGAGCGCAGGTCCGGAACGAATTAAACTCGTATCTCGAGGTACCACTGTACTCTGCTCTGGATAAACAAGGTATGCAAGCAAGTACAGGAGAAGGGAATAAAATAATATGATATACTAATGATATTTCATTACTTTGAGCCTTATTCTGAAGTTTAGAAATGGAAATGTTTGTTAGATAGATGGAGAGAGAGAGAGTGAGGGAGGGAGAGACAAAATGGAGGGGGTAGGTTAAAATTTTAAGGGAACAAGAAAAATGGAAAATGTGAAGGAACTCATTCCCAGATTGACATATAAAGAAAGGTGGTGCATCCCATTTTGTCTACCTATGTAAGAACTGACATGATATGTCTTTGTGTTTTCTATGCCTCTTCCAAAATAGGTAGGTTTTGACCTAAACTGGTTTTATCAGGAATTATAGTGGCACAGTGGTTAGAATGCAGTAGTGCAGGCAAACTCTGCCCACAGCCTGGAGTTCAATCCTGGCAGGGCACAAGGCTGATTCAGCCTTCCATCCTTTGAGGTTGATAAAATAAGGACCTAGATTGTTCGTGTGCAATATGCTGACATTGTAAATCACTTAGGGAGTGCTATAAAGCACTATGGGGCAGTATATAAGTCTAAGTCTAGTGCTACATTTAAAAAAAAACATTTAGGCTTCAAAAATATGTGTACAAGGAATTTATTATTTATTTAATGTGTGGCATACAATATCAGCAAAATCAACACATGCTAGACACGTTGCACGGTCCTAACAGCCTAGAATGCTAGTGTGCAAATAATTATGGACTATCCTTTATTTCCCATGCAAGAAAAATAATGCTTAGCATCATCCAACACAGGAAAAAGAGATGCCATGTTTAAGTTGGTTTTAGAAAAAGCCATCGAACATGAGACATTATTAGTAATGCATGCTGGATAATTGAAAAAGCAACAGAACACCAAAAAGAAGTCAATAAGGGTTTTTTTAAAAAATTATGGAAAGGCCTTTGTGTCAGTCACATTAAATTGTGGAAAGTGCTCCAAAAAATGGGAACCCCACAATATCTCATTGTCCACATGAGAAACCTATTAGGAAGCCAGAGGGTTCAGCAAAAGGGTGAAACAGACTAACTACAGGTTGGCAAAGGAATGAGACAAGATTGTATACCCATTCCCTTATTTATTTAACCTACGTGTTATTTGTTTGTTTGTTTGTTTGCTTGTTTGCTTATTTATATTTCTATGTTGCCTGACTCCCTAGGGACTCAGGGCCGTTCACAACAAAAATAAACATAGATCAATATAAAAACATTTCAATTTATGGGCCGATCTCGTTAGTAAACACCCCCCCCCCTGAGGTCAATGGCCCCAAGCCTGTCAGAAAAGCCAGGTCTTTATGGCTTTCCGACAGGCCAATAAGGTGGGGGAAGAGTGGCTCTTAGGAAGTAGTTGATTCCAGAGAGTCGGGGCAACCACAGAGAAGGCTCTCCCCTGTGGACATGCCAACCAACAATGTTTAGCTGACAGGACCTGAAGAAGCTCAACCCTGTGGGATCTAACCGGTCACTGATATTAAGAAATATTAAGAAACGCTAGATTATAGCCCCTAATTAATCAATGAATGAATGAATCAGTTTAGAAGCAATTAAGTGTGTTCAACATGAAAATTCATATAGTTATTTTGAAAAATTGAATTTATTGCCCAAACACTTCAGATTGGTAACAATCCTTACAGGAATCATACAAGACCAGTGCAATAGACTATGTGCTACTATCAATTATAAAACATATAACATGTTTTCAAGATATATTGCAGTGTAACTCTAGCCAATAAAACCCAGAATGTATTCAAGATTATTTTATTGTCTTCTGAACTGCATCCTGCATATCTTTTGTCACTATTTATCAACCTTTTAAGGTAGACTAGACTAGGAAATCTGCATATTAATGCTATTTTCATTATTAGTAATCAGGTTTGAATGATCTTTTCTGCTCCCACAATGGGGTGTTTACTCAGATTTCTTTTATCTTACCATTGTCTGAAGTATAAAACGTATCAGGAAAGACTTAATGAACTCAATCTGTATAGTCTGGAAGACAGAAGGAAAAGGGGGGACATGATCGAAACATTTAAATATGTTAAAGGGTTAAATAGGGTTCAGGAGGGAAGTGTTTTTAACAGGAAAGTGAACACAAGAACAAGGGGACACAATCTGAAGTTAGTTGGGGGAAAGATCAAAGGCAACATGAGAAAGTATTATTTTACTGAAAGAGTAGTAGATCCTTGGAACAAACTTCCAGCAGACGTGGTTGGTAAATCCACAGTAACCGAATTTAAACATGCCTGGGATAAACATATATCCATTGTAAGATAAAATACAGGAAATAGTAAAAGGGCAGACTAGATGGACCATGGGGTCTTTTTCTGCCGTCAGTCTTCTATGTTTCTATGTTTCTATTGTCTTAGTTGTGCCTCTTCCCCCTTATCCCTCTGAGTTATTATTTCTTCCTGTTACATATGATTATATTCTTGGAAATAAATATCATGAGCCTAAACTTTTGAAGACATTTCCAAACTCTCCAAAAGACCCAGCCAAGGCAAAAGCGGAAAATGATAAATCAGATGTAATACAATTATGAAAATAGCAACAGCCTGAGTTAAAGAGGAAACAAACACAAAAGTGGATTCAAAAGTCACATAGTTACAGGTTTCGATGACCAGTAAGATTCTATCATTGCCAGAAATTTAAAAGAACAGGTATGCAGCAAGGGTCCTCCTGCAGTTATCTGGGTCACATATAAGCATTCCATAAATACCCCCTAAAGAAAATTTCAAGGGGAAAAATAATGCTAGAGGTTGCTGTTTAATTGAGCATCCTGTTTTATTTTAAAGTTAAAACAATGTTTAAAAAGTAAAGCAAAAGAAAGAGTCTGCCATATTTACAGAGAGAGAGAGGGAGGGAGGGAGGGAGAGGGAAAGAGAGTGATGGAGAGAGAGCCTGAAACTCTTCCTTTCTGGCACCTGTCCTTTACATTGTGCAAAAGAAATGTGCAGGTAGTTCCCAACTTACAACAATTCATTTAGTGACTGTTCAAGGTTACAACGGCACTGAAAAAAATGACTGATGGCCATTTTTCATACTTATGATCATTGCTGCATCCCCATGGTTACGTAATCAAAATGCAGATGCTTGGGCTACTGACTCACATTTATGATAGTTGCCATGTCCCAGAGTTACGTGATTCCCCTTTTGCCAAGGAAAGTCAATGCTGGGGTGTTGTACTGATTCACTTAAGAACCATGTCAGCAACATCAAAAAGTGCAGTGATTCATTTAACAACTGTGGCGAGAAAGGCTGTAAAACGGAGCAGAATTCACTTAGCAACTGTTTCACTTAGCAACCGAAATGTCGGGCTCCATCGGGGCTGTCAGTCAAGGATAACCTATACTTGCTTTAGTAAATCAGTTCTTTCCCATCTATATAAATTACCGATGTGGGAACTCCAGTCTGAGCAGAGGTTCAAGGAGAAGAGAAAAAAAATGCTAAAGCTCTTGTTCAAGGTTTTTTTTTTTTTTTTTTAAGCCAACCACAGGTTACTTTGAATTTGAAAAGAGGCAGACTGGGCTGACCTACTATTCAATGTCTTGTTCAATGGCAATGATTGTTAGGTAGATAGATAATACCAATAGCACTTAGACTTCTATACCGCTTCATGGTGCTTTTACAGCCCTCTCTGAGTGGTTTACAGCAGTGTTTCCCAACCTTGGCAACTTGAAGATATCTGGACTTCAACTCCCAGATTTCCCCAGCCAGCGTTTGCTGGCTGGGGAATTCTGGGAATTGAAGTCTAGATACCTTCAAATTGCCAAGGTTGGGAAACACTGGTTTACAGAGTCAGCCTATCACCCCCAACAATCTGGGCCCTCATTTTACTCACCTTGGAAGGATGGAAGGCTGAGTCAACCATGAGGCTACTGAGATTCAAACTGGTGAACTACAGCCAGCAGAAACAGCTTGCGGTACTGCACTCTAACCACTGCGCCCACCAAGGCTCATAAGAGCCAGATGATTTTCTGCATATTTTTTCCTGACTGCAGCTCTTACTATACATGTAGTTTTTTTCTTCTTCTTTGAACCTTTGATCTACCATAAGTTGTTTCCCTCCCGCTTTCTAAGTGAAGGCCCAGAGGCTGTAGATGAAGAAAGGTTGAACACCAAGCTTTGAAACATTTATCAAATCTCAACATTTTACAGACAATGAGTCAAACTGTTCTTACAATGGAAGGTCAATGTCAATGGATCTTGCAATCTTTGGGTTCTTCTATGGGCTCAAAGAAGCTGGTTTTTCATATTCATTTCAATTTCTAAAGCCACCAAAATTGAGATACAGTATGAAGGCTCTGCTTCATGAAACACGATTGTTTCTCTTTGATCTTCTTTGATCTTCTTTGTCCAAGGATAAACTATAGGTGACTGAAGTTAAATCTATATCCCCGGTGTGTACTGTATGTACTCAGAGAAGTTTTGCAAGTTTGCACCAGCACAAGAGGTTTGTGGCGATCAGTTGCCAAGATTTCATCCCACAATCGTGTTTCATGAAGCAGAGCCTTCATACTGCATCTCAAAATTGTAGAGGCTTCCCAATGCAGTTGAAGCAGGAAACCCATTAGAGTAAAAACACACAGGGCTAAACGGAGAAGCACTTAAGAACATCTGTTGCATGTGGAGGCAGAGAACTGGAAACAAGAGAAAAGCCCATTACTTTTTATGGATCTTGATATCAGCTGAATTTAAGGCTATCTCTTCAAACATAAAAGATATCCTGTTGACCTCCCATTTGCTCACTAGAAAGAAGGACACTTGAGTAACCAGAAGTTGTGAGTATCGGGCTGCAACAATAAGCTTTTTAAAACAACACCCCCCCCCCCACACACACTTCATTAGAAATATGGCACATTTCCCCCCTTGAGAGATTGGATAGGATTCAACCCACCCTCTGTTTGAATAAAAGCATAGTGACTTTCTCTTCTGAATGACTGTCCATTATAGTTTTGGTTTGGCTATTGTATGAAATGAATCTGAGTTTCGGAATAGCTACATGAAAGGATGGTCCCATTGCTGTTGCACTAATAATGCAAGGCATTTTGCAGAGGCCCATAACCTTTATGTGAACTTTGGCCCTTTGCAGCAGGTTGTGGAGGCCCTCATCAGTCAGGTGACAAACGGAGCCATCTGCACCTCCGGGCTGGTCATCTGGCCAGAGCTGTGACCTTTCTAAACATGATACAGTGAAATCTAAGTCTTGAAAGCAGCTGGAAGGCAAAAATCTGCTCCTCAATGTCAGTTTCACTCCTCCGTCACTTAATTGTCCAGCGCAGATGACAAAGGTAACCATTAGATTTAGGTCATGAACTGTGCGGGTCGACGTCTTCATGCAACTGTACACCAGAACTTGTTGATCAATTTCAGAGGAAGAGCAGCTCAGTTCTTGGCTTTGGTTTGAGTTGATGGGACAGAATAAGAGCTTCTTCAATATGACTCTGCAACTGGCAACTGAGGTTTTATTTTATTTATTTTTTGTTTTAAAAATTGTCATTTCATTGCAAAAATTGACATAATGTCACATTTTGCTGTCCAGTGAACAGCCAAAAAGAACTATTAGAGAACCCCTGTGACATGTTAATCCAATAAAAGTGGTCCATTGCATTGGTTGAAAGGAGAAAACTAAATTTCTGATTGGCAGTATAACAGCATTCATGCCATTCAGGACTATGGATTTATTTCAAGTACTCTAAATGGATATAAGATTGCATCTTTAATTCTTGCCATGAAAACACGTGAAGCAGGTGATCAGATCTGAACACAGGCATAAGCCTGTTTAAATTTATGGGTGGGGGGAATTGATTTAAATCAATTCCCACAGTTAGGTCCCACAAAGTTGGCCTTCTCCAGGTCCCGTCAACTAAACAATGTTGTTTGGCGGGACCCAGGGGAAGAGCCTTCTCTGTGGCAGCCCCAATCCTTTGGAACCAACTCCCCCCAGATATCAGAGTTGCCCCCACCCTCCTAGTCTTTTGTAAGCTCCTTAAAACCCACCTCTGTCGTCAGGCATGGGGGCATTGACACTTTCCCTACCCCTAGGCTTATAAAATTTATGCATGGTATGCTAGTATGTATGATTGGTTTCTAAATTGGGGTTTTTAAAATTAACTTAAATATTAGATTTGTTTACATTGTATTATTACTGCTGTGAGCCGCCCCGAGTCTGCGGAGAGGGGCGGCATACAAATCTGATAAATAAATAAATAAATAAATAAATAAATAAATAAATAAATAAATAAATAAATAAATAAATAAATAAATAAATAAATAAATAAATAAATAAATAAATAATAAATCAGAAAGGACGGGACAGTGAATGGAATATGAGGAGAGACAATATTTCTTGCTTTTGGCTTTTGACTGATGTGTTGAAAGAATGCAATTGGAAAACATGGGTGGGGCTGGGAGAAATGGGTTTAATTTAAATTGTATAAATTACAATCTAATTTAAGAGCCACGGCAGCAGAGTGGTTAAAATTCAGTACTGCAGGCTATTTCTGTTGGCTGATGGCTGCCTGCAATTTGGCAGTTTAAATGTCACCAGGCTCAAGGTTGACTCTGCCTTCCATCCTTCCAAAGTCAGTAAAATGAGGACCCAGATTGTTGGGGGCAATATACTAACCCTGTAAATTGCTTAGAGAGGGCTGGAAAGCACTGGAAAGCATTATATAAGAGATCTAAGAGGCCTAAGAGATGCTACGACTGCTAGTAATGAAGATTGGCGAATAAACTATTCATTATTCCGCCTATGTTTAATGATTTCTCCCTTATATCTTATTAAGCACAGTTACTCTGAGCACTGGGAGCTGTATGCTAGGCTTCAGGTCATCCCCCCAACTTTAAGTGGGAAAACTAATATGGTATAGTCGTTTAGATGTTCAACTTAGGGTCAGCACGATCTTACTTCAAAGGGGTGAGTAGACCATCGAATGATAGGAGCTAATCATTGCCTCTCTGACCTGAAAAGGTCATTAGTGTGAAACTAAAATAAGTTCTGCATATGAAGGACAACTGAAGAAAGACTTGATACAGGTGGAATAAATTAATAAATAATTTTGCTGGGAGTTGCTTCATAGATATAATGTTAGCTCCATCAGGATGTCAGCTTTCTGCTGAAACTACAGATTAATCACTCACACTGTACTAAATTTGTAAAGCAAGAACCACTAAGAGCTTCTATTAGGATCGGTGCATTTCATAACAGAAGGAACAATTTCCCCATCCTTTGGTTTTTTTCCCTAGCCGAAATCAACTTTTTAATAGCAAATTAATCTGATACATAAACTAGCCCTGAACTTCCACCTTCCTTGGCACTTGCGCTGGGCAAGCAGCTTCGTGCTATCACAGCCATCAGTCATCATCCACGTAATACAATGACTTTACAGCCTGTAACTCCTTTCATCCAAGAGGCACAATAAGCTTCACAAACATTAATTAATTGACCACAGAGAACCATTGTGTGCTGGGAAAAGATCATCTGAAAGATGGCCAGATATAGCACAGCCAAATTACTCGATCAGTTGAAGAACAGCTGAAAAGAAGAAAGAGAGAGAGAGAAAGAGAGAGAGAAAGAGGGAGGGAGGGAGGGGAGGTAAAATGAAGAAGGGGAGGGAAAAGGAAAGAACTTGTTGATTTATATATTTTAAATACATGCTTGACTTAAACCTACCATCCACCTGGACTTTGGGTGAAGATAAGGGACGGGAGAAAAGACTTCACTATGGAAGATAGGAAGGAAATTGCTTAATTTTGTTCTGTCTGGGTCACTCCGGAAGCCAAGACCAACCCAAAAGAGAAGCCAGGCACACCAGTAAAAGGCAAAGGCAGTTTATAAAATTCAAGAAAAACACAGGTAACATAAAATGTCCTTACAAACAGGAAAATGCTGTATCTTCAGATATATCCACGAAGGCAAAAGTCCATGTAGCAATACTGGGTTCTTGCTGCCAAAACGAGGCTGTAGATAGCAGACCTACCCCTCCCACAGGTCTTCCAAACTGCTGGGCCACAAGCCAGGAACAGAGACGCCGAGAACAAAGCAGGACACCAGGACACCCTAACTCCAATTGATAATACTCCACATGGCTTCAAGGGCTTGTCTGCCTTTTAAACCCTGCTAAGGAGGACCACACCCAAGCCCAGCTGTTCCTAATTCAGTGCTGATAATACTTCTTTAATTGCTCCTTTCTTTGATCTGAATGTCTCTGTCGCATGTCAATGACGGCTTGTGCGTCATGACCTAATGACTCCAAGATACTGGCTGGAGAGAGCCCCCCCGGGGGGGTTCTCATGCTGTTCTCCTTCGTCCCATTCCTGACTTTCCTCTCCCCTGTCCGACTGTTCAGCCCCCTCCTCTTCGCTGTCCTCCTCCTCCGGGCATGGAGCCAGCAGAGACACAGCTGGTCCCTGAGCAGCCTCAGGCTGAATCACAACAAATTTGATCTGATTTAAACCAGGCTGAAGCTAGGCTTGCTGTTGTCTGAATGCTCTTCATTGGTCAGCTTTAGGGCAAACCAAAACATTTCCCCTGCATCTTTCCCCCCTTTTTATAATTGCTCATACACTTGGATGAAAAAAAAATGCTTTCCAAAATTCTTTCAAAAAAGAAGAGGATGGTGGTTGGATTCTCAAATTGGATTTATTGACCAATTTGAGATTATTATGGTTTATTTTGGATGATTGATCTCAGCAGTCTCCAATCTCCCCACATTTCAGTTAAATCCCAATGGAAGCTATCAAACGATATATTCTCATGTGCTTTTTTTTTTTTTAAAGGTTTTTTTTGTCTGGACTCAGAAATGCATGATGGAGGCATGTGTAATACAAAACAACGTACCAGCTGCTCTATGGACTCCCTCTAGCAATCAAGTAAACTCAAAATGCCACCAAAAGAAATTGGAAAGTGAGTCTCCTAGAAGCCGGAGAATAAGACAAAAGACTGCTTTGTGGAGAAAATTAACTTTTTGACAATTTGAAAGGCACATTTTGATCTAGCATTGGATAGAGTGTTGGATTTAAAGCAGAATTAATCTGAGGTTTAAATGTCCCTCAAGTGCGACGGAGGTACGAAGTTCAGTTAGGTTAGGGAGACTTCAGTCCAGTCCTGAGCCTGTTCAGACATGATGTGAATTAGAATGTGTCCTCACCATACCAGGTTGGGACTTCCAGGCATGCATTAAGCAAGCATAAGATGCTGGCCTTAAAACCAGAGGACGGTGAATTTTAATTCCTCCTTAGGATTGAAAGCCAGCTGAATGGCTTTGGACCAGTTACTCACTCTCAGTCCAACCTACCTCATAGATTGTTGTTGTGAAGGGGAAAAAATAAGGAGGTGAAAGGATCATTGTGTGGGTTTGGTGCCTTGAGAAGTTTATAAAAGTAATAAAGGCGGGATAAAAATTTTTAAAAAAATCATTTAGGACTCATATTTGTGCCTTGTACCAGTTTGTCATTTGGCTGTCCTGATAGTGCAACAGCATCTAAAGCAGTGGTTCCCAACCATTTTTAGGCCAGGCCCCACCTAAGCATCTCTAAAATCCTGAGCCCTTCCCCACTGATGATATATAATTCTTCTTATTCAAAAAGTGAATTACTCACAGGGAGGAAGCCTAAAAGGCCATTAATGTGGTTTAAATAAGGTTCCAATTTCCCCATTAAAAATCAAATTGCCCCCCTGTGGGGTGTTGGCCCCACGTTGGGAACCACTGATTTAAAGGCAGAAGTTCTCAGTGAGACCTTATGACTTATCTTCAAAGCTTGGTTAATATATTCTGCTGAGCAACCCCTTCTTGAAACAACAATTATGCAGCATAAAGGAAAACATTTGCTTGGCACGATAGCTGGAAATGTTATGTACCGCACAGCAACAATAGTTGAAAGTATTGTGACCAGCAGAGTACCTTGTTAGCTATTTCTCTAGTATTGGTACCCCCCCAAAAGAAACCCCTTGAATTTATACCTGGTGCCATCAACATATCCTGACTGCTCAAGGCAGAATCCACTTTCCTCTCAATGATAACGAAGAAGCAAAAAACTCTGATGGTACCAGAAGGTTTGCTGAGTTTTCACGTTTTCAAATTTTGGCATTTAGAATTGCCATGATGCATGTGAAAGGGCTGTTCTATTCACAGAAGAATAGAATAGAATAGAATAGAATAGAATGGAACGGAACGGAACGAATGGAATGAATGGAACAAACAGAACGAACGGAATTGAACAGTATGGAATGGAACAGAACAGAACAAAATGGGAGGGACTCATGGAGCTCAAGAGGAGAAAGGTGTGCGGAAAATGAGCAGAACGGGGTGGGCAAAAACAGGAGGGAAAGACCCATAGAGCTCAAGAGAGGCTCTTTTTGCCTTGCTTCGTTGGGATTGCCAGCTCTTGCCACCTCTCGCTGTCCCTCCCCCCACTCCGTTCGCCTCAGCTTAGTCTGCCCCCCCCCCGCTTTTTAAAAAAAAGCCTTAATGTTTTGGATTTTCCTGATGGGCTTGCACGCATTATTGGCTTTTCCATTAATTCCTATGGGAAACATTGTTTCATCTTACGAACTTTTCACCTTACAAACCTCCTCCTGGAACCAATTAAGTTCGTAAGACGAGGTATTACTGTACTTCATCAAGCAGTAAAATGATATTGTTGGTGGAATATGGAGAATTGGCTCGTTTAAAAATTAATAGGGAAAAAACCGAAATGTTAGTTAAGAATATGATTAAGGGACAAGAACTAGAATTAATAGGGAAATTGAATATTCAAGTTACAAAAAAGATAAGATATTTGGGAATACAAATTACATCCGGGTATGCCACATTGAAAAGAGATCATTATGATAAATTGATAGACCAAATAAACAAGATTTAGAAAGATGGACAAATCTCCAACTTTTCTTTATGGGTAGAATAGCTTTAGTAAAAATGAACGTTCTACCAAGATAATGCAATGCATACAGATTAAAGTATTCTTTCAAAATTTAAATAAGGTCACATGCAAATTCATTTGACAAAAAAGAAGAGCAAGGATTAAATTAAAATTGTTGCAAGATTCAAAAAAAGGGGGGGGATTTGGACTCCCAGATTGGGAAAAATATGACTAGGCCACCAAATTATTATGGATAAGAGATTGAATACAATTAAAAAATGATAGACAACTAAAATTGGAAGGACATGATTTACAAGCAGGCTGGCACGTCTTCTGATGGGATGAAAAATATAAAAAGCACAAGTACTTCTTGAGGCACTATATTAGGGGCACACTGATTGATATGTGGTCTAAAATTAAACACCAAATTTATGTTCAGGTCCCCTGTTGGATTTCGACCTTAGACATGTTTATTCACCCAAATTTTATGCATCTAGGTCAAGTAATAACCTACAAACAGACAATAGATGAGAATGGAGAACTAAAATTGAAAATAGAAAGAAAGAAAGAAAGAAAGAAAGAAGGGATAGACCTAGAATGGGGGACCTATTTACAACTGCAGTCAAAATATAATAAGGATAAGACGGAACCAGGCATTAAAATGGAACCAATTGAACTAGATAAATTACTTTTAGGACCAGAGGATAAGGTAATTTTTTAAAAAATCTATCAATACCTATTAGAACAAGCTTTATATGAGGAGTGGGTCAAAGAAATAATGATAACTTGGAGTAGAGATTTTGGACATATTATTGATTTAAATAAATTGGAAGATCTTTGGCATAGAAACTTAAAATTGACCTTAGCCGCCTCGTATAAAGAAAACCTATACAAGATGTTTTACAAATGGCATCACCCATCAGCAATACTAGCAAAGATGGATTCAAAGCTATTGCCTGTTTGCTGGAAGTGTGAGAAGTCACCTGGTACATATTGTCATATGTGGTGGGAATGAAACAAATCAGAAAAATTTGGGACAACAGTAAAACACTGGTTGGAAGAAATACTGAAAATACATTTGGACTTAAAGCCAGAGCTCTTCTTATTAGGGATAATAATAGACACATACAATAAAAACATAACTTATTTATATTTTGACCACCGCAAGGCTTGCCTTTGCGCAACAATGGAAGAACAGGAACACACCCACCAAAGAAGAAGTCTTACACAAAATATTATTACGTGCACTGAGATGGAAAAAATCATACCATTTGTGGGGAGAAAGGAGAACCAGGATTTTAAATCAAGGGAACCCTATGGAGAAGTAAAATGTGTGTGTGTATACATACATACATACATACATACATGCTTTTGTAGATTTTCATGGGTACAGGTATGACGGTCTTGGCATATTCGGGTTTCTTCCTATGTAGGATTCAGAGATTTCTGGCAACGTTTCCACTCGTCATCTTCAGACTGGTGCTTCTGTCCTTGTTCTAGGGCGAACACTGTTCTAGGGTGAACCTAGAACAAGGACAGAAGCACCAGCCTGAAGATGACGAGTGGGACCTCATCGAAACTGTTGAATCCTATGTAAATAGTTGCTCCTATGTAAAAAATGCTGTCTCTATGCAAGCTGTGTAAAAATAGAAGTCGCGCCTGATTGGCTCAGACGCTGACAGTTGTCTTTTGGCAGGAGCCGCAAAAGTATAAAAGGAGCACTTGCTCTCTGTTAAAGCCAGACGCGTTCCAGCTGAATGTCACTTGTCTTAAAGAGCTGAAATAAAGGAACCGTCTTGTTAGCCTCCTGTCTCTGGACTCTTCACTGGCGACGTTGGACGGAAGAACCACACTCTCACCATGAACAACCTTCCAGTCGCCCGGGCTTCTGAGTTCTTCGATCCGGAGAAAACCTCCTGGGAGA
Source organism: Erythrolamprus reginae (assembly GCF_031021105.1). Classification (NCBI taxonomy): domain Eukaryota; kingdom Metazoa; phylum Chordata; class Lepidosauria; order Squamata; family Dipsadidae; genus Erythrolamprus; species Erythrolamprus reginae. The sequence continues at coordinate 184,683,305 of NC_091950.1, forward strand.
TCTTCCTCGAAGCTGCCGGGATGAGGGACGCCGACACCGAACGGAAGCGGGCAATCTTCCTGAACTACTGCGGCTCAGAGATATTCGATCTCGCCCAGACTCTAACCGATCTGCTACCGGCCAACTCCGTCGCTTGGGACGTCCTGAAAACCAAGCTCGCCGCCCACTTCAAGCCTACGAAGCCAGCCGTCGTGTTCCGGCACCAGTTTTCCAGAATGGGCCAGCTCGAATCTGAGTCAATAAACCAGTACGCTACGTGTCTTCGTACGGTGCTGTCAAAATGTAAATTTGACAACCCAGAAGCTCGCCTCACCGATGCCCTCATTTTCGGCATGAAAAATGCTATGGTCCACAACAAGCTCCTCACAGAAGACGAGCCTTCTCTCCAAGCAGTAATCAAGCTGGCACAAACCGCAGAAGTCGCTGACACTGCTGCCAAGGAGTTGAAGAAACATGACAAGCAGGAAGTCGTCGCCCAGATCGACTCCAAAGCTTCCTGCGCCGAGGCCCCAGACGACCTCAGCCCACCTGCCTTCTCCGAGGACAGCTGTTTCCTGCTGCAACAGGACCAGTCGAGACAACCCAGATACCCTCGCTCCGTCGCCCCCTGCTCCGGCTGCCGAGGGAACCATCTGCGCCAATGCTGCCCTTTCCGGGACGCCATCTGCCGCCGCTGCAACCGCCGGGGCCACATCGCCGAAGCCTGCAGAGCCCCCATGCCAGAAGACTCTTTTTCCACCCCGTGGCCTCCTCGGTTCCAGACCCAAACAGCTCAACTGCGCGAAAACCGACTTCCTCGGTTTTCCGGCCGCAGAAACTACTCAACCGTCAACCGTGACTACGCAAGAGGTAAAAAACATTTTTCCGTAAATAGCACGGCAACAAAAAACAGGAGCAAAATCATAATTTCGCTGCTCCTAAACAACAAGCCGTGCAACATGGAACTGGACCCTGGGTCTAAGTATACCATTATGCCATGGGAAAAGCTAAAATTGTACATGCCTAGTCTCTCAAAATCTGATCTTATGCATACTACTTTAGTAATTAAGGATTTTCAAGGGGGTATAATACCAGTATTGGGAAAGGTAAATGTGCCAATTATGTTCAAAAATGTCAAATGTAACCTTCCTTTGATTGTTGTTGCAGGGGCTAGGCACTCTCTTCTGGGATTGGCATGGATGGATCCTTTGGGTATTGAAATCTCTGGTATTTGTAATGTCAAATCTGATGACATTCCCAACTTCTTGCTGGAATTCCCTGAGGTCTTTAGCTCCACTTTGGGGTCTTACAAAGGGCCACCTATCTCCTTTTCTATTGACCCTAAGGTCCCCCCTGTCAGGCTCAAACCCCGTAGGGTTCCCCTACCGCTTCTTCCAAAGCTTGATCTACAGCTTGATAAGCTTATAGGCCAGGGCATTTTAGTCCCCGTGGATCAAGGGCCTTAGGAAACACCCATAGTCACGCCTTTAAAGCCTTATGGCTCTTTGAGGGTTTGCGCTGACTATAAGTCAACGCTTAATAAGGCCCTCCAACATCACCCTTACCCCATTCCAGTGGTGCAACAACTTCTTCACTCCCTGGGGGAAGGGAAAGTGTTCGCCAAGATCGATTTGGCGCAAGCTTATCAACAGCTCCCTGTCGATGAGCCAACCGCACTCGCACAGACTATTGTCACTCACAGGGGGGGCGTTTAAATGTACCAGATTGCAATTTGGGGTAAGCATAGCCCCTGGGATTTTTCAAAGCATAATGGAACGCTTGTTGTCAGGAATTAAGGGCACTATTCCCTATTTTGATGACATATTGATTTCAGGAGAAAACCAATCTCAACTCAACCAGAGAATAAGGGAGATATTACATAGACTGCAAGCTAAAGGTCTAAGAATCAAACCAGACAAGTGCATTTGGGGAACTAGCAGTGTGGAATTCTTAGGGTATAGGATTGATGGCAAAGGCATCCACCCCACTACTGAAAAATTAAAAGCCATTAGAGAAGCCCCAGAGCCACAGAATAAGACAGAATTGCAGGCATTTTTAGGCCTTCTAAATTTTTATTCTGTTTTTTTAAAGCAGAAGGCAACAGCAGCAGAACCTCTACACCGGCTGCTTCAGAAGGGAACTCCTTAGACATGGGGGAGAACTGAGCACGAAGCCTTTTTGCAAATAAAGCAGTTGTTAACTTCCAAAAGTGTGGTAGTTCAGTATAGCACTTTGCTACCCGTCAGGCTTACGTGCGATGTGTCCCCGTATGGGGTCGGGGGGGTCTTGGCACATGTCTTGCCAAATAATACAGAAGCCCCAATTGCTTTCTTTTCCAGGACAATGACTAGTACTGAGAGAAATTACAGCCAGCTAGATAAAGAGGCTCTAGCTATAGTGGCTGGGGTAAAAAAGTTTCATAACTACCTTTTTGGCAGGAAATTTGAGTTAGTCACTGACCACAAACCCTTGCTAGGCCTGCTAGCCCCTAACAAACCAACACCTCCGTTTATGTCTCCTAGACTAATCAGATGGGCATTGTTTCTTTCAGGTTACCAGTATGAGCTTATTCATAAAGGAGGTAAAGCCATCAACCACGCAGATGGTCTAAGTAGGTGCCCCATGGCAGAAATAGTTGAGGACCCAGCCCCATCTGCTGATGTTTTAATTCTAGAGCTTGAGGATAACCCACTAACAACAGCAAAAGAGGTTGCTGACCACACTCAGCAAGATCAGATTTTACAAAAGGTGGTAAATTGTGTGCTCAAGGGGTGGCATAACAACGCTTTAGAAGCAAACGTAATTGAGTTTAAAAACAAAAGACTGGAACTGTCATATGTAAAGGGTTGTCTGTTGTGGGGTGACAGAGTAATCATTCCTGAAAGTCTAAGGACTAAAGTACTCACTATGTTACATGTTGGCCATCCTGGTATTGTCAGAATGAAGGGCTTAGCTAGGGGGCACTTATGGTGGCCTGGTCTGGATACAGACATTGAAAGGTGGGTGGCCAAGTGTGACCCATGCCAAGAGTCACGGCAAAATCCCCCCAAAACAGCTCCAGTTGAGTGGGAGCAACCTGCAGGGCCTTGGTCCAGGGTCCATATTGATTTTGCAGGACCAGTGGGGTCTCAATATTTCTTGATACTGGTAGATGCATTTTCAAGGTGGGTTGAAATTATTGCAATGAATAATATAACTACGAGCGCTACAATTAAGGTTCTGCGCCATTTGTTTGCCACCCATGGCTGTCCTGACATCTTAGTGTCAGACAATGGGCCCCAATTGACAGCCAGGCAATTTGAATTGTTCTTGGATAACTTGGGGGTCAGACATGCTCTCATTTTGCCTTACTCGCCATGGGCTAACGGGTTGGCAGAACGGTACATTCGGGTGGCAAAAGAGGCATTGCGCAGGTCAGGCCCTGGGGATGTACAACAGCATCTGGACCAATTTTTGTTAACACAACATATTACACCTGTTCTGTCTGGGTGCTCCCAGACTTCAACACTAACTTGAAAAAGCAGCCAGACACGCTGGTAAAAGCAAAAGCACTTTATAGTTTGAAAAATAAACACAGAGAAAAACCTGTTCTTCCCAACAGGCAGGCTATGAGACTTCACAGCAGAGTCCTGATGGCCAGACAATACAGCAGACTTCTTGCTGGCACACCCACCACTGTAGAGAATAAGACCCACACCTTTCCCCCCCCAAGGTTTCAGTATTCAAAGTCACAAACCAGAATTCCAAGACGCCAAAGATCACAGCCAGGTCCCAGGACTCCCAAAGATAATACTCCACAAGCCAGGAAGGGTGGGTCTGCCTTTTCAGCCTTTCCAGAGAGCACCACACCCAAACCCAGCTGTTGCCTCTTTAGTGCTGAAAGTACCTGGCTAATTGTCCCCTTCGTTGTGTTGCTCTTCTCTGCCGGAGATCGATTATTGCTTGTGCATTTTCATCTAAGGAATCCAGGCTGCTTGCTGGGGAGAGCTCCCTCTCGGGGGACTCTGGCTGTCCTCCCTCTCCCTCAGCCTGAGATTCCTCCTCCCCGTCTGCCTGAACCTCCTGTTCCTCATCCTCCCCCTCTGAGCAGGAAGCCGGCAGAGGATCAGCCATTCCCTGAGGGGCCTCAGACAGAATCACAACAACACCTAACTCCCACACACACAAAAGTCCTGCTGAAATCCTAATGAGAAGGAAACTTAGATCCCCACTGGATAGATTACACCCAAGGTATTGTACTCATAATTCTATGTATGTAAATCCTGAAAGACAATTGTACTTGGGTCAAAGTATTTTTGCAAAAATTTTTGATGGGGGGTTAAATTGGATGAAGGGAACAATTGTACAGCAAACAGCTCCTAAAACTTATGTTGTAAAATTGGATGATGGCCGATTGTGGAGAAGGCACATCGATCATTTATGAAGGCGCATTGAGGCCTCCTCTGTACAACCCGCTAATACAGACTCTTCCCCCCTACTAGACTTTAACGCGCAACCCGTCTTAATGGACATACAAACGGACTTACCAAGACGGGAAAGGTCCTCCAGTGATGTTGAGCCATCTTCGTCCTCGGAGGTCGGTGTTGTGCCTGCCCACTCAACACAACAGGCCGGAGCTCAGCCTTGGCCCCAGCCGCACTGTGGAGGTACAAGCGAACCAACAAAAGAGGCATTGCACCGGTCAGGCCCTGGGGATGTACAACAGCATCTGGACCAATTTTTGTTAACACAACATATTACACCTAACTCCCCCACACACAAAAGTCCTGCTGAAATCCTAATGGGAAGGAAACTTAGATCCCCACTGGATAGATTAAACCCAAGGTATTGTACTCATAATTCTATGTATGTAAATCCTGAAAGACAATTGTACTTGGGTCAAAGTATTTTTGCAAACAAAATTGATGGGGGGTTAAATTGGATGAAGGGAACAATTGTACAGCAAACAGCTCCTAAAACTTATGTTGTAAAATTGTATGATGGCCGATTGTGGAGAAGGCACATCGATCATTTATGAAGGCGCATTGAGGCCTCCCCTGTACAACCCGCTAATACAGACTCTTCCCCCCTACTAGACTTTAACGCGCAACCCGTCTTAATGGACATACAAATGGACTTACCAAGACGGGAAAGGTCCTCCAGCGATGTCGAGCCATCTTCGTCCTCGGAGGTCGGTGTTGTGCCTGCCCACTCAACACAGCAGGCCGGAGCTCAGCCTCGGCCCCAGCCGCACTGCAAGCTGTGTAAAAATAGAAGTCGCGCCTGATTGGCTCAGACGCTGACAGTTCTCTTTTGGCGGGAGCTGCAAAAGTATAAAAGGAGCGCTTGTTCTCTGTTAAAGTCAGACGCGTTCCAGCTGAATGTCACTTGTCTTAAAGAGCTGAATATGCCAAGACCATCATACATACATGCATATATAAGTGTATATGTATATGTATATGCATATGTATATATGTACACACACATTTTTGCTGATAAGTGAAAAGGAAGGGAGTCTGTTATAGATCTATTTCAGACATATATACATCTATATACTGCTCAGAAATATAAAGGGAACACTTAAACAACACAATATAACTCCAAGTAAATCAAACTTCTGTGAAATCCAACTGTCCACTTAGGAAGCAACACTGATTGACAATCCATTTCACATGTTATCAGCACATTCAACTTTGTACAGAACAAAGTATTCAATGAGAATGTTTCGTTCATTCAGATCTAGGATGTGTTCTTTGAGTGTTCCCTTTATTTTTTTGAGCAGTGTACATTTGGATAGTAGAACTTCAAGGTGAATAGTGATGTAACAATTTAGGGTACTTGAGTGTATAGACTAGATGATCCGTCACATATTTCTCTTTTGGTGTTATGTATGTCTTGTCATTTTCTATGTGTTTTATAAATAATTAAAAAAAATGGTAAAATGATATTTAATAATAAAGACATACTCTTTGTTGTTTTATGTGTGACATAAAGGCACCTAGGTACATGTCATTTGAAGCTATACATAAGGCTCTAATGTACAATTGTAATCGGATAGCTAAAGTTTTTCCATGGGGATTTGTGGAAAACTCCATGGAAAAGTTTGCCGAGGAGACAGCTTCCTTGGAAAAAAAATACCCTTTTAAGGCCTTTTTGCCTTGCAATCATGTAAACACATCCCCCCTCCTTCTTTTTTCCATTGCTGAGCTAACAAAACATACCTTAGGGTGGGGGCAAGGAGAAATTATTAATTAACATTTCGTCCACTTGAGATGAATTTGGCAGGATGCTTATTACAATCTTATTCTTGGTGTCTCCATGCTTTCCCTGCATCTCTCATGCATAACAAACAAGGGAAACAATTGCCGAAAGCCTCCCAGCTTCCTTCTTTTTAAATACAGACCATCCCCTAAGCCCCTTTGGAGAATACACTATTTATTTGATTTCAAGCCTATTGCGGCTCTCCGCCTGTCCCCTCCCTTCTCTTTCCCTCTCTCTTTTTGGTGGAATGTTTCAGCAAGGAGTGAGCTAGAAAATGAGAGTTCACCATAAGCGAGCTCCATCTAATTATAAAAGATGAAGGCTTGGGATATTTGCATAATTGCTGACTCTGGTAAGGGTCGGTAACATATTTGCATTAGCTACTTGTGCTTCATACTAACACTTTTAAGTGCCACTTATCAAAAATAAGTCCACTAAGTCAGAGGTGCTGAGGTGTCTAAATATTGTAACCTACCACAAACAGGCCTGTCTTCTGCTTGTATCCCCACCAGGCTTTCAAAACGCAGGGCCGGCCTCAGCTTTGCTTAATAGTGAGAGGCAGAGGTGACAGGGAGCATTAATAATATCGGCGATGAGTGGTGAAAAAACTGTTTGCCTGCTTTGGAAATGGATTTATTTTTGGTAGCAACGTTATTTTGGCACTCTGTGTTTGTTCATTGACATTCATTACTCAATTTCAAAGGGTCTTTTTTCTTTTGCTGCTCAATATCTTCCTTTAGGCCAAATGGGTTTGTCTATACATGTCTAAAGAAGCGGCATGGGTTTTTTTGGCAGTAGGAATCCCAGGGATACAGCAGTTAAAGTTATGGTGACAAGTCTGGGGGACAAAATCTCCCTGAGCCAGGGATCTTGCAGGATGCTCCTGTGTTGCATTCACACGACATATTTCCGATGCTAGTTTACTTCATTGTATTCTGGGTTTGTAGTTTTTCTAAACCATGTAATATGGTTGGTTTCAGGTAGTTAGATTTCATCAAGAAGTAATATTTGAGGTATGTTTTGTTTTAAGCCTGGCATACAAAACTCATCTAAGTCAATTTTGAAAGGTTGACAAGGAATGGAATGGACTAGACTAGACTGGACTGGACTGGACTGGACTGGACTGGACTAGACTAGACTAGACTAGACTAGACTAGACTAGACTAGACTAGAATAGAATAGAATAGAATAGAATAGAATAACAGAGTTGGAAGGAACCTTGGAGGTCTTCTAGTCCAATCCTCTGTTTCGGCAGAAAACCCTACACCACTTCAGACAAATGGTCATCCAGCGTCTTCTTAAAAACTGCCAGAGTTGGAGCATTCACAACAGGCAAGCTGTTCCACAGAGTAATTGTTCTAATAACAGGCTTGGGAAAGATTACTTAGGTAATTCCTGGTTCATTTTCTTTCCTCCTAAAAGTGTTTTTCTCTTTGCTTTCTGTGGATTTATTAGGACCTTGGATAGGACACAAGGTAAATCAGGAATTTTACTTATTTGTTTGGACTATTTAAAGCCTGTATGAATCAGCAATGCCTATTGGCAGGGTGATAATTACACCATCACATGGGGTTCTCTGCAGGATATAGCAAAATATATATATATATATATAAAAAATCCTTTATGCCATGCACATAAAAACACTCTGGCCACCTTAACTATTTTGACCATACCTTGTGGATGCCCTGACTATTAGTTAATTGTGCCATTCGCACAATAACATCAAGACACGACTGCCATCATTTTGACATCATTGTGGCTTGTAATGGATGCCTGTGACCCACTATAAGCACATTGGATATTGTGGTCTTCATGCTCTTTAGCATTTAATTAAAAACTTAATAACCACTCACCCTCCATTGCTTTAATATATAAAACAATTTCTGGACTCAGCTTGCATGATTAAGAATTAGACGAAGAAGAAAAATAATCCACACCCTTAAATTATACAAGAGAGAAGCATAGAATGTCTCGATTTACATTTTCTACACTATACTTTCCTGCCAATTTTTAAAAATGTTTAATTGACTGAGTTTCATGTTTAATGAATAAAAGAGATAATAATATTAATAATAATAATAATAACAATAACAACAGCAACAGCAGCAACAACAACAAAACAGCAATGATGATGAGGATAACAACAATAACAATGCTATGGTTCCTGGATATCTGTTGAAAAGGGGGCTCAGTTGTTATTGCCAGGGAACCAGGGCATGTGACTGCAAAGTGACTGGAACCAAAACTTGGACAAAACTTGAACAACTGAAGAAAATCGAGAAATCATCAAATATTACTACCAAGCAGAACCAACAGCCAGGTGATTTCCAAAACTGTGGAAGGAAAAATAGCTGGAAAGTGATGTAACCGAGCAAAGATTAATGGATCAAAGATGTTTCATCATCCATAATCTTTTTAAGGTTAATGTTCCAATTAGCACAGGGTTTTTTGCAGTTCCAAGGGTGTTATTGAAGGAAGCTGCAATTTCTTGATGTGTTTTGTGATATTCTTGGACATGGTACCAAGTGCCTCGAGGACAATGGATATCACTATTACATGTTTCATCCATAGCCTTGTAGTTTCAATGGCCAGCTTGCAATATTTTGTAATTTTTTCCAGTTCTTTTTCTTTGACTTTGGCATCTCCTGGTACAGCAATATCAATAAACTGTACCTTTCGGCCCTCAACAACCATGATATCTGGCAGGTTGTGTTCCAAATGACGATCTGTCTATATTCAAAAGTCCCACAAGATGTTCACTGTCTCATTTTCAGTAACTTTTTCTACTTTGTGCTCCCATGACTTTTCAGATACAGATATGTCATATTTTTTACATAATGACCAGTGGACTAATTTAGCAACTCGATCATATCTAACTGTGTAATCAATTTGCACAATTTTGTTTTACTCATACAGTGATCCCTTGATTTTCGCGATCTCGTTCTTTGCGAAACGCTATATCGCGATTTTTCCCACCCGATGATGTCACTCTCTACCTTTCTCATCTTTCTTTCTCTCTCTCTTTCTCTATCTTGCTTCTTCCTCTCTCACACTCTCTTCCTCCCTCTCTCATCTCTTTCTTTCCTTCTCTCTCTTTCTCTATCTCTCCCCCTCTTGCTGGCGGGCGGCGGGCGGCGGGCGGGCGGGCGGGCGGCGGGCGGGCGGGCGGGCGAGCGGGGGCATCAGCGAGGAAGACCCAGGGAAGGTTCCTTCAGCCGCCCAGCAGCTGATCTGCTCGGCAGCGCAGCGAGGAGCCGAATCGGGGTTTCCCCTTTGCGTGGGCGGCGGGGAAACCCCGATCTTCGTCTGCTCGCTGCTGCTGCGCTGCCGAGCAGATCAGCTGCTTGGCGGCCGCAGCAGCAGCGAGCAGACGAAGATTGGGGTTTCCCCGCCGCCCACGCAAAGGGGAAACCCCGATTCGGCTCCTCGCTGCGCTGCCGAGCAGATCAGCTGCTGGGCGGCCGAAGGAACCTTCCCTGGGTCTTCCCCGCCACCCACGCAAACTCCACCATCTGCGCATGCGCGGCCATGAAAAAAAGGGCGTGCATGCGCAGATGGTGTTTTTACTTCTGCAACCCTACATCGCGAAAAATCGATTATCGCGAGGGGTCTTGGAACGGAACCCTCGCGATAATCGAGGGGTCACTGTATATTAAATGTTAAACAGTTTCAAATTTGTCATTGCAAAGTCGGCAGTTTGAATTGTCAGTGGATTTTTTGCTTTCATGGCATTAGTTTGTAGTGCGTGGTCTTGAGCAGTGAGTATTAAACCTTCCATTTCTTTCTTCATGGTTCCATGCAAGGTTGTCATCACATTTTCCTTCAATGTTTTTCAAGTGTTATCCATGCAAAGCTTTCGGAGAGAGGCAGCATACAAATCTAATAAATTGAATTGAATTGAAATTGAATTTTCCATCTATTTAATCTGTCATCCAGCTATTTTTTCTTATACAGTAGTCTGCCTTTATTTTTATTGTTTTTATAATGTTGTCTGTTTTTAAAACCTGCAACAATTTTTTTGTACTTTGTTTTGCTGCTGCTATTACTATTACTATTACTATTACTATTACTATATTATAATTGTTGTTGTTGTTGTTGTTGTTGTTATTATTATTATTATTATTATTATTATTATTATTATTATTATTATGTCAATACAACACAGCAAACGAGATCACTATGCTGGATTTCGTATTTCATCACCAGTCGGGCGCTTCCCAAGCTAGGACTGTGTGATGTAGCAGCGAATTATGTTTGCCGATCCCAGTATTATTATTATTATTATTATTATTATTATTATTATTATTATTATTATTATTCCAAAAAATACTCAGCAAACAAGATTTATACGCTGGATTTCATATCGCAATATCACAAGTTGAACACTTCCCAAGCTTCTAGAGCTGTGATGATGATGATGATGATGATGATTTAACTTTTCACTGAAAATAGCAAACAAAGGGAAGGGATTTCTCTTTCTCCTGCTGGACTTATACAGTGCATAATGTTACCAAACTTTGACAAAAGCCAGTTCTCTCCCAAGACCTATTTCTCTGACAAAAGCTTGGCTGGCAAATATTAGCAACTTTGAATACTGTGCATATCAAGTGCCTACTCTATTCTAACTATGTGGCACTGACTTTTCTCTCTCTTTTTCTTTTGGTCCTTGTCTCCCTTTTATTAACCTTTGGGCAGCCCAAGCCTGCAAACATTTCTCTCTCTTTCTTGAGCACACAAGGCAATTTGATAGGCAGTGAACTCTGGATCAATCTGGTGACAGTGTGGCTGATCCACTTGAGCCTTGCTCTGCTCAGCCACTTTTTCATTTTGAGCATTTTGCCTCTCCTGCCTCTCGAAAGGCTCATTAGGCCTGATCTTGGTTGGTTGTTTTTGTTTTGCCTTCTGCTTTCTCTATGTAGGACCTGGCACAGCATTACTCCTTAGATCCCATGACAGGTTAAGTTTAAGGTCTTACCCACTTTCCTTCTTTACTCACTGTTTGAAACTGTGTTAAAACTCCTTAGGCATACTAGTCCTTGGTGCAGTGCAGGAAATCTGTAAGGTTAGCATTTTGAGTCCCAATTTTTACATTCTGTCTTGAATTTTTTTTAAAAAAATTATATCCCCACATTAGAAAGGGAAAAACAGAACAGTCTAGGAAAAAGGTGTCTGGCCCCAAAAACCAAGAACAGAACATGAAGTTACTTAAGAGCTGTTTCCTTTATTATTGTTTACCTATTAGACAGAAACTTGCCAGACCAAAACAACTATTTTCATAACAGTAGATACACTCTGGAGAAAGTTAAGGGAGAGTTGTTTTAAAAGTTTAACAAACTTTCCAAGCTCTCTGCCTCTTTACCCCCTAGACAGCAGCCCCTGTCTCATGGGAATCCAGGCTATATTCCACTACAAAAGTTATAATAAAGCTAGAAATTAAGAGAATCTGCACAGCACAAAGGCCGGGCTGGGCCTTTACCACACTATGCACAAAAAATAGGAGTATGGCACTGATATTAGTCCATTGTGTTCGAGGAGAACCTTGACATCTAATGGGTTTGGGGCTGTCCACGATGTGTCTGCTGGTGGCTAGTAAGGCCTGTATGGGCATGAAATGTTCTGTTGGGCAGACATGTGTGGGCACCATTGTCACAGCATTTGCATTTGCCAGAGTATGCATTTGTAGTGCATTGGCAGTACAGCGGGAAGAATAGGATGCCTATGCAACAAATACCTGATGAAGAGAGAAGAGGCAGTGAGAATAGTATCCCCTTTCTTGATTATTTCAGCAGGCACTCTTATGTGCCCAACTTTACAAATTGCATTTCAATATTAAAAACGTTTTACCAATTAGACTGATAGATCTTTATAGATATGGCTTGTTCATATTATTTTGAAAAAGCAAAAAAGCTGACATCTCACATTAATGCCTTATTTTACTGTAAATGAGTAGGAAGTCAATGCATCTATTTCATTTCCCCCCCTTATCTTTTCTCACTTTTCCTTTCCTTCCCCACTCCCACTGTTTTTCTATTTACTTTGTATTTTATAATACCCTATAATAACTCAACAAAGATGTTCAACGTGGAAAAGTTAGATAAAGAGAGAGAAGGAAAGAGCCAGAGGTACATTCCTATCAGTGTGCTGCTCTGGTAGTGGCCTGCCGATTATGCAATTTTGGTGCGATGGCTTTGGTGCTGTCTTTGCTGGTCCGTGCGTGCCACCATCTGTTTTCTAATTTTTGGCAATTTTGGGGCTCTTTGAGCATGTGCAGAAGGAAAATCGTCCATCTGTGCATACGCAGAAGCAAAATTGCACTGTGGACGCACACAAAACCTTGTGATGCACATGCAGCGCACCAGTAGGAAATGGTAAGAGAAACTTATCCCTGGAGAAAGTGATGTATTATTTTCCAATACATCCAATACAGCTTTTTGGCACCTAGCAGATGCATTGGACTTCAGCTCTCAAAATTCTCAGTGTGAGAGGCATATAAACGTAAAAAGCTCATAGGTAAGAAAGCGAGGACAAACTATATACTCAATACAAACAGCCAAAATACTGATAAACAATGATATGACAGAAACAATAAATATAAAAAAAGGAGTGAGGCAGTGCTGTCCCTTAGCCCCCCTGATCTTTATCTTTGCACTAGAAGTTCTACTAAATAAAATAAGACACAACAAGGAAATCCAAGGATTAAAAATGAACACTATAAACTTCAAGCTTTTGCTGATGACATGGTGTTCATTGTACAAGACCCCTTAAAATCTGCACCTATCCTAATTAATGAAATAAATAAATTTGGAGAGATTGCTGGATTAAAAATTAATAGAGAAAAAACAAAAATGATAACAAAAAATATGACAAAACAGCAGATATCGAAATTAGAAGAATCCACCAAAATAAAAACCGCCAAAAAAGTTAAATACTTAGGATTATGGATTACCGCAAACTGCAGCACTATCAAGAAAGACAATTATGATAAACTAATCAATGAAATGGACAAAGATTTTTGCAGATGGTCGAAACTCCCACTCTCTATAATGGGGAAAATTGCTGTAATTAAAAGCAAATACTTCCTAGATTTCTATAACTTTTCCAAACTGCACCCATTAAACTAAACAGGACCTTTTTCAAAAACTTACACAAAAAAATTCGTAAATTCATATGGACAAAAAAAAAAGGCCAGGATAAAACTTAAGGACCTACAAGACCATAGGTCAAGGGGTGGATTTGGGTTACCAAACATGGAACTATACTACCATGCCTCAATTGTAAACCTACTGAAAGAATGGATAATACTTAAAAATTCTAGAATATTAACACTTGAAGGCTATGACCTTCAATCCGGGTGGCACAAGTTTCTGATGACAGACATAGATAAAATACCAACATATTTCAGATCACACTACATCCGAAAAACCTTAATTAACACCTGGCACTTCATTAAAAAAACCCACTACCTCTGCATCCCAAAATGGATTTCACCAACAAAAGCCATTATATACCCGAATGCATTAACCCCTGATAAAATTATAACATACGACCAACTACTAAACGAAAATAATGAACTAATCCCTAAGCAAAAACTCATGGAAAAAGGTATTAAAGTAGATTGGTTACACTACCTACAAATAAAATCAAAATATAATGAAGATAAGAACAAATCAGACTTCCAAAAAAATAACCCCCTCGATAAAATAATTTTTGGTCCACAAAAAAAAGCAAATATCAAATATATACAATATCCTCCTTCAACACGATACTGTTGAAGAAATAGTTAAAGGAACTATGATAGCGTGGTCACAAAACTTTGGGTACACAATTTATTTAAACAAATGGGAAAAAATTTGGACTGCTAACTATAAACTAACTATGGCAACCTCATACAAGGAAAACCATTATAAAATGTTCTACAGATGGCACTTGCCACCTGCTAGACTTGCAAAAATGTATCCAAATCTATTACCATTATGTTGGAAATGCAGGGAAAAACCAGGTACATATTACCACATCTGGTGGACATGTGAAACTACCCAAAAATATTGGGAAAAAATTAAAACTATACTAGAACAAATTACTTCTCAGACTATCCATGCGAAACCCGAACTATTTCTACTAGGAATCACAAGACAAAATTTTAGTAAAGAAAACAGATATATTATAATCCATATTATTACAGCCGCACGGATTTTATATGCACAATTTTGGAAGCAAGAAAAAAACCCAACTACCCTATCACTCTTGATTAAAATAATGGAATGCGCAGAAATGTGCAAACTAACAATGGAACTGCAAAACAAAGATGAGACAGATTTCTACAAAGCTTGGGATAAATGGTACCTCTGGTTAAAAAAAAGGAATTATCTAAAAATTATTCAGCAAGAAAAATATCCAACAAAAACAACTTGAAAAAATAGCAATTTACATCACAAATCATAACATCAAATTGAAACAACAAACTGTAAACATCGATCGACACGAACTCCAACTTTACAAAGAAAATAAACCCCTAAATCAATTATACATATTGGCACTAAAAACTACATACAAAACATATCGATAAAGCCTTAGGGTAAAACACACCAACTACGAGCTCAAACTACAGGCCGCAAATCATGAAAGACCCAGCTCTAACGCTGGTTTTCGCTTCTCTATCCCCCCCTCCTTCTTTTCCCTATCCCCCTTCCTTCTATATCTACTTCCCTCCCTTCACAACCCCCTTCTCCCACTCCCCAATTACTACATAAGTAGAGTGTAAATGTTAAAATGTACAATATGTATATTTCTTTTGTCTTTCTGTATTTGGTTTTTATTGTATATATTTAATAAATTTATTTTCAAAAAAAAAACAACGAAAGCGAGGACAAATAAATGGAAATATTTCTTCACCCAGAGGGTTGTTGGTTTATGGAATTCACTTCCAGAAGAGGTCGTGAAAGCTGTCAGCCTTGATAGCTTCAAGGCAGGATTAGACAGATTCATGGATGCCAAGTGTATCGATGGTTATTGAAACGGATGTCCATGTGCCGCCTCTATGTTGGTTGAGGCAGGCAGGATTCCCTCGAGTACCATTTGTTGGGGGTCAAGGGAAAGGGAGAATTTTGCCTTCTCTTTCTACTCAAGATCCCCATGGACAATTGGTGGGCCCCATGGACAATTGGTGGGCCCCATGGACAATTGGTGGGCCACTGTGTGACACAGAATGCTGGACTCGATGGGCTTTGGCCTGATTCAGCATGGCTCTTCTTATGTTCTTGTATTCTTATATTCTTAAACATACACACATATGTACATTTAAAGGGAGATAAATTGCTTTGGATATCAGACTTCTAGATGGAAAATGTCACCAGGGATTCCAATGTTGCCTATTCTAAAAATCAAGTAAACAAATGAAAGCTCATATATTATTATGGCAAAGATTTACTCAAGAATGAATAGCTTTTACTCCTGAAAGGTTTGGCACCTTCAAGCTCCTGGCATTGGTCCCTTTATAGAGAATTACAGAGCCTGATAATCCCCACTCTCTGAACCTCACCTTACAGCTTTTGGGGAGTGAGAGTGAGATGGCATTCACCTCAGCAATAAATATAGTTAATCAGATATATTACATTATTTTGAAAAGAGTCTGGGCAAACAGCCTTGGCTACTGCCATGTGCTTCTCTGGCTATTCATCTTTTTAAAAAAATCTTTTTTAGCATCTTGAGAAAAATGATGCAAATGTTAAATCCATTATCTATCCATCAGAATCTCAGTTTCTCTGTGCGTTTCTTTATTTGCTTTACTGTTGGGATGCAATAAGACCTGCAAAGGTAGAATGGTAAACTGTGATTCAAAAAGACTTCTGGTCCTGCATTAAGGTATGCTTAGGAGGTTTTAATGCAAACTAGTCAATCACTAGACTCATTGGGTCTTTCTTTCTTTCTTTCTTTCTTTCTTTCTTTCTTTCTTTCTTTAGCTGGCTGGCTGGCTGGCTGGCTGGCTAGCTAGCTAGCTAGCTAGCTAGCTAGCTAGCTAGCTAGCTAGCTAGTTAGTTAGTTAGTTAGTTAGTTAGTTAGTTAGTTAGTTAGTCAGAGATAGTTCCACACCTACCACTCATGCCCCCCTGCGCACCCTTGCCAACCTATGCTGCACCTCTGTGTATCGCCATGCACTTCCTTGAACCTTGTGTCATCATCACCCTCTGTTGCGTTATCATTTAATATAGATTTTCTTATTTAAACAAAAATGATGGGTGGGCACAAAAACAATTGAAACAGGAGCAACTTCTGATTTCCTCCTGGCTTCCGCATTGACTTTCCTTGTAGGACAGTCATGGTGAACCTTTTTGGCACCATGTGCCCAAAATGGAATGTGTGTGTGTGTGTGTGTGTCTGCGTGCAAGTGTGTGTGCCAGAGTGCCGGAAACCCCAGGAACAGCTGGCTGGTGCACGTGCCGACCAGCTGGTCTTTAGGTTTCAACACTCTGGTGCATGCGAAAACCAGATGGTGAGTGTGAATGTGCACCCTGGAAACCAAAGGGGCACCTGGCAACAGCATGTGTGCCCTGAGAGCATGTGTGCCCTCAGAGAGGGCTCTGCATGCCATGTTTGGCACGTGTGCCATAGGTTCGCCATCATGGTTGTAGGAACTCTGCAGGGAGCCTTGGAAATGACAGTCCTATGATTGTAGCTGACTGTGGCAGAGCTGTGGTACAGCAGTGCAACAGCAACGAAGTGACCATAACTTTCAAATTTCAATCCCTTGAGAGCCACATATTCTATATTAGGGAAGCATTCTATTAGTTAGACTATCTGAGGTACATTGAATCAAACATTTTTGGTCTATGAAGCACTCTTTCTGCCAATTGCATGTTACAAAAAATAAAACAGACACAAGATTGAAGAATAGGGTTTTTTGTTTATTTATTAATTAGATTTCTCTGCTGCCCCTCTCCGATGACAACTGTTGTTGTCGTTTAAATAATTTTTAACTTTCTTTGTGGTCCTTTGAAGAGCTTCCAAAGAAAAAACATTGATATATTTTATAATGGCTATCCCATAAACTTTCATACTATGTTCAACAGAGGCATAGACACATATACATGTTTCCCTTCAGATTTATTAGTTAGATTTACAAATTTATTTATTTATTTATTTATTTATTTATTCATTCCTTCATTCCTTCATTCCTTCATTCCTTCATTCATTTATTATGTATTCAATTAGAGTTTTATGCCGCCCCTCTCAACCAACTCAGGTTGAAATGTCATTCATTCAAGTAATTCGTATCCTATAAGATCATATTTATAGGATTAGAATATATTTCTTTTGGATTTGTAGTATCTGCATTTTGCCAGACTTTATAAAGGTATAAATATATGCTTCAAGTTTTGTAAACTAAGAAAAAAAAGTAAATGGAAAGCTAGCTCTTGTAAAATAAGCATCTGTCACTACGAATCATGTTTATTTATGTATAAAGAAAAGAAGATGACCTTGACAGAGATAAACCAGATCTCTTACCAAAGCGAGGAGGAGAAAAATATAGTTTAAGTCCAAAACAAGCAGAAAATATGCATAAATGGCTCAGAGACCTCCTTGTTTAAAAAGGGTATAAGAAGGGAAGGACAGTCGGACTTTTAAACTTCTGTTATTGCAGCCACTCTCAATTAAAAACAACAACATTGTAGCCTTTTTGGTGGCATTGACCATTTTAAAAGAAAGCATTTCATGTATCTTCCAAGAGAAAGTCAAAAGTAAATGGGGGGTATTCCAGAGCACCCAATGATCTCACCTTACCATCTTGCATTCTAAATAATGGGGGAAAGTCACCTCACTGTTTTACTTTCTGATAATATAGGCTTCCCTGATTGATTTTTAGACAATGACTAGACCACAAAGGCCGGCGTGAGTTTAATGTTATGTAGGTTGGTTCAATCTGATCCATGATTAATTTTATCTGCTGGAGCAACCTTCCATATACTGTATTGGCATACCTTGCAGAATATTTGGATTACCAATCCCACGACTACTATGAGACAGTGTTTGGTTGGAGCTTTGGAACATCTGGAACACCAGAATATGGAACCAGCAATTGGATCCAGAATCAATTTTTTAAATTTTTTTTAGAATGCTCTTACTTGCAGATGAAGAGAAAGTATTTATGTCTTTTATCTACATCCCTTCTGGGTCACATTGCCCATTTTTGGCAGAATCCCCAAATCTCTGAAGGAAACATTCAGGAAAGTCAGAGGAAAAAGAACTAAAATCATCACTCCTGCAATACACTGGTGCAAAAAGAAGCTTCTACTGACAAGAGAGAAAGCTTTAGCAGAAAGCCATCTGAAATTATTGAAGCTCTTCAAAATACCAAGAAGTATTCTACTTTGGTATGCTTTGCAGTATACCAAAGCATGTTTTTTTCTTTCTTTTTTAAAAGAAAAGATACATTTATTTAAAAGATAAATGCTATATATTTTGATGACTATAACATGGAATTGTTTCCCCACTTTTACCTTCAAGCTTGAATGCGTGTGTCTGGAACACTAATAAAATAAAATAAAATAAAATAAAATAAAAACCAACTTTTTGCTATAAGGAAAACGAGTTTCAATATCAACACAAGATGGCACCAGGGGACAAAACTCAGGATAATAGGCACTGCATTAAAGTGTACCAATTCTTTTTGTCACATAGCATGGACTGCTATTATGCTTAAACAAAGCAATACCTTGCAAGGCTCCTTTGAGGGACAAGGACAAAAATCACCATCTCTGAATTGATGCTATTGTGAAGACATTCCCAAAAGTAAAACTTTGTCACAGGTGGCAAACATGGTGCAGACAAGTTGCATATAGCAGCATATTCAATGCCACATGAAGAAACTGTGAGCCGCTATTTTTTCCAGCCAAGGATCATTGCAGATATTGTGGCAAAATTGAATCCTCCATTCATGCCTTGGATGTAGAAGCAGAAGTCTTGTTTTCTCATGCCAAGGAGCATAAGCTTCTCAGCCCCTGCTTTAAGATTGGAATGAGTGAAATTCACCCCCATAATCTTAAATCTTCCAGGGCAAAATTACCACCTACCAAGTTCATCCCTGTTTTCTTTAAATCAGATTTCTTTATATCAATGTGTTGATCCCATCCCTAACCAATGTTGTTCAATTCAACACACTTCAATAATTTAGAACGGATTGGAGAAACCGTAATTTTGAGTGCATGGTACCTCAATCCCATTGTTTTTGGAGGGGTGGTGGTGATGGAAATCCTAGAACTTCCATAGATCTTATTACCGATATTTGTTGGCTACTCAGAGATTCAGGAAGTACATTAACTTTCAGGCTTTATTTTGAAGTTTTAAATCCAGAAAAAAAATGCGTCCTATCTCCTGATGAATGGTGATGGACATGCCTTCTGCAATTGTTGGATTTTTCTGCAAAAGACCACCATATGTTCAGCAATTATTTAATATCTAAAATTGCAGCAAAACTATCTCTATCTACTGTCACCCAACTTGCAAACAGCAGATTAAATCAGGAGATATAGGGTCTAATTTGGCTGATGAATTCAAAAGACTGAGTCTTTTTTACCTGCCCTTTTCTGCTTTCTTCTGTTGCAGCCAAATCATGGGATACAAATGACCTTTCTTGAGCATCTAAGTCAACCTTCCCTCTACTTGCTGCTGAGCGGAGCGCTGTGGCTTATCCTGAGCAAAGCACCTACCGGAAAATTGAACAACTATGAGTATAAATATGGCAGTGCACTTTCAATTCAGTGATGGCTTCAGAGAGAGAATTCTAATCTCTTACAGGGCCTTGATAAACAATTGATACAGTGGCACTGTCAAAAATGGTCCACTCTTTGTAACATAAAAGCAAGCAGATACTATCTTACAGTTCAGTTCCCTGGATTTCCAAAAGGATATTCCTTGTATATAAGAAGCCTAGAGAAAGTCTAACAAATTGATTTGGGATTAGAGAACTCTGCCTTCTGTCCTCTGAATTTCAAGAGAGAAGCATACTTGGAGAGAGAAAGACGGAGGGAGAGAGAGAGAGAGAGAGAAAGAAAAAAGAAATTTCGCATTCGCCAAGTGGCAGGTATACTATAGTTGATCATCTGCTGGCTGCCCATATTTGGTGCATAGCTACTCTTTTATTGTATGTTAAGTCATTCATGCATCCTGATTTCTCTATTTTCTGCTGTGACTACTTGTGACCCATGGGTAGCCAAGCACAACTCTATTTATGGCCTCTGAACAATGCCATATGCTTGGTTTATAAAATCAATACAATTGTAAACTGACCAAAAGCAATTGCAAATCTTCAAAACTGACAGTTGTGAATGGAGACTCTCCTTGGCATATAAAGAGCCCAATAATTGATCCATCTAAGGCATGTTCTGCACCAAAGCCTTATTCAGAAGTTCAATCCAAACAGAACATGAGTAAAGTAAGCATATAGCAAAGGGCGTGCTCCATTGTAGGGGTGTGTGTGAATTAATGCCACTTTGATTTGAATGATTTGCTTGATGCGGATGGCATCAGAGAGTTACTGTTCAACTAAAATGGTGAAATTGGGAAAATATGATTTGGGGAGTTGGTTCAATTTTTTAAAAGCACAGAAGCCCTTTTGACTTGTCAAATCGATTTGCAAGCATTCAACCCAACGGTTCTCAGCCATCAATTTGATTCAGAAAAGGTAATTCAGATGTATTTATTTATTTAATTATATTTCTATGCTGTCCAACATCCTAAGGACTCAGGGCGGCTCACAACAAAAGTAAACATGGATCAATATAAAAAAACATTTTAATTTAATTTAAAATAACTGTAGCCATCCCTACATGGGCTGACCTGATTGAAGATTGGGATACATTGGGATACATTTTCTTTGATCTGAATATCTGAATCAAAGCTTTGTAAGGACCCAAGTGGTTATGCTTGAGAATTCTATTCATTTTCAAGTAAATAAGTAAGAAACCCCCAGAGAATTTTTGCCAATCAGTTGGATGATGTTGAGGATTCATTGGAGGAGGAAAGACTGGTGTGTGTGTGTGTGTGTGTGTGTGTGTGTGTGTACCCTGGGAGTAAGCCAGAACAGCTGTACTTTCTATGCTTCTTTAAACATGTTGTAAAAGCAGAACAACTCAAGTAGCTGTCCATGGTTTTAGTGATTTTCATAGTGAACTGCCAATGAAATATAGTCCTTAGTAGAGGAACTGATTTTACACACACACACACACACACACACACACACATACACAAAGTTGAGCATTCAACTATCTTTCATGTAAAAGTAATAGAAGCTTCCCCATTGTCTAACTACCCCATGCAATAACCTTTCCCCGTGCAATATTACATCTATACTTCAGGCATTGGTATGTATTGAAATAAATTCCATTGCTAAATGCCCATGCTCTGCTATGGAACTATGTGATTGGGTTTAATAAATCAATACTTAGAGCTTGAAAATTTATGAGTACAGTGGTACCTCTACTTAAGAACTTAATTCGTTCTGTGACCAGGTTCTTAAGTAGAAACGTTCTTAAGTAGAAGCAATGTTTTCCCATAGGAATCAATTTAAAAGCAAATAATGCATGCAAACCCATTAGGAAAGAAATAAAAGCTCGGAATTTGGGTGGGAGGAGGAGGAGGAAGAAGAGGAGGAGGACAGTGGCTGCTGAGATGAGGGGAATCAAAAAAATCCAAAACTTTAAGTCTTAAAAACAAAAAAGAGGGACTCCCATACACTGCCTCCCATACACTGGCTGCTGCTGCTGCTACCTGCTGCCTCTTCCTTCCCATGCTGAAGGGCTTCCCTCTCCTCTCGCTCGCTTTGTAGCCAGTGCCTTTTCTTCGCTGTGCTGACTCCTCGGCTGCCCAGAGCGAAGGGAGCATTTCTTTTCTCTGGGCATTGGCAGAATTTTAAACACTGTCCAAGTGCCCAGAAAATGGCAGGAAACCGGCCAGGCCTTTGTGCTGCTCTCAAATTTCCTGATAAATTTTTCTGGGCTCGGGTTCTTAAGTATAAAATGGGGATGTTTGAAGATATTTGTTTGCAGCTTCCCTTGCTTGTGGCTTCATTAAATCTTTTCCCGCATTTTTTGCCTCTTTCCCCTTTAATTGGTATTATTATTATTATTGTTGTTGTTGTTGTTGTTATTAATTAATTTATTTATTAGATTTGCATGCCGTCCTTCTCCAAAGACTCATACAGTAGAAGGAACAGAACTTTAAACAGAACAATAAACAGAACTGAGGAGGAAAATGAGGGAAAAAAATCTGCCTCTGCTACCGGCATCCATTGGTATTCATGAGGCTAGTGTTCTGCCAGTGTGTGAGAGAGTTGAGGGATGTTTGGAAACTCAGACAGTATTTGCTGTGTGAGCAAGGAGACAGGAATGAGCCTGTGGCTTAGCTCAACTGTTCTGTAGTGAAGGTGCTTGCTGCTGTGAAAGCAAAAGTGAAACTGAAACTCCTCTGCTTGTGTTTTGCATTTGGATCAGATTTCTTTTCAGGTGGGGAGGGGGAGTAGAACTCCACAGCATCAGAATATGTTAATAATAATATAGGAAATACTAATGCACCAATGGTCATTTTGAAAAACCCTTTCTTAGTGAGCGCCTAGAAGGCAAGAAGAACAAGCGTGGCAAATTTCAAGTTTGTAGACTTTGCTGATCTGGAGATTTCATAATTAATGTATGAGTGTTTTTCACTTTTATATACAGTAATTTGTTTCATGACCATGTTCTCAAGTAGAAAAGTTTGTAAGAAGAAGCTATTTTTCCCATAAGAATCAATGTAAAAGCAAATAATGTGTGTGACTGGGGAAACCACAGGGAGGGTGGAGGTTTCTCCACGCCTTTTCCAGTTACAGTTTCGGATGCTCGGGTTCTTAAGTGGAAAATGATTCTTGAGAAAAGGCAAACAAACCTTGAATACCCGGTTCTTATCTAGAAATGTTTGTAAGTAAAGGCATTCTTAGGTAGAGGTAGTACTCTATATAGTTTGATCCTACCTCATGAATCAAGATGTCAGAGCCAGGGATAGAGTTATTTACAATTCTGAAAATTAAAATCAATGCTCTGAATTGAGCCTGGAAAACATCTGGCATCCAATTAACTTGCTTTAACTTACTCAAGCCTCCAGGAATCTCTCTGGGCTTCGTCTTTGCTCTCTGGAGCCAAGTTCTACCTCTTGAATCGTTCCTCAGAACACTAGATCTTTTATTCTTGGTGGTATAAAGCAGATAATGCCTTACCTCAAAAGACTAATTTGACATTTTTTAATACGACAGAAGGGAGAAGTTATTCAATATGTGGAGACCCACCCAATATATTAACTGTAATTAATTAAATCAACTTTAAATAAACAGCATCAATTTGGGTCCCTATGGAACACAGACATATCTTGATTGAGGCTCAGCCCATTATTTACAATGTTGCTCCCTATATGATTTTCAGAGAGCAAAGATGATGCATTGACTGGAAAAGATCACACCCATCTTTGAGTATCCTCTAGGCAGAGAGGAAGGATATAGATCAAATGAAGCAAAGTGGCCCTCGGCTTGGTACTGGGAACATTTTAAAAAAAAGTTCTTGTGCTGTAAGAGTGCTTGTGTTTCATTGTTCCTGGTGCTTTCTTCCTACCATTTCATTTTGATGCTGTCTTAACAGGGAGATTGTTATTCCGTTGTATAGAGCACTGCTGAAAACACATTTGGAATACTGTGTTCAGTTCTGCAGACCTCACCTACAAAAAGATATTGATAAAATTTAACGGGTCCAAAGACGGGTTACAAGAATGGTGGAAGGTCTTAAGCATCAAACTTATCAGGAAAGTCTTAATGAACTCAATCTGTATTGTCTGGAGGACAGAAGGGAACGGCGGGACATGATTGAAACATTTAAATATGTTAAATGGTTAAATAAGGTTCAGAAGGGAAGTGTTTTTAATAGGAAAGTGAACTCAAGAACAAGGGGGCACAATTTGAGGTTAGTTGGGGGGAAAATCAGAAGCAACATGAGAAAATATTATTTTACTGAAAGAGTAGTAGATGCTTGGAACAAAATTCCAGCAGACGTGATTAGATTAGATTAGATTTATTGGATTTATATGCCTCCCCTCTCCGCAGACGTGGTTGGTAAATCCGCAGTAACTGAATTTAAGCATGCCTGGGATAAACATATATCCATCCTAAGATAAAATACAGGAATTAGTATAAGGGCAGACTAGATGGAACATGAGGTCTTTTCCTGCTGTCAATCTTCTATGTTTCATCTCCAGAAAAATTTTCCTCTTTCCTTGAGTCTCTCATTTGCTCATTCATTCATTCATTCATTCATTCATTCATTCATTCATTCATTCGCTTTCACCCTATGATGAAATTTCTACTTAGACACAGACTCAGCCATTTGGTGAAGGTTTGCTTGTTTCTTTTTAAAGTGGATTTTCAGTTTGTGACATGACCTCATTTTCAGCCAAACAACAGCTCTCCTGATGAAGAGGAACTACTAAAGATAGACAGTACGGAGGCTCTTTTCAATTCATTCTGGAAGTTCTCTTACTTGAATTTCTTTTCAAAATTAAGTAATCATGATCACTAGAAACCCACAATTAATTTAATTTAATTTGACTTCTATGCCGCCCAATCCCAGTGGGACTCAGGGCGGCTTGCAACGATAAATAGAACATACAATAAACAGTCAAATAATGAGTAATAAGAAGATTTTAAAAAAAGGACCACACCTGTATTCTGGCAAGCAAACATCTAGAGGCTTTTCAGCTGGAATGCTGAAATGCCTGTCTCTTGCTCCTCGCTCTTCTTGACCGGCTTTTGCTCACCCTCTAGAGCAGTGTTTCCCAACCTTGGCAACTTGAAGTCCAAATATCTTCAAGTTGCCAAGTTTGGGAAACACTGCTCTAGACAGGTAGTGAAATATGACACAAAGGCAGCCTGGTTGGGATTAGCCCAGGATACAGCCTTTAGGAGGATCCTTCCTTGTTCAACTTTTCAGTGCCTGTCTACGTGGAGAACCCAAAGTCTCTCCTCTTGTGGTGGTAAATGCAGCGGCAGCATCTTAAGGTCAGAGAAAGTTTCTCTGGCAGTTCGAACCCCTAGCGCTGTGTAGCGGAGTCAGCTCCCATTACTTGTCCCAGCTCCTGCCAACCTAGCAATAAAATATGCAAATAGGAAAATAGGGGCCACCTTGGTGGGAAGGTAACAGCGTTCTGTGCACCTTCGGCGTTTAGTCAAGCTGGCCACATGACCATGGAGATGTCTTTGGAAGTGCTGGCTCTTCAGCTTTGAAACAGAGATGAGCACTGCCCCCTAGAGTCGGGGATGACCAGCAAATATGTGCAAGGAGAACTGTTATGTCCGCAGTTAATTAAAAGGAATTGTATCTAGGTAAATTTCTAATAGTTGTTGTTAAGCAGAAATCATCAGAAGTAATGTAAACTGTTTACCTGTTTCCTATTGGTTGTTGTATTTGGCGCCAAGATCGGATAGCTGTCAGCCGTGGCTTGTTGCTGGGCTAAATGTTATAAATAGGACGGCTTCTGGTCTTACGCGTCTTCTGCTGTGAGCGTGCCTAAGCGAAAGTGTTACAGCCCCTTGTTAACCTCCTGCTGTGAATAAAAGAAGAAATAGAAAGAAATTGTGTATTGCACTTATCTGAGTGGCGACGAGGGTCTAGAGGTGATTTTTTCCCCCACAAAAAATCATAATGTCGACCCCATCGATCATCCAACCTCCTGAGCTTTTTGACCCCGAGAGGTCAACTTGGACTGCCTATATGGCAAAATTCGAAATATTCCTTGAAGCAGCAGGAATGAAGGATGCTGAGGACGGTAGAAAACGAGCCCTGTTTCTTAATTACTGTGGCTCTCAAATTTTTGATCTAGCGGGCACCTTGACTGATCCTGAGCCCGCTAACTCCGTGCCATGGAACACGTTGAGAGAGAAATTGGCATCTCATTTTAAACTCACGAAGCCTGCGAGGGTTTACCGGCATCAGTTATCCCGCACAGCCCAGGCTGAAGGAGAGACTATCAACCAATTTGCTACTCGTCTTAGGACAATTTTAGCAAAATGCCAATTCGAGAATCCTGAAGCTAGATTAACGGATGCCATCATTTTTGGCATGCGAAATGTCACAATTCGGAACAAACTGCTGGCAGCGGAGGATTCAACCCTACAGGATGTCATCAAAGCTGCTCAAACAGCTGAAGTAGCCGAAGCCGCTGCAGCTGACCTAAAATCCAATGACAAGCTGCCAACGGTTTGTAAAATTTCTGACTCTCATCGCACCCCAGGGAATCATCCCCACGACTACCATCCTCAAGACCTCGACACCTATGAAGATTACTGCTGTCGAATACGAGGACTACCAGCGAGGCAGCCCCGTCAACCGTTCCAGCCCTGTGTCGGATGCCGCGGCCAGCACCCGAGATCCCGATGCCCCTTCAAGGATGCCTTCTGCCGCCGATGCGACAAGCGTGGCCACATTGCCGCCGTCTGCGAGGCCACTCTACCGGATGACCTCTCTGGCAACCAAGAATTACTACCCACCTTTTCTTCCCAGTGCTATTATCGCCCCTTCAGGCAGCAAGGCAGAGGAAGCAGACGTCCGTGGATCCCCCGAGGTAATAAAACATACACCGACTGTGGCACCTATTTCTCCCCCCCCCAATAAAATTGTTGTCCCGCTCCTCCTAAATCACCTGCCTTGCCACATGGAACTTGACACTGGCTCAAAGTTCACTTTAATGCCGTGGCATAAATTGCGGCTCTATGTGCCAGCCTTGTCTCGAGACTCTTTACAGCCATTGGACATTGCAATTAATGACTTTCAGGGACACCCTATTCAGGTATTGGGGAGAACTAGAATACCTGTCACTTTTAAAAATGTCCACCATGTGTTACCAATTTTAGTTGTTGAAGGGGCAAATCGTTCCCTGTTGGGACTGGATTGGATGGCTCCCTTGGGGTTGGCTGTCACTGGCCTCCACAAGATCACCACCTGGGGGGCGCCTAATTTCATCCACGAATTTCCAGAGGTATTTCAAGAGGGGTTGGGTACGTACAAGGGTCCTCCTATTTCCTTTTCATTGGATCCTACTGTCCCTCCCCTTCATTTAAAACCACGGAGAGTACCGCTGCCTTTATTAGAGAAGCTGGATGCACAATTACAGAAACTGCAAGTCCAAGGCATCCTAGTCCCTGTTGAACATGCCCCTTGGGAGACCCCTATCGTGACCCCATTGAAGCCAGACAGCTCACTCAGAGTATGTGCAGATTATAAATCGACCCTTAACAAAGCGTTGCAGCATAACTCTTACCCCATACCAGTTGTACAGCAGTTGCTGCATACCCTAGGGGCTGGGAAATTGTTTGCAAGGCTGGACCTTGCCCAAGCATATCAGCAATTAACCGTGGATGATGCCACAGCATTGGCACAGACAATTGTTATGTACCGGGGTGCCTTTAAGTGTACACGTTTACAATTCGGGGTCAGTGTGGCTCCTGGTATTTTCCGAAGGTTGATGGAAAGACTGCTAAGTGGGCTTAAAGGGGTAGTCCCCTATTTTGATGACATCCTAATTTGTGGGGACACCCCTGGGCAGTTGCATGGCAGAATTAGACAAGTACTTTCTCGTCTACGGGATAAGGGCTTGAGACTTAAGCCTGAGAAATGTGTTTGGAAAACACCATCTGTTGATTTTTTGGGGTTCCGCATAGATGCACAGGGGATCCACCCCACTGACGATAAAATTAAGGCCATCAAGGATGCACCAGCCCCCACATGTAAAGCAGAGCTGCAAGCTTTCTTGGGGCTATTAAATTTTTATTCCGTCTTTTTGAGGCAAAAGGCATCCGCAGCTGAGCCACTTCATCGCCTCCTCCACAAGGGGGCAGCTTGGGAATGGGGTGAAAAACAACAGCTAGCTTTCACAGCTGTCAAAAATCTTTTGACATCGAATAGTGTTGTTATTCAATACAGCTCGACCCTACCACTTAGACTCACATGCGATGCTTCACCATACGGTGTGGGTGGGGTACTCGCCCATGTATTCCCTAACGGTCAAGAAGCCCCAGTGGCTTATTTCTCAAGGACGTTATCTATGGCCGAACGGAACTATGCCCAGATTGACAGGGAGGCATTGGCACTAGTGGCTGGGGTGAAGAAATTTCACCACTATTTATTAGGACGCCCTTTCCAATTGGTTACTGACCACAAACCTCTCTTAGGTCTGCTAGCCACTGGTCGCCCTACTCCTCCATTTATGTCCCCTCGAATGTCTAGGTGGGCAATATTCTTAGCTGGGTATGATTATGTCCTCATTCATAAAGGAGGCTCAATGATAAACCATGCAGATGGACTTAGCCGCTGCCCCTTAGGTCAGAGGGTAGAGGACCCAGCCCCTGCAGCTGATGTCCTCCTCATAGATTTAAATACTGACCCATTGGTTACAGCCAAAGAAGTGGCTATTGAAACAAAGAAGGATCCTACCTTACACAGGGTGCTACAATATATTTTAAAAGGATGGCCACCAAATGGAGAAGACCCAGGGGTGGGGGATTACAAAGCTAAATGTTTGGAACTGTCAGTCATGCATGATTGTATTCTGTGGGGTGACAGAGTGGTCATTCCCACTGCTTTAAGGCCACAGGTCATGAAGATGTTACATCTGGGTCACCAGGGAGTGGTCAGGATGAAAGCCCTGGCCAGAGGCTATGTATGGTGGCCTGGATTAGATAAAACAATTGAGGATTGGGTTGCCACTTGCGCACAGTGTCAAGAAACAAGACCAAATCCACCAAAAACCACCCCTGCACAGTGGGACATGCCCCAAAGTCCATGGTCAAGAGCACACATAGACCTGGCAGGACCGGTAGGCAACCAGATGTTTCTCATTATAGTGGATGCATACTCTAAGTGGTTAGACATTATTTTGTTGGGGTCCACTACTTCCACTGCTGTTATAACCGCTTTAAGAAAATTATTTTCAATGCATGGGTGTCCAGACGTTCTAGTGTCGGACAATGGACCCCAGTTCACTTCAAGGCAGTTTGAGGTATTCTTGGCACATCTAGGGGTCAGACATGCTTTAACATTGCCCCACGCAGCATGGTCTAATGGGATGGCGGAAAGATATGTCCGTGTGGCCAAAGAGGCCATTAAAAGGTCATCACCAGGGGAGATGCAAGAGAGGCTGGACACCTTTCTCCTTACTCAACATATTACACCCAGTTTGACTACTAACAAGAGTCCAGCCGAGCTGCTTATGGGGAGGAAGTTGAGGTCTCCCCTGGACAGACTGCACCCCTCTTTTGTACAATTCAAAAATGTAAATATGTCTATTCCAGAAAGGGCAATGTGCATAGGTCAATCAGTATTTGTTAAAAATTTTGACAGGGGCCAACAATGGTAACGTGGCACGGTGACCGAACAATCTGGCCCAAAGACTTACATGGTCAAGTTAACTGATGGACGCCTGTGGAAACGACACATAGATCACATAAGGGGGAGACAGGAGACAGCCAGTTTGAAACAAAATGGGAATAACAATAATAATGGGGCTTCTACTCCTTCACTCCCCGCAGGGAGTTATAACAGGCCGGGCAGAAACCAGGAACAAATAGACTGGGACTTACCTGGGCACACTGACCTCTCCAGCACTGCCCCTGCTCTACCGCATGTCAGTTGTGGAGAATCATCTGCATCAGGACATGAGGAACCCTTCTCTTCCGTAGACACCCAAGTATCCCATGATCCTCGCCGATCAGAAAGGACACCCAGAAGACCTGCCCGGTTGGATGATTATATTACTTATTTGTCAGAATAAATCGGTAACAAAATACTAACCAGAAGGGGGAGGGGTGTTATGTCCGCAGTTAATTAAAAGGAATTGTATCTAGATAAATTTCTAATAGTTGTTGTTAAGCAGAAATCATCAGAAGTCATGTAAACTGTTTACCTGTTTCCTATTGGTTGTTGTATTTGGCGCCAAGATCGGATAGCTGTCAGCCGCGGCTTGTTGCTGGGCTAAATGTTATAAATAGGACGGCTTCTGGTCTTACGCGTCTTCTGCAGAGAGCGCGCCTAAGCGAAAGTGTTACAGCCGCTTGTTAACCTCCTGCTGTGAATAAAAGAAGAAATAGAAAGAAATTGTGTATTGCACTTATCACAAGAACCTTTACCTTTACCTACATACGTACATAACTACTACCTACCTATCTACCTACCTACTTACCTACATACCTACACACACACACAAGTCAGTCTTTCCTATGTTTTTCTGTTGAGTCATCTGGTATACCCAAGTATACCAGATTCCAGGTGCTGAAATGATATTTTCAAACTTACATTTTTGCTGATACATAAATAAACAAACAAACAAACAAACAAATAAATAAATAAATAAATATGGTATGTCTATATGTCTGTCTGTCTGTATGTATGCATGCATGTGTGTATAAACACACACACACAGGGGGAGAAAGAGAGAAAGAGAGAAAGAGAAAGAGGAGGAAGAGAAAGAGAAACAGAAACAGAAAGAAAGAGAGAGAATTTGCACATACAAAAGGGTTTGGTTCTGAATCCAATGCCATGGCTGCAATTTTGCTGATTTTGATCCCCTTGTTTGATTGTTCATGACCTCCCTACAGTTCTCTTAAACAAATTCAGCTATTGATGGACAGGAGTTCCTTCTTGTTTTTATGGGAGATTTACGCTTAAGGCAAAAATACTGGCGACTCAGGTGATACCCTTTTCTGAGCAGTTTGGAAGCCCAACTGAATTGATATGACCATTTGAATCCCATGGAGTTAATTTGCTAATTTGAAATGAATTGTTTTTGATCCATTTAATTGAATTGAATTGACAGTTCTGTTCAGAACACTCCAATCCACACAATTGTATGACTGCCTTGCCTGTTGAATGATAATCTCACTGTTAGCACTAAATCTGAGTTGAAGTCTTAGCCACTAGTCCTTGCATGGAGCTGTTTTATTTATGCTGTTTGGAACACAATGAGACCATTGTGAGCATAAGTGGATTCCTATGGCTTTGTTTGCCTCCCTTTCTGTTGTGATTCAGCCTGAGGCTCCTCAGGGACCGGCTGCGTCTCTGCTGGATCCAGGCCCGGAGGAGGAGGACAGTGAACAGGAGGGGGAGGACCAGGCAGACGGGGGAGAGGAAAGTCAGGAAGAGGATGAGGGGGAGCAGCCTGAGAGCCCCGGGGGGGGGGCTCTCACCAGCCAGTAGCCTGGCCTCATTGGATGAGGAAGCACAGGCTATAATTGACATGAGACAGAGATGTGCAGCTCAGAGACGGGACCAATTAGAAAGGTATTGGCATCATTGAATTGGCAACAGCTGGGTTTGGGTGTGGTTCTCCTCATCAGGGTTTAAAAGGCAGGCAAGCCCTTTTAGCCATGTGGAGAGTTATCAACTGGGAGTTCTGTGAACCTGCTTTGCTTCTCGGCGTCTCTGATCTTGGCTTGTGGTCTAAAAGACTGGAAGACTTGGGGGAGGCGTATGTTTGTTATCTCCAGCATTGTTTTTGACAGCAAGAATCCTGTTTTACTTCATGGCCTTCGTGAAACATCTTTGAAGTTTCAGCGTGTTCCTGTTTGTAAGGACATTTTCTGTTACTTGTGTTTGCTTTGAATTCTATAAACTGCCTTTGATTTTTACCAGTGTGTCTGGATTCTCTTTTTGGGTTGGTGTTTGCTGGAGGGACCCAGACAGAACACTTTCCATTGAACGTCACCAGTTAACAGGAAATGTTAACTTATTGTTCCCTTTATCTAAAAAAGAACAATGGGTAGGAGGGGCATGTGAAGTTTAAGACATGGTTAGATTGGCAGATTTAGCTTCCTAT
This sequence comes from Erythrolamprus reginae, assembly GCF_031021105.1. NCBI lineage: Eukaryota > Metazoa > Chordata > Lepidosauria > Squamata > Dipsadidae > Erythrolamprus > Erythrolamprus reginae. The sequence continues at coordinate 184,715,393 of NC_091950.1, forward strand.
CAAAATTCAGTCTGTTTTGGTACAAATATTTTGCATGGGTTTCTTCAAACTGATTGGTGCTAAACCCAAGTCCAAAATAAAGGCTTCTTTTAGACTTGAGTTTAGCACTATTCCAGAATAGAATTAAATATGTTTCAAAAACCACTGTGAATCATCTTTTATTTCAGAAGAACATTCTCCTGCTTCATTCTGTAGACTCCTAATACCACTGCTGGCCAACAGTTATTCAGGCTGATGTACAGTACATCTGCCAGCTAATTATCAGGTGGAAGCCATGTGAAAGAATTGTACTCTTCAACTGCACCAGTCTAAGTAGCCAAGAGTCATGAACTGGTCCCATTCTTTAGGAAACACCTGCCTGAATCACTGAGAAAATGGTTGGCGAAGTGTGTCAAATTGCATCCCAGAGAAAATGTGGGGTGGGGAGAACTCTCCCTGAACACTGATAAAGGTGATTTAAGGTTGCCTCAGAGATGGGCTGGGAATCATACGGCTGCAATGTTGTGAGATCACAGCAGGGGAGAAAAAGAGGTTGCTGGGACCCATTTGTGCCGATGCAAGTGAGAAAAGGCTCTTAAGAGAGAGTTGTGAAATTTGTAAAATCTTTACAAAATTTTTACAGAACATAATGCCCATCATATTTCATTTTTGTTCATGTGGATCTAGGCTGGGAGTTTGATGTTCAGCAGCAAATAATAATGATAATGATGATGATGATGATGATGATGATAATAATAATAATAATAATAATAATAATAATAATAATAATAATAATAATAATAATAATAATAATAATTTGCAAGTGAAGCAGACAGTGGAAGAAGAGAAGCATGCATTAGCTGACTATGTGAAGGGGAGCAAAGAGTCAGCGTTGATGGAGGTCAACAATAGGAAGCTTCTTAAGGTGAAGCAAACTAAGGACCAGTAAAGAAAAACTGTAACTCAATGTCGTATGGACAGCTGGCAGAACAAAGCATTGCATGGCCAGTTCTTGGAGAAGATTGAAGGCAAAGTGGATAAAGAAAAGACCTGGTCATGGCTTACAAGTGGAACACTCAAAAAGGAGACAGAAGGACTAATACTGGCGACACAAGAAAAGGCCATTAGAACAAATGCTGTCAAAGCCAGAATTGAAAAATCAACAGACGATCCAAAGTGCAGACTCTGTAAAGAAACAGATGAAACAATCGATCACATACTCAGCTGCTGCAAAAAGATCGCACAGACTGACTACAAGCATAGACATGATGCTGTGGCACAGATGATCCACTGGAACGTGTGCCAGAACTACCATTTACCAGTGGCAAAGAACTGGTGGGATCATAAGCCCGAAAAAGTAGTCGAAAATGAGCAAGCAAAACTACTGTGGGACTTCCGACTTCAGACTGACCGAATTCTGAAGCATAACACACCAGACATAATTGGGAAAGGCCCGACTGGTGATGAAATATGAAATCCAGCATAATGATCTTGTTTGCTGTGTTGCATTGACATAATAATAATAATAATAATAATAATAATAATAATAATAATAATAATAATAATAATAATATGTCAATGCAACACAGAAAACGAGATCACTATGCTGGATTTCATATTTCATCACCAGTCGGGCCCTTCCCAATTATTATTATTATTATTATTATTATTATTATTATTATTATTATTATTATTATTATTTATTAGATTTGTATGCCACCCCTCTCCAAAGACTTAGACTTAGATTTAGAGAGTCAGCATTTCCTCCTGTTACAAAAAATACTTACTGATGCTGTAATTACTAGAATGATGCATCCCAGAGCAGAGCTCCATGAGTATAAATTGCAAAGCATTCCTGGATGGCAACCAAAGGATAGGTCTTCTTTTTGTTGGCTTTTGTTGGCTTTCAACCTCTGACACTAAGCTGCCTAGTAAGGCAAAGGGAAATCATCAAAACCATTAAAAAGTGAAAGTTGGAATATTTCAGACATGGGATGCAACACCCAGAAGAAAATGGCATACTTCACTTAATCCTCCAGGGACAGATCAAAGGCAAATGAGGTCCAGGTTGAAGAAGAACATCACGGCTTCAAAATCTAAGGGACTCATTTGGACAAACGTCAGTAGTGCCTTTTTGTGTGGATGTTGATAAAAATAGGATGACCAACATGATCGCCAATGTCCAATGACGGATATGGCAAGAAGATTGTCATATTGTTTGGTGAACGATACTTTATATTGGGGTGGACACTTCCATTCTTCCAAGAGTTTGGCCAGTAGCAATACAGTTGTGCTCCCAAATATTTAATCTGTTTTAACTCATAAGATATGTGGCCTTCCATAATAAAGGGGAAAAAATTTTCACTCAGAAATCTTTATACTTTTTCCTATTCTTTTTTGTGTTTTCCTTTAATTATCAATGTGTTGATCTTCCTCCAGCTAATAGGTAAAGAGGGCTTGCTTATTCTGTCATGTGGAAGTGAGAGAAAATGAATGTTTCCCTGTTCAGGAGCAGTAATATTCTATGTAGCAGTCAATGTCAAAGGTCACCATTTCCACCTAATGCAAAACAGAATAACACTGACTCTCATTGTTCAGAGAAAGTCACCATATTGTCTTACTTTCTGAGAGGCCCTATCAACCCCAACTCTCACTCTTTTTCTCCAAACCACTCTGATCAGAATTTTATAGGTCACTTAAAGCAACGCACAATTGTTCCACAGACAATGCTGATGTCATTAAGTGTCTTTTGTTGTCAAGAGTTCAGGGATAGGTACAACTGCGTGATTAAAAGAGGATAGAAAGAGAGCCTACTTCACTCTTATAAAGAGTATAAACAACCACTTGGTGGTCAGAGTGATAGAAACATTATCAGCAGAGCACAGACGGCTAGGCTTCTACTCAGAATACAGAAATCAGAAGAATCTGGAGAAAATAAATGATGATCTTCATTGCCATTTAGGTAACACTTGAACTGGCTTGGACAAAACAAGTCAGACATGAAACCTGGGATGGGTACAGCCTCCTTTCTGGAACAATAGAATGGCAGCAATCATGCCACAGATAAACTATATCAAAGCTCATTTATGAGACAGAAGAAGGTTCTAGTGGAGGTGGAAGAATATCGCTTTCGCATCCTTGGGAATATTATTTGTCAGAACTTCACTTGACTTTGTAGACAAAAAGGGTGGAATCGTGTAATTTTGTCTAGAAGAGTCTGTAGTTCTTTCCTTTGGCTTGCAACCCCTGGAACATCTGGAAATTCAACCAATAATGCCTCATAAATAATGCTACCAGTGAACTACCAATATATGAAAATTATCCAAGTCACTCAGCTTGTTATTTATGCATCCTGTTTAGTTGTTAAGACATCAGTAACTTACCTGCATATGTCCAGTGTAGTATCTTTTCCCATATTATTCTTATGGCCCATTATTTTAAAACCCACTTTCAGATCAGTCTCAATCTTGTCAGATAAAACATATTCCTTTTCCATAATATTTTACCGTATTTTACAGGCATTATATCTATAATGATAGACATTTTTAAGAATAACATCTGGATCAATTGCTCATAAATATCCTCCGATAGTTCCAATGCTAAAATATTTTGCTCCATTCTTTTCCTTTAATTGTAATCTTAGGTTCTTCTGGTTCCCTAAAGCATCCAACACTCAAATTTCCATCTTACCACATTTTCTTTTAATAATCCAAAACAACAGCTTTTTCCCCAAGAGAAACATTCTTATAATTAATTTCAAAATCTTATTTCAAATCCATCTGGACCATTGATAACTTTCCAGAATCAATGTTCTAATCACCTTTTTGCTATTTATTTTTAAAATAAGTGGTTTTTTTTTTTAAAAAAAACCTTATATTTAAAACTTCCTTCATTAAGGAAAATCGTTCACTGCATGTTATCAACCTTGTCTTAATAGCTGAAAAGCAGCTAATAAGAAATTTCCAAAAGTGATTAAGAAATTAAGTTTGGCAGGACTTTATGTTCATAAGGGTACTTTGTGGCTGTGAGCTTGGTGGAAATCCATCACTCTGCTTGTTTATAGAAATCTCAATTCTTGCAGTTGACTCAAGAGGAGCAGTTATCTGAGTGCAACAATCTCACAATTTCTTTTTTTATCCCGAGACACTTTGCTGGCCAGAAAATCTAGCCACTGATCTTATCGCATTGCCATTTTTTGGCCCAATGGAGACTTCCGGTTCACTACAATCAACACCGGAAGTTCACTCCTCATCACCACCCAAAAATAAATAAATATTTACAATGTAGCCAATGTAGCCACATATTTATTTGTTTGTTTGTTTGTTTATTTATTTATTTATTTATTTATTTATTTATTTATTTATTTATTTATTTATTTATTTATTTATTTATTTATTTATTTATTTATTTATTTATTTATTTATTTATTTATTTATTTATTTATTTATTTATTTATTTATTTATTTATTTATTTATTTATTTAGTCCAATACATAATACACATTGAAGAGAATAGATATGTAGTAATATAAATAAAGAAAAGAATAGAAGAAAAGAAAAGCCCTTCATGGCACTGGACCAGAATATCTCCGAGACCGCCTGCTGCCGCACGAATCCCAGCGACCGATTAGGTCCCACAGAGTGGGCCTTCTCCGGGTACCGTCAACTAAACAATGTCGGTTGGCAGGCCCCAGGGGAAGAGCCTTCTCTGTGGCGGCCCCGGCCCTCTGGAACCAACTCCCCCCAGAGATTAGAACTGCCCCTACTCTCCTTGCCTTTCGTAAGCTCCTTAAGACCCACCTGTGTCGTCAGGCATTGTTGTGATTCCGTCTGAGGCCCCTCAGGGAATGGCTGATCCTCTGCCGGCTTCCTGCTCAGTGGGGGACGATGAGGAACAGGAGGTTCAGGCAGACGGGGAGGAGGAATCTCAGGCTGAGGGAGAGGGAGGACAGCCAGAGTCCCCCGAGGGGGAGCTCTCCCCAGCAAGCAGCCTGTATTCCTTAGATGAAAATGCACAAGCAATCATCGATCTCCGGCAGAGAAGAGCAACACAACGAAGGGGACAATTAGCCAGGTACTTTCAGCACTAAAGAGGCAACAGCTGGGTTTGGGTGTGGTGCTCTCTGGAAAGGCTGAAAAGGCAGACCCACCCTTCCTGGCTTGTAGAGTATTATCTTTGGGAGTCCTGGGACCTGGCTGTGATCTTTGGCGTCTTGGAATTCTGGTTTGTGACTTTGAATACTGAAACCTTGGGGGAAAAAAGTGTGGGTCTTATTCTCTACAGTGGTGGGTGTGCCAGCAAGAAGTCTGCTGTATTGTCTGGCCATCAGGACTCTGCTGTGAAGTCTCATAGCCTGCCTGTTGGGAAGAACAGGTTTTTCTCTGTGTTTATTTTTCAAACTATAAAGTGCCTTTGTTTGTACCAGCGTGTCTGGCTGTTTTTTCCAGTTGGTGTTGAAGTCTGGGGGCACCCAGACAGAACAGGCATGGGGGAACTGAGACATCTCCCCCGGGCATATACAATTTATGAATGGTATGTGTGTATGTATGTGTGTTTAGAAAATGGGTTTTTTTAAATGTTTTTAGCAGTAATTTAGATTTGTTGTAAATTGTTTTTTTCACTTTGTTGTGAGCCGCCCCGAGTCTGTGGAGAGGGGCGGCATACAAATCTAAATAAATGAAAATGAATGAATGAAATATAAAAGTATAGGTGAACATATTTGAAAGGAAGAAAAGATAAATGAGATAAGGAGAGATAATTGGACAGGGGACGGAAGGCACACTGATGCACTTATGCACGCCCCTTACTGACCTCTAAGGAACCTGGAGAGGTCAATCGTGGATAGTCTAAGGGAAAAATGTTGGGGGTTAGGGGTTGGCACTACTGAGTCAGGTAATGAGTTCCACGCTTCGACAACTCGGTTGCTGAAGTCATATTTTTTACAGTCAAGTTTGGAGCGGTTAATATTAAGTTTGAATCTGTTGCGTGCTCTTGTGTTGTTGCTGTTGAAGCTGAAGTAGTCATTGACAGGTAGAACATTGCAGCATATGATCTCTTGGGCAATACTTAGATCGTGATTTAGGCATCGTAGCTCTAAGCTTTCAAGAACTAGGATTGATAGTCTGCTTTCGTAGGGTATTCTGTTTCGAGTGGAGGAGTGAATGGCTCTTCTGGTGAAGTATCTTTGGACATTTTCAAGGGTGTTGATGTCCGAGATGTGGTATGGGTTCCAGACAGATGAACCGTATTCAAGGATGGGTCTGGCAAAAGCTTTGTAGGCTCTGGTGAGTAGTGTGAGATTGCCAGAGCAGAAGCTACATAGGATCAGGTTAACAATTCTAGAAGCCTTTTTGGCAATATTGTTGCAGTGGGCTTTGGCACTTAGATAATTTGATATTAGTATTCCAAGGTCTTTTACTGAGTGGGGGGTTGGCTGTGATATTTTGTTTGTTCAGTTTGTATATGAGGTTCGGATATTCTTTGTGTCCATTGGTGTTCTTCTGCTCTCTGCTCCAGTGCTTACTTTTGTCGTTTTTTCTGTGCTGAGGGCACTTACTCTGATCAAGCACTAGGAAATCAGTTCCTAATGTTGTTGTTTTGTAAGAATGCTTTGGGGCCAAGGGGAACCCACGTACTTCCTTTGAAATAAATACAGTATTAGGAGCTTCTGCTTGGCTTTGTAGCAGGGCAGCTTCCTGTTATTATGACTTTAATCAAAAGCTTCTGAAACAGAAAACTGAAGCAGAAAGTCTGGTTGGTACCAAAAAAGGAAAATGATTTGGTGGGCACGCTGCAATCTTCAGGATCAGAAACATCAACCCTCAAAGCACCAATTGGATGTGGTAGCTGTTTGCTCATTTGACAACGTCTAGCTGGTTGCAGGCAGCCATACATTCCCCAGTGTGCGGTTTTCCTGAAGCTCCAAGCTGACAGCTCTGCGTTTGGAAATGCTGCGTGAGTTCATTTAGCTTGAGCTGCCTGAGAAATTAAATCCATTCAACATAATCTTAAATCCTTCAAATGAAGGGAAAGTTTTGCGAGCAATCATGTTTGTTAGCTGTATTATTAAACAGCCCTCTTTCGTTTGCGTCCTGCGTTATCTCCGCAGCTTCGGGAAGCAAATTCAATTTGGCTAGTAGCAATGTCTCCTTGAAAAGTTTTAAGAGAACTTTAAGAGTATCTAAGTTCAAGGAGTGAATGTGTTACAAGTCAACACCGAATGTGACTCCAACTGCACAAGGCATTATCGGCAAATCAAAATCATTCACACATTTCAAGTGAATATTTTATTTTTAATCCTGATTCAGATATTTTGGCAGGATTACAGGAGTTATCCATAATTCAGAATACATAACAAGGAATTTTGCAAAGAGCAAGGCCATGTTATACTTCAGAAGGCCTTGTCAAATGATAGTGCTAAACTCCTGCCATTCTTTTCCCTTCAAAGCCCTCTGGAACATACCCCGTTGACCCTGAAGAACACTAAATAAGGAACTTGGTGTGGGCCAGATTGCCATCAGTGGTGGCTCTTTTAAAAATAAATTTTGTGAGAACAATTCCTTTCACTCATTCTTGTCTCAACTTTTAAGTCCTTCACTGTCTATTCGTTGAACTGCTGCAAATCATAAAAGGAACCCGTATGTTGGCATACAAACTCAGCACAGGAAAGCTAACTTTGTGGAAAGTAGCCTGGTGAAATTTTGGGCCACATATATAACGTAGATTGAAGTTTATCAATTCCATGCCCTAGGATGGATTCTGACCTACTCCTCTCAGATTGAGCTGTAGAGTGGTGCTTCTAATTTCTCCAATACCTAAGATTACTTCTGAATCATCATCTTTCAATCTGATGGAAAAGAAATAGTCTTCATTTTTATGCTAAGGAATGATATGTTATTGGAACTCTTCTGTGAGGATTCTGAAGCTTACTGTTGTTACAAGATAGACAAGGAGACGATGGAAAAGAAAGCCTCTGTACTATTATTTTCTACACATTGCAGTTTTCCTGGGTCCCTATTCTTCACTTAAATTATTAGGGAGACATTTAGAGAGTTTACAAAAATCTTTTTCAGTTCAGACCGGGCACTAACAAGGAGGAGGGGGAGGAGGAGGAAGAGTAGTAGAAGTACTACTACTACTACTATTAGTAGTAGTGGGGGAGGAAGAGTAGTAGAGGTACTACTACTACTACTAGTAGTAGTAGTAGTGGAGGGGGGGAGGGGGGAGGAGCAGGAGCAGGAGATCACATGGCCCCTACAGGACACAGCAATTATCATAAATACGAACAAGTTGTCAGGCATTTGAATTTTGATCCTGTGACTGTGGAGATGCTGCAATGGCCGTAAGTATGAAAAATTGTCATAAGTGACTTTTTTCAGCGCCATTGTAACTAAATGAAGTGTTCTAAGTTGAGGACTACCTGTAGAAGGCAAGGAACCTTGACCAAAATTATCAATGAAATTACACCTAAAGATGTTTGAGGGGTAAGCTGTCAGACACAATACATAAATAAATTTACAAGAACAATAAAAAGCTGACCAACAAACCTCCTGCATTATAACAATACATTGTTTTCCAAGCCTCCAAAGCAACTGAATAATGGGCAGCATAACATTCTTCAGGTCAGATAAATTAATACACATGTATTTAACCAAGAGCAAATCACATAATGCGCCTACATTGTCACCCAACAATGATAAATATAAAACTGACCCACTGTCAAGGTATACATACAACAAAAATAAAATCACAATAAAAAGCGAAAGCCAAGAATATGAAAATCAAATGATGAATACAAAAATAAAACAATAAGTAGACAAGTAGAAACCATCTCAAAAGGATTCAGAATTCAGTGGAAGAAGGAAAAACATTCAGGGCAAGGTTAAAAGCCTATTTCGTATTTGTGCTGTTCCACAGAAAGGCATGAATTTCATGAATAAAGCTTTTGGTTTGTTTAATATATACCTTTGAATAAATCTTTGGTGATCTATCTATTCTTACTTCCTCACTTTGAGGTTAGATTTAGTGTAGTGTAAGTTGGACCATAGGACTTCAGGAAAGTAGCAGTGATTAAGTCATCAGAGGGTTTGGGGAATGAGGTTTTTATTTTTATTTTTGTAAGAATCAGTTGAGAAAAGTTAGGATGTTTAAGGCAAAATAGGCATCAGTTGTCCTTCCAAAGATGCTTTTTAAAAACTGGACCTTCGGGTTTTTCTTTGAAGACATTTCACTTCTCGTCCAAGAAACTTCTTCAGCTTCAGCCCTCTTTCAAAGAGGAGGTGGGATACAGGCTACATTCTTGGGGTGCGGGTGGGGAACCTGCAAAGATAGTTGCTGTTAAGGTTTGTTGAAAAATCAAAACCAGAAGCACACACAGATGACTGATTCAATCATAAACCTCTTTATAAACATAATAATATATATATTTACAATACCACAAGTAGAATTCTTCTTCAATCAGTTACAGGTAAACACAAGCAGCAGAGTTAGTTTCATGTCATCAGAGCAGACAAGCACAGAGTACAGAGTGCAGAATGGAAGTGAGCCATACCCAGCCTTAAGATTAGTTTCAATTTCGATTCTCTGCACAGACTCAGAAGTGTTCTAGCTCCCATTGTCTGACTTAGTTGCTTCTGAGTCTTTCAACAGTTCCAAGAAGACTCCATATCCATTTACACTCGTTCTCCAGGTGGCCTCGGCCATTCTATAAAAGAATGCAAATGATCAGCTGTCTGCAAGGAGTATAAAGCCTTCCTTTCCCCACCATCCAGTCAAAGCTGAAGAATCTTCTTGGATGAGAAGCAAAACATTGTCTTGTAAAACCAGAAAGTCCACTTTACCTCTTGAAAAGAAAGCATCTTTGGGACAACCATGACCTGGATGACTGAGAATCTCCATCGACATCACTAGTCCTTGTTTCGCAACCATGATTGGGGATGGCATCTTGGTCATGAATCAAGGTGATTGCTAAATGAAACTGTGACTGTGCTGAGTATTTTAAATCCCATGTTCTGTTCGATAAAACTCCCTAATGTTATGTTCCCGGGTCTATTTGACCCAGACCGCAAATTGTTCATTTTAGGTACTTATATTTGGTCTTTTTGAAAGCTTTTTTCACTTGGAAACAAGTTTGAACATTTCTACACAAATTGAAATGAAAATTGAAATGCAAACATTAATGCTTATTGGTTTATTTTGCTGATAAAATGCACCCCCCCCCATTTTTGTGAATTTCTTTTCAATTTATGGATAGTTTTGCTTGCAAAATGCGTTCTATTTTACTAAACTTGGTGTGGGATTGGTAGCTTGAACATTTTTGAACATAATGATATGAAAATTGAACTGAAAAAAATGATGCTTATTGCTTTATTTTGCACAAAAAGTCTTCCCCCACCACTGTTTTCAATTATTTAAATTTATATAAAAATTATGCTGTTAATTTCAAAATTACATACTTGTTTTTAGTAAAATTGATTTCTTTCATAAAATTAGTTGTCTGGCTATCATGTGCTTGCTTTTCAAAAGGATATTCCAAATATTTCAAGCCAAATATATATAAAAAGTGAAAATAATGGCACACAGCAAGGCCGAGGGGGTGTGGCCCATTTGTGACCAAAATAAACAAATAAGCATCATTTTTTTCAGTTCATTTCTATTTTTCTTATATCAGTAATGTTCAATTTAGTATATCAAAACTTTTGGGGGAACATTCCTTAGAGATTTGTAGCCTAAAAAAATATAAACTGACACGAAATACTGAAAACATGGGGGGGGGGCTTTTTGATCAAAATTAAAATATAAGCATCATTTTTTTCAGTCTAACTTACATATCATTATGTTCAGAAATGTTCAAATTACCAATCCCACACCAACTTTAGTAAAATTGAACGCATTTTGCAAGCTAAACTATCTATAAATTGAAAAAAGTTCACAAATAAAGGGGGGGGGTCTGCCTTTTATAATCAAAATAAACCAATATGCATAATTTTGTTCAGTTCATTTTTCATATTATTGTGTGCAGAAATGCTCAGATTACTTTCCAAATGAAGAATTTCCGGTCTGGGTCAGGGTAACCAGGGAACAGTACAAGTGTGACATTTTTTCAGCAAGAAAGACCCCCCCCCCCCCCCCCCAAAAAAAAAAAATTTCTCATAAAGAGAACCCCTGAAATGATGCAAAGTCATGAAATTTCAAGTTTCAGATATGCAGGGAAAATGTTTTACAGGGTCTCAAACTTTGATTTCGGGTCTCACAGGCCCGAACAGAACAGCAGGGTTAATTTAATCTCCCTTTGCTTTGCAGACCTGCAAATGTTGTAAATGTGAGTCACAGAGTTTCCTTTTCACCACAGTCGCAATTGTGAATGGTTGCCGGGCAAGGCAGTTGGCCAAAGACAATTACTTGTATACTGCACCCTTTACTTTAAAACCTTGAAAAATTGCACCCTTGCAAATTTGCCACCAAATTTCATTAGAGTGCTTTGAGATACGTTGCGACACATCCTATGAATTTGTGGCTTGTCCACATTTTATCTAAGAGAACCACCCCCAACTCTATGAATTTTTTGTTATTTATCCATATCTTTTATGGCTACGGTAGGGAGATGCCAGAGGTCACATATGCACACATATATACTTTTTGAACTATGATCTCCCCTGTAGATGTCTTTTGTGTTCATCCGTGTGTAGTATTATGGCATTACTTTGATATGAAAGAGTTGGCAGCCTGTAGTCTGAGACAATGTTTCAGTAACTGAGCTGTCAGTTAGCATATTGAATTCGACATCCACAGCCCCCTTATATATCAAACCCTACGTGCCACTCATTAAATGCTGTAGATGTTGAGGCTATCTGATGAGCGATGAGATAGAAGGGCAGATGCTAATTACTATAATTATTATTCCTTTATAATTAAGATTGGGAGTGAAAGTGTGGGAGTGGGAAAGCATTTAAAAGAATGTAGTGCATTATTCATAAATATTGGAATGAGCTGGAAAATGTCCACCAGCTTAAATGCTAGGGGGAAATGGTCTCAAAGCATTTGTCATGGTGCCTGGTTTCCACTGATTTCCTATATGGAATTGTTCAAGTTTCTGATCACCTTCAAATCAAATTAGGGACATATCCATCTTTTTTTTACCCTTAATTCAGTTAGTATTTTATACAGCAAAACTCTCTGAACCTTTTCACTATTTGCCTGAAATGTGCATCTTGGTCCCCCAGGACAGCAACTACCCCAACTACTGAAATCCAAGCATTGTTTTCTTTCCAAACCTTTCCAAAATGTATCAGCAACTTTAAATTGTGAACATTGTGCTGGTTAAAATCTATTTAATATAATTATACTTCACTTTAGGCCTGTCACACCTCTTTATTTATTTTCCTCTCACCTATGTTTTGGAGGCTGGTCTTCAGCTTCAAAAAGGTTATATATTTAGTAGTATTGATAATGTTACCTACTTTGATAAAGAAACATCTACAAGAAAACAACTTCAGAGAGAAACAAGGATCCTGCAGGTTATATATCTATATCAAACCTGGGCAAATGGCGGCCCGTGGGCTGGGTGTGGCCCACCCGCTGTCTGTGACTGGCCTGCGGAGGTTGGAAGGAAGGAAGGAAGGAGAAATGGAGGGAACAAGGAAGGAAGGGAGGGAGGAAGGGAGGAAAGAAGGAAGGATGGAGAAATGGAGGGAACAAGGATGGAAGGAGAAATGGAGGGAACAAGGAAGGAAGGAAGGGATGGGCAATTAATTTATAATTATTATATAATATACAAAATACAAAATACAAAATACAAAATACAAAATACAAAATACAAAATACAAAATACAAAATACAATATAATATAATATAATATAATATATACAGTGATACCTCATCTTACAAACGCCTCGTCATACAAACTTTTCGAGATACAAACCCGGGGTTTAAGATTTTTTTGCCTCTTCTTACAAACTATTTTCACCTTACAAACCCACCACTGCCGCTGGGATGCCCCGCCTCCAGACTTCCGTTGCCAGTGAAGCACCCGTTTTTCCACTGCTGGGATTCCCCTGAGGCTTCCCTCCATGGGAAACCCCACCTCCGGACTTCCATGTTTTTGTGATGCTGCAGGGGAATCCCAGCAGGGGAATCCCAGCATCGCAAAAATGAGCACTTTGCTGGCAACGGAAGTCTGGAGGTGGGGTTTCCCATGGAGGGGAGCCTCAGGGGAATCCCAGCAGTGCAAAAACGGGTGCTTCGGCTGGCAAAAGGGGTGAATTTTGGGCTTGCACACATTAATCGCTTTTTCATTGATTCCTATGGGAAACATTGTTTCGTCTTACAAACTTTTCACCTTAAGAACCTCGTCCTGGAACCAATTAAGTATGTAAGACAAGGTATCACTGTAATTATAATTTATAATTATAATATAATTAACTCAATTCTACCCAATAATATACAGTATTGGGTAGAACTGAGTTAATTATATTAATCTGGCCCTCTAAAACCATCCCAATTTCTCATGCGGCCCCATGGCAAAATTAATTGCCCACCCCTGATCTATATCCTAGAATTGTGATGGCGGACCTATGGCACATGTGCCACAGGTGGCACGGGTAGCCATATCAGAGGGTACACGAGACATTGCCCTGTGTCAGCTCCAGCACACTGGCCAGTTGATTTTCGGCCTTGGAGAAGGCCGCTTCAGCCTCTGGATGCTTCAGGAAAGCTTCCTGAACTCCCAGAGTGCAAAAAACAGCACACCTCCAGAGGGTTCGTGGAAGCTTCCTGAACCTTTCAGAGTGCAAAAAAACCAGCAGAATGTGCAAAACGGAAGTTTTGTTTTCCAAACTTCCGGTTTGCCCGTTGGCCTGTTTTTTCACCATCCCAGACTTTTGTGAGGACTCTGCAGGGAAAGGGGGGGGGGATTGTGTGCATGCAGAGGTACAGCATGGGAGTATGTGTTTACGCATGCATGAGGGGGGAGGGAAGGGTATATGGGCAGGTGCACACATGCTAGCATACTCACACAGCTCCTTTTGTCACGCAAACCAAAAAGATTCTACATCATTCATTCATTCATTCATTCATTCATTCATTCATTCATTCATTTATTTATTTATTCAATTTTTATGCCGCCCTTCTCCTTAGACTCAGGGCGGCTTACAACATGTTAGCAATAGCACTTTTTAACAAAGCCAGCATATTGCCCCCACAATCTGGGTCCTCACTTTACCCACCTCGAAAGGATGGAAGGCTGAGTCAACCTTGAGCCGGTGATGAGATCTGAACCGCTGACCTTCAGATCTACAGTCAGCTTCAGTGGCCTGCAGTACAGTACTGGCTGGGGAATTCTCGGAGTTGAAGTCCACACATCTTCAAACTGCCAAGGTTGAGAAACACTGTCCTAGAATATCTTATTAATTTAAAAAAATCATTTTCAAAGCTTATCCATTTGTACTAATGTCTGAAACAAAAACTGGTGAGTTTCTTTCCCCCACCTTCTCTAATGAAAGAACAATGTTATACATCGTTATTCAGAACTGTGCAGTATTTTTATAACTTTATTCAGAAGCTAATATTTGATTTAATGGAACTTTCAGGCAAAGACTGAAATTTATATATTTGCTTGCGCTGATTCTGCTATTTTTGAGCCACTTCTGTAAGAGCATTTGTATCCTTTTAGATAGAATGCTTCTACCTGCCCATCTGGAATCTGCACCTCTGAATGAGCAAATGGAAAGGAGCGCTGTCTATTCAGAATCAATTCCTTTGGGGTTTCAAAACTGCTAAATGTTTGCTGGACTGTGTTCAGAGCAAGCCACCAAAGTATTATAAAGTACTCGAATAACACAACAGTTGTCAGCCCTAATTGAGAAACGAAGCAGATGACAGGTAGCTCATTTGGCTATTACTGTCGCTTTTTATATGAGATGGGGTGAGATTTGTGAAATTCATTCAGCCGTGGAAGTTTATTTTTGTCTGTATTAGATCATAGTCAGTAGTAACATGGAAAACTATTGGCAAATAAAATAACAAGACAGGAGTATATCCAGTGAGGCCCTGGAGGTGGTGTGGGGGGAGGGAAAAAACCTGCAACACTGTGGTGTTGCGATTAAAAGCCACACGTATTCTATATGTTTATATCATCTGCATGTATACAAGCTGGGCAGTGAAGGGCTACCAAAATTTTTACTACCACACTGTGGGCATGGCTTATGCAGAATGCCCTGCATTTTCTTTCAACATATTTCAGTGCAAATTGGGTGCTCTGGGGTGGAGCTCCATTTTCGCTACCCCACTGCGCCCCCCACCCCATCTGGGCGGTGGCCCACCCTGAAGCTGAGGCTTCTATTGTAATTTTGCAACCCCGATCTTGCACACTCATTCTCCATAGGAACCTACTGCTGGAAATTATAAGTGTAGTTGTCTCTAATGTTCTGTCGGGCTCTCTGGTAGAATCCTCCCAAAAATTCACAGGTACAAATTTCAGACACACACACGTTTGAAAATTCAAAACAATGTTCTTTATAATGAAAATTCACTGAAACTAAGCCCTCTTTTGGTATAGCAAAGACCACTCGTCTCCAAACAAACTGGTAATTTGTACAAGTCCCTTATCAGTTCTGTGATACTTAGCTTGCAGCTGTGAGGTAATTCACAGTCCTTCTTCTTTCACAAAGTGAAACACACTTTGCTCTGGTTTAGTTTCAAAGCAGGGAAAAATCAGCACACAAAAGGTCAAAGTCAGTAAAGCAGTCACGAAACACAACGATCAGATAATCCTCCACAATGGCCAAACCCACAAGCTGCTATTTATAGCAGCCTTACTAATATACCACAGCCCCACCCAACCACAGGTGGCCTCATTTTCTTTGATAATAATCTCTCAGTTGTTGTTGCCTATGCATCGCTCTCCACATGCGTGGCTGTATCATTAACTCTTGTTCTGAATCCAAGGGGGAGCTAGATAATTGATCTCCTTCTGAGCTGTCTGCCACACTCTCCTCCTCCCTGTCACTCATGTCTTCTTGGTCAGAGGAGCCTTCATCATCAGATTCCACCGGGGGCAAACCAGGCCTGCAGCATGTGGATGTCTCTCCCACATCCACAGTCCTTGGGGCAGGAGCTGGGCCAGAGCTAACCACAACATCTAACAACCAGGAGTGGTCATTAGGAATTGGGCTTAACATTATTTCAGCATATTCATTAATGGCCTTGAGTGTGTGTGTGTGTGTGTGTGTGTGTGTGTGAAAACTAACTCAAAATGGATTAAAATTTGCAGATGGTCCCAACAGAAAGGAAAGATAATCATAAATAAATAGTAATCAGTTATATTTATATAAAGAAATATAAATAATATATTGATTATGAGAGGTCTTTGGTGCTCTTTGAGCTTTCTTGCTTTCTTGTAGATGTTTCACTACCCAAATTAAGTAACATCCATGATAGTGACTAGCACTCCCCCTTATTTTGCTAGTGACTAGCACTGATGTTGTTACCTAGTTTGGGTAAGGAAACATCTGCAAGGAAACGAGCAAGCTCAGGGAATGCCAAGGACCCCTCATGTCAACCCTGAGCTACAAATGTTCTCCTTTTTAAAATATATTGGCCAGGCAAGTTGGGTCTCCTTCATGGTTCTCTTTTTATTGCCTTGGAAGCCGAATAATGCACGGACATAGAACTGGATTTTAAAATGGGTCACTTTATTGATATAATAAGTAAAATGCTGTGAAAAAACCTGCAGAGGTAAGAAACAAAGGGGGGCAGAATCCCTGTCAAAACATTTCTAAACAGCTATGGGTGAAGCTCCTTGCTGAGCAAGGGGAAGGATCCCCCTGGCCTTTCCATTGCTCTCTGCCACATCACTTGGTGTGTGGGGAGACTCAACCCAGTCCCCCGTTAAGGGTCCTGACATAGGTGAGCCCCAATGGCACAACCCCCCTCCATAACTCAGGCCCGACATGCCCGGAGCTTCTGGTGAGGGGCAACCAGTCACCTTCCAAAAGGCGCCTTAAAGGAGAACACACAGCTGCTGCTAACACCCTTTTCTCCCCCCGACTTGCCCCTCGGTGACCAAAAGAGTTACATAAATATATGTAACCCTTGTTTGGCAGGCCCTAGGGGAAGAGCCTTCTCTGTGGGGGGCCCGGTCCTCTGGAATCATCTCCCCCCAGAAATTTGCACTGCTTCCATCCTCCTTGCCTTTCGTAAGAATCTGAAAACGCACTTATGTCGTCGGGCTTGGGGTCACTAGACCCCAGCCTCTGCCCAGTGAATGTGTTCAATGTGATAGCATGCATGTGACTGTTCGATTTTAAATGTTTAGTTTTTAAGATAATTTTTAAAATTAACTATTTTATTAATTGACTTGGAAATGTTTTATATATTGCATCTTTTTTATCGAAATGTTGTAAGCCGCCCCAAGTCCATGGAGAGGGGTGGCATATAAGTCAAATATTGTGAGCTGCTCCGAGTCTTCGGAGAGGGGCGGCATACAATTCTAATAAATGAATGAATGAATGAATGAATGAATGAATGAATGAATGATTGTAAATAACACGATAATTTAAACTTGGAGTAATCCTTACCAGACCCCTCTCCTCCTTTTTTTGGTGTGGAGTAGGCAAAAAACTGGCTGCAATAAATGTGCTAATGCTCGAAAAAATTCCTACTTGGCCCCGATTGACAACCTTAACACACCAATGTATATAGGGAGGGAGGGAGGGTGCTTCCAGCAACGATCAAGAGGAAGATCTTGGGTTGGGGAAACCTTTAAATGTCCTGCCACCCTACCCCAGTCTCCAAATAGGCCTGTGCATGCCTGCGCTAGGCCAATCAACTGTTTGGGGGCAATCTTGTGCTTCGGCATGAGATTGCCCCCACCATGTGACAGAGCCTATGCTTCTGGCTCCGGCAGCAAACTGGGCGGGCGGGTAAGCCCTCTTGCCCTCGATTTCCTGAGTAGAGAAATAACATAGTTTTGTACATATTGCATTGTGATGGTCTGTCTTTCCCTACACAATCTTCTGAGGTAAGGAGGGGAAACTTTTTTCAAATCTTTTTTTTTTTTGAACCTGAAGATAACCTTATGTTACATAAGGTTGTCAGAGAGCCAAATCTCTGCCATTACTTTCTCTTCTGATTCTTTTCCTTACCCATGATTGCAACTGACCTATCACCTCTTGAGTCCTTTCCCTCCCAACCTCCAGAGGTGTAGAGAAGATCACCTCCAACAACCTTCTCCTTCTTTGCTGGTCTTTCTGAGAGGCAACTAATGCTGCTGCCTACACAAGGCATCTTAACCTGCAACCTGATCTTTCCTTATTTTGCTCATCCTGGATCAGAAAGTGAACTAATAATGATGTATAAGACCTGGTTTGCTCTACATATCCTTAGGGCTAAGAAGAAGTAAGAACGGAAGGGTGAAGGAAATATCATTTTCGGCTCTGGACATAATGTGCTCTAGATCCAAATTCATATCCTGGATCCACAGGAATCATTACAAAAAAGATGGATTACTCTCAGGAACTGAGCTCTTTGTAGAAGCTGCAATTGATGTTGCAAAACATGCTATTCCCTCCACGAGGAATAGATGTCTATTTATTTAAGGGACATTAATTTCTCTGAGTTGAATAAAATGCATTCAGCAAAAAGAAATGAAGGCCTGTTAATTTTCAGTTAGCATTCCAGTAAATGGTTCTGGTCTTGGATGTGAACTTCTGCAAGTGTCTACAGGGGTAAGTAGAAATAGCAAGGTTAAATAGGTGCATTAAGCAAACTGTGGCTTGAAATATGAATACCATCTAATAAGGACAAGAAATTTCTAAAGGCTAGCCATCTATAATATCCTTGAAATTATGTTGCATAATGTAAATGACATGTTATGCTACCATTAACACATTAGAACTATGTAATTTGGAAGGGGTTTCTCTCTCTCTTTTTCATACAACCACTTAAGTATATAAAATTGAAAATAATGATTATTGTAGCTCCTTCCATATTTTTTTGTCGATGTAAGTTGAAAATTAAACACATCATGTGCAGTTATTTTACAGTGCCATGTAATTTTGTGAAATGATCATATAACATATGCAATAATTATTGGCATAAAGTTCATAGATGCATAAATTATCATATAGAAGATCTATTATAGCACACTGATTTTGCTACCAGCCAAGGTAAGCCAGTTGATACCTAATTAACATAACCATCAGCTCTAGCCAAGGGACTCTAATAAAGAAGGCAGGCTGCCTAAGGCCCACCCAAGCCAAAACCAAACCAAAACAACAACAACAACAATAACAATTTTTTAGGGATCTTTCATGCTCTCTGAGCTTGGTTGTTTTCTTACAGACATTTCATTACCCAAATTAGGTAACATCTTCAGTGCACTTAGAGAGCACCGAGTAACCTTCACGGAAGCCCTAAGCTACAAATATTCTCCTAAATGGAATTTTCTTAATTTGGCCCTCTTGAGTATTTTACCCCAACCACAAACCAATGACTTACAAAATACATACATCTGAATTTTGCTGCGCCACTCTGTAATTGCTTCTGAATATAAATGTTAATATTGGGGAAAGTGTCTTACAAAAGTCAAGTCAGGAAAATTGCACACAAAAATGTGATATAGAAGGGAAAGTGTGTGTACAAATTGTGTTCCATGCATGTAACTTTTAAAAAAATTGAATCATGTTGATCTGGGATAAAGGAAAGTTATATCTAGACTAGAGAAACAGAAAGAAGAGAAACCAATTTCTCCTCTCAAATGATCACCTGCCAAAGTTGCCTTTGTGTTCTTATATGCTGATGATGCTGTTATCTTTCCCAAACTCCAATAAGTTTGAGTAGAGCCTTAAACTGTTTTTTCTGTCTGGAACAAGTCAAATGCTTCAAGTATCTTGGGGTTATTCTCCAGTCATCAGTATCTTGCAATGCACATTTGACTTACACTCTGAAAAATGCTCAAAGGACAGCAGATGTCATTCAATCTTTCTTCCGGCATAAAGAGGCTCAATTTTACCTATATCAATCAAGTTCTTCAAAGACCAATCTTATGACCAATTGTTGTAGAGACCATTATTGGGACTGTATTAAAAGTTACTTATCTGAAATCAGCCCGATAAAATTTCAGAAACCTTTCTTCCACGTTTGTTTCCTCTTGAAGTCAGCTGTTCAAGACAGGCAGGTTGACTTGATGGCTTAAAAGACACTGCAATAGGTCTGTACTCCAGCAATTCAAGTCCTGGCATTGTGTAATGGTGTGAGCACCCATCATTCGCTTTCAGCTTCTGCCAACCTAGTAGTTTGAAAACATGTTAGATGTAAGTAGATAAATAAATACCATTTGAACAGGAAAAAATGTGGTGCTTCGAGCAGCAATACGAATTCAACCAGTGCTGGATCTGCCCGAATGCAAGGTGACATGGGTGGTTGGAAAAGCCACTAATACAGACTGCATTAGTATGGAGCTAGTTTGCTCCCTGGGTGGGACATTCTGGGTAGTGCACAAGCATGAACTGAAAGATTAGCTATTGTCAGCAGTCAAACAACTACTTTGTATTAACTCTGTAATCACCTGGCTAATGTAACATCATGTCATCCCAGCGACCGATAAGGTCCCACAGAGTTGGCCTTCTCCGGGTCCCGTCGACTAAACAATGTCGTTTGGCGGCCCCAGGGGAAGAGCCTTCTCTGTGGTGGTCCCAGCCCTGTGGAATCAACTCCCCCCAGAGATTAGAACTGCCCCACCCTCCTTGTCTTTCGTAAATTACTCAAGACCCACCTATATCGCCAAGCATGGGGGAACTGAGACACCTCCCTCAGGCTTTAATATTTTATGTTTGGTATGTATGTGTTGTTTGGTTTTAAATGTTGGGGTTTTATATGTTTTTTCTCTTTTAATATTAGATTTGTTCCACTATAACATTGTTTTTATTATTGTTGTGAGCCATCCCGAGTCTTCGGAGAGGGGCGGCATACAAATCTAATAAATTATTATTATTATTATTATTATTATTATTATTATTATTATTATTATTATTAGCTAAATAAACAAACACTGCATTGAGATACAGAGAAACAATATTGAGTCCAGTCCCTTGATAAAATATTTTTTTTAAACCTCTGCCTAAGGGGGACTTTTTACCTGCAGGCAGTGGTGAGATCCATTTTTTTTTACTATCGGTTCTGTGGGCGTGGCTTGGTGGGCATGGTGTGGCTTGATGGGTGTGGCAGGGGAAAGATACTGCAAAATCTCCACCCCACTGTAGGGCCAGACAGAGGTGGTATTTGCCAGTTCTCTGAATTACTCAAAATTTCCACTATCAGTTCTCCAGAACCTGCTGGATTTCACTCCTGCCTGCAGGGTTTGGCTTCTGCAGGGTGGGGGGTTTTTTGGGGGGGGAGCTCTGGAAAAGAACTTTGGATAATAAATTGTTCCAGTATGTTTCCCCTTGTTTAGATGTTGTAAGCTCAATTTTTCAATGTACAAAACTGAAGATAAGTTCAAGGATTCTTGACATTGATCAGAGCACAATAACAAAATCAGTCTGTTTATTTTTTATTTTTTTTATTTTATCAGATTAAGAGACCACCCATCTCGCTCAAGAGAATGACTTGGGGCAACACACAATACAAAACATAAAAATTCAAAAGCTATACAAAAATGCAGAGTCATAGCAACAGGCTAGCTAAAAACTTATATCGGTTCACTCTTCCAGCATTCCTCAGAATGATATCATCCAAGTATTTCAGGGTATCTTTAGTCTGGCCATTGCACAAGAAAAATACATGAAGTTAACATATTTAAAGAAGTGATGCTCATCTAATTCAGTGGCGATTGAAACAATAAGGCTGGGGTTTGCTTCTCTGTAACTCTTCTGAGGCTATTGGTTCAGAGAATCTATTTCCTTTGAAATAAAATATCAAGGTCAGTCTGATACATTTTATATTACTCTGTCTTCAATCTGTTGGGCATGATGAAACAAATTTGAAAGTTGCCAAGTTTTTCTGGAGCATATACCACACCCATCAGGCATTGGTCAGTAGGGTCAGTGATTATTTGAAGTTTGCTTATGCTCTGTGTTGTTAATGGTGTTTGTTGCCTTTAATATATGGTCAACGATCAAAATAAAATTTGATTTGATTTGATGTGACTTGGCAGTTTTCTCTATCTCAAGGGGGTCTCAGCTGCTGTTCTCCCCTTGTGATCTAAGGGATATTGAAGACCTGAATGCAATTTATATTTATCCAGAAATCATCAGAAAATAGTTAAACTCTGGGCAGACACCACCTATCTGTTTCAGTTTCACGTATAAAAAGAAACCTGTCATTGTTTTCTTCTGAAACCAACTCTGTAGAATTGGAAATTGTATCTGCTTCTTTTTCGTGAAGAACATCGGACTCCCCCCCCCCCCAAGAAAAGTTTGGAGTTTAGAGTCCTGTAATAGATGAACATTATGGAAGAGGGAATAAAAACATACTAGAATTTTAAAGCATTTCCCATTAGGGATCTTGGGAGATAATCCAGAGAACAAGTCTTGTTTGAGGTTGGCAAATTCTAACGATCAGAGTTTATTTCCTTGTAGAAAGAAACAAATGAAAGAAGATCCAGTTTCTTTCTCAAGAAAAGAAAAACATGGAGGAAAAAGAGAGAGGGGCAAGATAAAAGTGATTTTTATCCTATGGTGGGGGGGGAGGTTGTCATGATAATGAACAGGAATAATTTTGCAGGGAGGATTGTTGCTGCAAACCTTTGGCCACCACATAAAAGTGAATGAAATCTGCCCCCCTACCCCCCAAATGATCAAAAAAATTAAGAAGGCAGCTGTATCAAGGCAACAGGATAGTGCTTCTCAATTATTTTCTGCCCCCTTCCCCCCGCCGGAAGAAGTAAAGATTTTATGCCTCCCCAATTCTCCAATCTTGGCCCCAATGGAATTTTAGTGTTAATATTTATTAGCTGAAAGCAAATTATTGGCTGGGGAAGGCTGCTCTACCCACTTACCTGGGAGTAAGTTAAACTGAACTCTGTGGAGCATCAGTTAGGCAGGCATAGGCTACTATGGTTAGGGCCCTCTTTTGACATGGGCCCAGGGCAGTTTATTGAAGAGGATATTTTGTGGTCACCGACCTGGTCCATAGGTGCCATCTCTGCTGGGCACTCGCAGCAAATGGTGTGGAAGGAGGCTTTAGGGTGCTGTTCGAAGCTTCCACCCAGCTGCAGAGGATGCTCCTCCTTGTCCAGCAGCAGGTTTGCCACACCATTCATGACTACCATAGTACCCACCTGTTCTGTCGGGCTCTCTGGTAGAATCCTCCCAAAAGTGCACAGATACAATTTCAGACACACACACGTTTGAAAATTCAAAACAATGTTCTTTGTAATGAAAATTCACTTAAACCAAGCCCTCTTTTGGTATAGCAAAGAGCACTGGTCTCCAAACAAACTGGTAATTTGTACAAGTCCCTTATCAGTTCTGTGATACTTAGCTTGCAGTGTGAGGCAATTCACAGTCCTTCTTTTTTCACAAAGTGAAACACACTTTGCTCTGGTTTAGTTTCAAAGCGGGGAAAAATCAGCACACAAAAGGTCAAAGTCAGTAAAGCAGTCACGAAACACAACGATCAGATAATCCTCCACAATGGCCAAACCCACAGGCTGCTATTTATAGCAGCCCCACTAATATACCACAGCCCCCACCCAACCACAGGTGGCCTCATTTTCTTTGATAATAATCTCTCAGTTGTTGTTGTTGCCTATGCATCGCTCTCCGCATGCGTGGCTGTATCATTAACTCTTGTTCTGAATCCAAGGAGGAGCTAGATAATTGATCTCCTTCTGAGCTGTCTGCCACACTCTCCTCCTCCCTGTCACTCATGTCTTCTTGGTCAGAGGAGCCTTCATCAGCAGATTCCACCGGGGCCAAAACAGGCCTGCAGCATGTGGATGTCTCCCCCACATCTGGGCCAGAGCTAACCACAACACCACCAAGAACAACAAGAACCTACACAGCCACCCCACCCTCCTTCTCTTTCAGACTCAGAGCAGCGTGCAACTGGGAAAACACTCTCCGTCCAGGGGAATTGATCAAGAGGAACCACACATGTTCCCTGGGTCACACGCATCCCCTGGCACCACTCCACCCACCTCAGTGGGGGCGTGCCCCACTATTTGAGAAGGACTGCAATAGGACCTCTCCTTACTACTCCCTTAGACATGCCAATGATGTTGACACACCTGCAGAAAAGCCAGTTGAGGAGCCCCGTCTTCAATTTTTTTATATGTACTCCTGTACTGATGGCTTCTGTGATGACAACTTAATCACCATTAATAGTGGTTGAATTAGGAAAGAAAGAGCATCTTAGCACAGCTACTGCAGCATTTCCTGCTGTTTTTGTCCTGCCAAAGCTGCCACAAAAGTGCTTTTCTCAATGGCTTTCTTCTGCCACCTAGGAAGACGGCCAAGAGCTCTCCATTTTATGGCTTGTACAAGGAGGCTACAGCAGCAAAGGAGCATTTCAAGATCAACAACAGCCCCCCTTTCCCCCAAGCAGCTGATTTAAGAATACGTCAAGACAATACCCTGCAATATTTATCTAGAAAATCAAACATGTGCCTAAGGATTTTT